>NC_041728.1:119454596-119761002 GCF_004115215.2 Ornithorhynchus anatinus
GTTGCAGAAGAGTGAAACATTTTTTACAAGGTAAATATTATAGACTCTGAGAGGCCTCTTCTATCAAGCATGCACACCTTATTAACTGTGTTCTCTCTGCAATCAGTCAGCATGGTGCAAATGTCCAAAATCAATCCTCAGAGACAAAAGGAAGTGAGCAAAAGAGAGGAAAAAGAGCTATCCAGACATGGCTTTATTCCTCCACTCAGCTACAGCAATTCATTTGCAGTAGCTCATTTCACTTTTGGAATCTGATACTCTAGGCAAGGTCTCATTCAAGAGGAATTGACTCCTTTCAAGAGGAATTTACCTTAATCACAATGGAGATCAAAACTGCTTGAAGATGGAGTCTCAGATTCTGTCTTTTTCTCCATCTTTGAGTTTCTAAGGACTTGAGAAAGATTGTCAAACTGTTCTTGCCCCTCTAGAAAAAAAAAAAGAAATATGTGCAGTTTTCACTTTTGTTTCAATTCATAGCCTGGTGGAGAGAACCTGGTTCTGGGACTCTGAGGACCTAGATTCTAATCTTGCTATGTGACCTTGGAAAAGTCACTTAATTTCTCTGTGTTTCAATGTCCTCATCTGTAAAATGGTAATTCAAAATCTATACTCCCTCCTACCTAAACTTGTGGGACTGTGTCTGACCTTATACTGTCTAAACTCCAGTTCTTAGAACAGTGCTTGTCATATAGTAAGTGCTTAGAAAATACCACCATTAAAATTACTGATAAATTACTCTTGGGGTAGGCTTGCAGTATTGTTGGAAAATGCTTAAGGCAAAAACAGCAAGAAAATATGTATTTTTGAATTTATAGGCAACTCAATTCAGTCTGCTTCTGGATCTGTTGCTGTTTTTGAAATAGGACAGAACTCCAAGAATCTTGATTAATACTCTCCCAAAGTGTTTAGTACAGTGCTCTACACTTAGTAAGCACTCAATAAATATTACTGATTAACATATGGAAAACTCTGAAATGTGACCAGCATTCAAAATGATCAAAGTAAATATAGCCACTGCATACCAAGAAGATATTAATTGCCAATATCGGATTGTAAAAGTAGGAAATCGTCCCCAAGAGCTCCCTTAATTAATATCATCATCCACATGTTTGATAGCATCTACTAAGCGCCTCGCCTGCTGAGTGAGAAGCACTACTCAGTGATTAGGAGAGTTCAAAAGAGAAGACAGGGATCCTTGCCTTCAGGGGGCTTACAGTCTAGAATTTAGAAGTTCAGTTGAGCCAGTGTTGTTTCAACATTTCTAAAGATGTCACGGACAAGGGAAACATGAATGCTGGTCTTGGTTTCCTTGGGACTATCACAAAGCCCTTATTTTACTTACCTGCTTTCCCTTCTGCACTGATGAATTATGCACTTGACTGTGTATCCCTTCAGCACTTGAATACCTCAGCCCCACAGTACTAATATAAATATTCTTATACTCTATTATTTCCCCTAACAGTGTTTTTTTTTTAAAAAAAAACAAAACTCTGTCTCCCCCTGTAGATTGTAAGAGCCTTTGTTTAATGAGATTTATTAAATGCTTTCTATGTGTCAGGCACTTTACTAAGTTTCGGGGAAGGTACAAGATAATCAGGTTGAACTCAGTCCCTGTCCCTGTCCCACAGTCTTAATCCCCATTTTACAGATGAGGTAACTGGGGCATAGAGAAGGTAAATGACCTGTCCAAGGTCACACAGCAGACACATGGCAAATTCAGAATTAAAACCCAGGTCCTATGAATCCCAGACCCATTCTTTTTCCACGAGGCTGTGCTGCTTCTCATCCTTTGTAGCAGGGATCCCGTCTATCTATTGTATTGTATTGTACTTTCCCAAGTGCTTATTACAGTGCTCTGCACACAGCAAAACTAAATAAATTCCATGGATTGATCGACTGATCATCATTAAATGATATTTCAGTCAATCATAATTAGTGAGTGCTTACTGTGTGCAGAAAACAGCATGGCATGAGAAGCAGCATGGTATAGTGGACAGAGCTTAGGCCTGGAAGTCAGAAGGTCATTGGTTCTAATCCCATTTCTGCCACTCGTCTGTTGTGTGATCCTGGGCATGTCACTTCAATTCTCTGTGCCTTAGTTTCCTCATCTATAAAATGGATATTGAGACTGGGAGCCCCATGTGGGGCAGGGACTGTGTCCAACTTGATTTGCTTGTATCCACTCCAGGATTTAGTACACTGCCTGGCACATAAGTGCTTAACAAATACCATCATCATCATCACTGTACTAAGTGCTTGGGAGAGTTCAATACAACTATAAACATACACAATCCCTAAACATAATGAGTTTATAGTCCAGAGGAGACTGACAGTCTAGGGGTGCTTACTTACTAAGCACCTTCATCTACGTGATTGTGGAGCAAGTAACTCAGATACCGTGGCAATCTGGTACATTGTCTGGGAGCGGGTCCTTCAGTTCCTCCTCCAGTCATCCTGTTTATAAGTTCAGATAACAACTATGGTATATCAACTATCAGATAACAGATATTAACTCCTCATTATTGGCTTCAAAGCTCTCCATCACCTTGCCCCTCCTACCTTACCTCCCTTCTCTCCTTCTACAGTCCAGCCCGCATACTGTGCTCCTCTGCTGCTAACCTTCTCACTGTGCGTCATTCTCTCCTGGCCAGCCATCAACCTCTGGCCCACATCCTACCCCCGGCCTGGATCGCCCTCCCTCCTCAAATCCGCCAAACTAGCACACTTCCCCCATCAAAGACCTACTGAAAACTCACCTCCACCAGGAGGCCTTCCCAGACTAAGCCGCACTTTTCCTCTGCTCCTCCTCTCCATCTCCCTTACTCGCTCCCTCAGCTCTACCCCCCTTCCCGCCCCACAGTACTTCTGTATATATGTACGTATTTATTATTCTATGTATTTTATTAATGAGGGCTATATAGCTATAATTATATTTATTCATACTGATGCTACTGATGCCTGTTCACTTGTTTTGATGTCTGTCTCCCCCCTTCTAGACTGCGAGCCCGGTGCTGGGCAGGGATTGTCTCTGTTGTTGAACTCTACTTTCCAAGCGCTCAGTATAGTGCTCTGCACCCAGTAAGCACTCAATAAATACGACTGAATGAATGAATGAACTACAGACTATTGCCAGGTTAGGCCCGAGCCTTCAGTTCATCTCCCCTCACTCACTTGCCCTCCATGGGAGGTGACGAAAGGGATTTGTAGCATCTTTCAAAGGGTTGTGTACTCCGATGTGGTGCGCCACCGTGCCCTGTAGGTGGCACCACACACCAATTCTACAAGAGGCAACACGACTAACCCATTCCATAGCAATCGCACCATGCGATTTTGTTTTGCAAGGCACCTTCACAAACACAGAAGTGATATTTCCATGGGAAACCTAACAATTTGTCCTTTGATCTCTCCTTCCCAGGTGATGTCTGGGAACGTGTCTTCCAATTCTGTGCTATTGTACTCTCCCAAGCACTTAGTACAGTGCTCTGCACCTCGTAATCGCTCAGCCAATACCATTTGGTTGATTGGTTGATGTCCAGGTCGGTTTCATTCATTCAGCAGCATTTATTGAGCGCTTACTATGTGCAGAGCACTGTACTAAGCGCTTGGAATGTACAATTCGGTAACAGATAGAGACAATCCCAGCCCAATAACGGGCTCGCAGTCTAAATGGGGGAGACAGACAGCAAAGCAAAACAGAACAAAACAGGACATCATCATCAAGATAAATAGAATCATGGAGATACACACCTCATTAGCAAAATAAATAGGGTAATAAATAATATATACAAATAAGCACAGTGCTGAGGGGAGGGGAAGGGGGAAGAGCAGAGGGCGGAAGGGGGCGAAGGAGAGGGGAGAAGGAGCGGTGGGGGGGGGCTCAGTCTGGGAATCCACATGATAGTTGAAGACATGGGAGGGAATACATTCTCCAAGGGAGCGGGTGGAGATGGAGATTAGAAGGGGACCCAGAACTGAGCCTTGAGGAACTACACAGTTATGGGTGCCTGTAGTAGGAGACCAGCAAGGTACATTTAGGAAGGAAAAAGGTGACTGAATGCCTTAAAGCCAATAGTGAAGTTTCTGTTTGGTGTGCACATGAATGGGCAACAATTGGAGGTTTTTTAGGAGCAGGGAGATGTGGACTGTACTTCATATTTTAGAAAAATGATCACGGCAGGTTTTATGTCTCATTCATTCATTCCATTTATTGAGCGCTTACTTTGTGCAGAGCACTGTACTGAGAGTTTGGAAAGTATAATTCAGCAACAATTAGAGACAATCCCTGCCTACATGGGACTCACAGTCTAGAAGGGGGTGACAGACATCAAAACAAGTAAACAGGCATCAATAGAATCAATATATTTAAATAAAATTAGAGATATATATATATACACATCAGAACAAGTAAAACAGGAATTAACATAAATAAATAGAATTTTAGATATGCACATATATACACAAGTGCTGTGGGGCAGGGAGGGGGTTAAAGCAAAAGGAGAGAGTTGGGGCAAGGTTGGGGGGAAGGGAGAGCTGAGGAAAAGCAGGGCTTACTCTGTTTGTCTTGCCTCCCAGGAAGGCAGAATGCTTTCTGAGAACAGGTCTTGGTGTTCTATCTACTTGTTGTTTGTTTGGCACCTACGTCATTAGTGAGCCTCCAGAAATGCTGTGAATTATTATTAGTACTTACAATAAGTGCTAAATTATTGCATAATCTCAAATGTCCTATAGACTAGCTTTTATTATTAGTTCACTGAACAAATTAAGTTAATTTAATAATCCCAACAATACACCATAAAATAATTATGGTATTTATTAAGCATTTACTATGTGCCAAGCACTGTTCTAAGAGCTGGGTGCACCTTATAGGCATGTATCCAGGTATCCATAAGACATCTCCCCCACCTTCTCTTCTGGTTCTGTCCCAGCTGCTTACAAGGCATTAATTTAGGGTTCCTAACCAACCTTCCCATCCCTAATACACAAATCCACACCATCATTTCTTCCCCCTTTGCCAAAATTGCCTCCTTTAACCAACCCCTCCTCCAGCCCATCTCTATGTCAATCTCAAAACCACTAGCCAACAGCTATGGGTCACCACCTCTGTATGCTTCTTCTCCTCCTGTACCTCACGCCAAAGAAAGTTGGTGGGAAAACTTCAAAATCATGCCTGCTTTCATCATCTCTGCCCTCTCTTCTGCTCAATCCTCATATTCAAGCCATCACTAAATCCTATCAGTTCTACCTTCACAACATGGCTAAAATCCACCCCTTCTTCTTCTTCCAAACTGCTACTACCTTAATGCAAGCACTTATTCTATTCCACCTTGATTATTGTATCACTCTCTTTGCTGACCTCCCTGCCTCCTGTCTCTGCCCACTCTAGTCCATACTGCACTCTGCTGCCCAGATCATTTTCCTTCAAAAACGTTCAGACCATATATCTCCATTCCTCAGGAAACTCAAGTAGTTGCCCATCTACCTCCACATCAAATAAAAATGCCTCGCCATTGGCTTTAAAGCACTCAATCACCTTTTCCCCTCCTACCTCATCTTGTCACTCTCCTACTACAACCCAGCGTGCATATTTCATTCCTCTAACGTTAACATTCTCACTGTACCTTGTTCTTGTCTATCTCACCGTCGACCTCTTGCCCATACCCTACCTCTGGCCTGGAATGCCCTGTCTCCTCATATAATGATAATAATAATGGTATTTAAGTGCTTACTATGTGCCAAGCACTGTTCTAAGCACTGAGGGGGGGGAGGAATACAGGGTAATCAGGTTGTCCCACATGGGGCTCACATTTTTTAATCCCCATTTTATAGATGAGGTAACTGAGGCACAGAGAAGTTAAGTGACTTGCCCAAGGTCACACAACAGACAACTGGCAGAGGCAGGATTGGAACCCCCGTCCTCTGACTCCCAAGTCCGTGCTCTTTCCACTAAGCCATGCTGCTTCTCTATCAGATAGATACTTGCTCTCCCCCACTTCAAAACCTTACTGAAGTCACATCACCTCCAAGAGGCCTTCCCAGACTAAGCCCTCACTTCCTTTTCTCTCACTCCCTTCTGTATCACCCTGACTTGTTCTCTCCATTCATCCTCCCTCTTAGCCCCACAACACATATGTATATACTGTAATTTATTTAACTATTTATATTAATGTCTGTCTCCCCTTCTAGACTGTGAGCTTATTGTGGGCAGGTAATGTGTCTGTTGTTGTACTGTATTCTCCCAAGAGCTTAGTACAGTGCTTTGAGTACAGTAAGTGCTCAATAAATATTAATTAATTAATTAATTGATTAATTAGTGCTTAGCTCCACTACTTCTCCTCCCTCATCAACCTCCATACCATTGCCCCCACCAACAATTCCAGACCTTCAACTCTTCAAAGACACTTCCAAAGATCCCCTCCACCCCACTGTCTGGACCCAGTGATTTTACCAACTACTTTGTTGACAGAAATGAAGCCATCAAACCTCTTTGCCACCCTATCTCCTTCCTGTCCACATAGCCAGTCTTTCATCCTTTTTTAATGTTATTTGTTAAGAGCTTACTACATGTCAAACACTGTTCTACATGCTGGGGTAGGTGCAAGTTAATTATGAGGAAACAAGGAAAGGGAAGAAGAGATGAAGGGAAACAAGCATTTAATCCCTATTTTACAGTTGAGGAAATGGAGGCACAGAGAAGTCAAGTCACATAGCAAAAAATTGGCAGAGCTGGGATTAGAACCCAGGTCCTCTGACTCCTAGGCCCAGATTCTTTGCATTAGGCCAAGGGCTTCCCCTTCTTGACATCTTTCAAGCGAAACTCTCCTATTTGTTTTCAAAATCTACTCTTTTCATCTGTACCTCTAATCCCATCCTTTTTCACCTTTTTAAAGCATTTGTGCCCACTCTTCTTCTCTCCTTAACTGTCACCTCCAACCACCCATTCTCTGATGGTTCTATCCCTTCTGCCTTCAAATATGCCCATCTCTATCCTAGCCTTCTTTGTGTCCCATTGAAACATCGAACTGTTGCTTCATAATAAAAGTAATAGTGGTATTTGATAAGTGCTTACGATGTGCCAGTTTTAATTCCAAATGATGTAACTGAGGCACAGAGAAGTGAAGTGTCTTGACCAAGGTTACCCAGCAGACAAGTGGAGGAGACGAGAGTAGGACTAGGTCCTTCTGATTCCCAGCCCCATGCTCTATCCATTAGGCCATGCTCCTTCCAAAGTGCTTCATCTCCCTCCCCCCATTCCTTTCCAGACACCTTAAATGAATCGTATGCCTACACTACTGCCTCCACTTCCTCTCCTCCAATTCCCTGCTTGACCCCATAAAATCTGGCTTCCACTACCTTCTTTCAGTTGAGACAGTACACTCCTGGTCACCAATGGCTTCCTACTCACTTCTCCAGGAAATACTACCTAACCTTCTATTTACTTGACACTGTTTTCTCCTCTCACTTTTCTGTATACTCTTTTCAGTCTCTCTTTCATCACTTCTTCCTCTGCCTTCCACCCACCTCCCCATAACTGTGGGAGGCTCTATTCAAGGTCCTCTTCTTTTTTCAATTTACATTTACTCCTTTGGGGTAATGATCACAATTCCCCTACTTCCAACTAGCATTTCTGTGTGAATGACTCCTAAATCTACATCTGGAGTATATCCCCTCCACTCCATGGAAACTGCCCTCTCTAAAGTCACCAATGACCTCCTTCTGGACATATACAATGGCCTCTACTCCATCCGAATCCTCCTTGAACTTAGAACTTGGAATTTTCTGGAAACATTAATCAACCTTGGCTTCAATGTCAGTGTCCTCTCCTGCTTCTCATCCTCCCTCTCTGGCCATGATCACCTTTTCCAACTCTAAAGCTAATAACTTTGGCATTATCTGTTATTCCTCTTTTCCTTTCTTTCAAACCCCATATTCAGTCTGTTTTCATATCCCGTCAGTTCTTTCTCCTTCAATGATCAATCAATCGTATTTATTGAGCACTTGCTATTTGTACTAAGCACTTGGGAGAGCACAATACAACAGAATCAGCAGACTCATTCCTACCCACAAGGAGATTTCATTCTAAAGGAGGAGAAATCCTTGGAAATTCCTTTTAACAAGAAGGCAGGAAATTCCACAGTGGATTGAACTAAGGGCCCATCCCATCCAACATTGTTTCTCCAGAATTGGCAACTTTTGGACTTGTTTTGAGAGTTTCAGGGGCCCTTTCTTCAAGGGAGACTATATTTTCAGTCTCTATTTCTCCTGCTACCCTGAAGGACAAAGGGTATTTCTTTCAACCTCACTTGTCTATCGGCAGCACCTATTCTGCCACTGTTCTGTACCAAGCACTTAGGAGAGTTCAGTAAGTTTAGTAAACATGATCCCTGCCCGCCAGGAGTTTACAATCTAGTGAAAGAGAGCAATTATTCATTCATTTATTCATTCATTCATTCAATCGTATTTATTGAATGGTTACTGTATGCAAAGAACTCTACTAAGTGCTTGGAAAGTACAATTCAGCAAAAGAGACAATCCCTGCCCACAATGGGCTAACACTCTAGAAGGGGGAGAAGGGGGAGACAGATATCAGAACAAGCAGACAGACATCAATGGCATCAGTATAAATAAATAGAATTGTAGATATATAAATAAATAGAATTACAGGTAAGGAGGAAGAAATAGAGTATAAAGATATGGATCTGGTCATGAGTTTTGACTTGGCATGGCGAACAGATGCACCTCTTCCTCTCCATCCAAATATGAACCAATGTTGATCCAGGCACTTGTCATATCTCACCTTGATCAGCTTCCTTGATGATCTCCCTGTTTCCAATCTCTCCTCTCTCCATTATACATTTCACTCGGCTTCCCAGATCATTTTCCTAAAACAATGTTCTGAAGACACCACTGTTCTTCACAAATCTCTCTTAGGTATGTATTTCTCTCCACATCAAGAAGAAACTTCTGAAAATTGGTTTTAAGGAACTTAATCTCCTCGCTTCCTCTGTTTATCCACTTTATTCTCTTGCCTCACTCCAGCTTCCTCTCAGGATAACCTACTCACTCTATCTTGTTTTCTTGTTATAGTCTGACCTCTTTCTCATACCCTTGCACACACCTGGAATTCCCTCCCTCTTCATGTATGACAGACCCCAGCTTTCCCCATGTTCAAACTCCTTCTGCAATCACAACTCCTCCAGGAGATCTTCCCCAAATAATTCAGAATCCTCTCAGTGCTACTTCCATGGCAGCACTATAATGCTACCTAAACACTAAAGTAATAATAATAATAATGTTGGTATTTGTTAAGCGCTTTCTATGTGCCAAGCACTGTTCTAAGCATTGGGGTAGATATAGGGTGATCAGGTTGTCCCACGTGAGGCTCACAGTCTTAATCCCCATTTTATAGATGAGGTAACTGAGGCACCAAAAAGTTAAGTGACTTACCCAAAGTCACAGAGCTGACAGGTGGTGGAGCCAGGATTAGAACCCATGACCTCTGTCTCCTAAGCCTGTGCTCTTTCCAATGAGCCACACTGCTTCAGCGTGGCTTAATGGAAAGAGCCTGGGCTTTGGAATCAGAGGTCATGGGTTCGACTCCCGGCTATGTCACTTGTCAGCTGTGTGACTGTGGGCAAGTCACTTAACTTCTCTGTGCCTCAGTTACCTCATCTGTAAAATGGGGATTAACTGTGAGCCTCTCGTGGGACAACCTGATTACCCTGTATCTACCCCAGCGCTTAGAACAGTTCTTGGCACATAGTAAGCGCTTAACAAATACCAACATTATTATTCTCTTGTAACTGTGATATTTGCTGGGGTGAATACAAATAAATCAGCTCAGACACAGTCCCTGTCCCTTGTGGGGCTCACAGTCTTAATTCCCATTTGACAGATGAGGTAACTGAGGCACAGAGAAGTACAGTGATTTGCCAAGGGTCACACAGAAGACATGTGGCAGATCCAGGATTAGAACCCACAACCTGCTGACTCCCAGGCCTGTCCTCTCTCCACTATGCCATGAGAGCCCCTGCAGCACTTATTTCTTTATTTTATTTTTTCTACTATTTCCTGCTATCTGTAATGTTCTAGTCCATCTCCTCACTACATTATAAATTCCTTGAGAGCAGTGAGCTACTAATTCAATCAAGCAATGGCATTTGAGTACTTACTGTGTGTAGAGCACTGTACTAAGCACTTGAGAGAGTACAACACAACAGAGTTGCCAGACATGTTCCCTGCCCACAAGAAGCTTAGCATCTACATGGGGAGACAGGAATTAAAGTAAATTATAGATATGAACAAAAGTGCAGCTGTGAGACTGAGCATGGGGTGCATATCAAGAGCTTAAAAGGTACAGGTCCAAGTGCATAATGGATGCTCAATAAATAACTTTAAGACAATTACTACTACTATTACTAAATACAAATGATCCCTGCCCTCAAAAAGTTTAATCTTTTGTGAATTATTTTAAGATTAATATAACCTAAAGGATACACTCAACAGATTTTATAAATTGCTTATTTGTTAAAATTAATATCTGTCTTTCAGTCTAGACTACAAGCTCCATTTGAGAAGGGAACTCTTCCACCATTCTTCTGTTGTAGTGTGCTCTCTCAAGCACTTAATAAATATGAATGATTGATTGATTGATTGCTATCCTACTGGTATAATTAAAGCAGAGGCCTTGAACACAAGTGAAAACCACTGTCACTCCAACTTCCCTCTAGACTGTAAGCTCATTGTGGGCGGGTAACATGTCTGTCAACTCTGTTACATTGTGCTCTTCCAAACGCTTAGTACAGTGCTCTGCACACAGTATGTGCTCAATAAATATCATTGATTGGCCGATTGATTAATTACAACGTAAACAATGTCATTTCAGGTGGTGGACATTATGCGTGTGAACGTGGACAAGGTTCTGGAAAGAGACCAGAAGCTATCGGAACTAGACAATCGGGCAGATGCATTACAAGCCGGGGCTTCGCAGTTTGAAACTAGTGCGGCCAAACTGAAGAGAAAATACTGGTGGAAAAATTGCAAGGTAAATGCTATAAATTACCTGGTGTCCCAAGTGCTGCGGCTAAGTCTTCCATTACTCTAGGTTTGATCTTCAAAACTTATCTAGCTTTTAAACGATGCCATTCCATTAACATCAAAGAATATGACACTTTATTTTTAAACCACTGGATGTATATTAGTGAAATTTAGTGAACCGTGTACATTTCCACTTCTGTAGAGAACTTCTAAGTTTTAGTTATATGGGAGGTCAGACTTTAAGAAATGTATATAAATCTAAAATAACCCTTCAGTTCTGCATATACTTAGTTTTGATCATTTTTTATGGTTGCATCCGGTTTTGCAAATGATTTAAAAATAAAGTGTTCATTTCAACGCCAGATGTTGTCTTTTGACTAGCATGCATCAGATACTACAACAACTGCTTGCTCTCTTCAGGTCCCCTAGCTCGTGAAAAACCTGTTTGACCTTTTATTCACCTTCTTGGAAGCTTTCGACCACAGGCTAAAGTAGCTTGTCTGGGAATATGAACACTTGCCCACTCAGAAAGAACTGAGCCTTCCTATTTTGGGGCTACTGACCACTGGAGTGAAGAGTCAACACTAGCAGACCTTGATGGTTCAGACCCCATCTCTATGTCATTCCGGATCAGAGGATCAGAGGCCTTTTAAGATGGGAGGGTTCCCACATAGTGACCGGTCCCCTCAGATTTTTTTTCCACACTCCTTTCTGATATTCTGAATTATGACGACACTGCCAGTACTTCAAAAAGATCCATGCCTCAAATAACTCTCATATCCCTGATTTTCAATTGCTCTACTTAAAAAAATCTAATGAATGGACCAACCGGAATTCAACTAACCAGCTAAGCACGTGCGCTTTTCCGGTTCTACCACAACACAATTCACCGGAAGAAACGGCTTTCCAGAAATGATTTTCTATTGTGAATTTTCAACTGAAAATTAAAAAGAGAGATAAATAAGCGATTGAGGCAGGATTTGCTGGCAATTATATGATTTTTATTGTTGATTCATTAAGAGTTGGGAAACATGATAAACACGTGTTTTTGCCTAATGCCAAGGCTATTTTTCATATGTTTAATGGTTAGATATTATTGTACACAAATTGCTTCATGATTCAGGATTATTTTGGTCATTCCTTAATCATGGTTTATACACAAGAATAAGGCAGTGAGCTAAGCACTAGGGATATATGAGTCAGTCTGAAGCTGTGGGAAGCATTTTCACCAGCTTGTTCTTTAGCCAAAAGGGAAGGAGAACTGTACTTTCTTCCTTTATAAAATGTAACCTCCCTGAATAACAAATCAATCCCACAAATTGAGGTGGTGGACAAGAAAAATAATGACAAAACAAACCAGCTAAGCTACAAAACCAGAATTTAAAACTAAATGCTTTTTCATTCTAGTCATAGGTAGAGTAAGGCATACCAAAGCAGATAGATTCCTTTCTGCCTTTCCAATTCTGCCAAAAGAACATTAGGACATTAATAAGAACATTATAAACTGCATAAGAATTCCAGACTGACCTATGTATCATATTATTCCATTGCAATTAATTTCCTGCCTGATGTTCTTACCTCTCTCTTCCACAGATGATGATCATCCTGGGTATAATATGTGCAATCGTTCTTATCATAATTATAAGTAAGTATGTTTTCTTTTAATTGATTAGTTTATTGACTTATTTAGAGTCTTTTTCTCTCCAGGGCTCGAAGTTATTTAGCTATTGGGTTCTGGTGAGGTCAGCACTATCAGCAGGAAGGAAAGGAGGAAAAAAAAATGAGAATTTCATTCGATTTCTTTCGACCTTCCTCCATTTCAAACAGAGCAACCAGTTGATTGTGTAAAGAAATCTCCAATATATGCACACTTTTTTATTTGTAATGCAAGTCTCACTATGCTTATTTTCTGGTTTATTTTCTTCTGAAGAAAATATCAACAAACATTGGACTGTTCAAACAAGAAGTACATTATTTTTGGCCAACAGTTTGAACAAATTTGCCAGAATGAGTTACATCCATCCCTTGTTCCTCACTACAGGATTCACGCCCAAAGGAATCCACTGAAGACAGAGTCATATCTTTTCTGAAAAATCTGTTTTCCTCAAACCCAACTTTTAGGCATTTTTTTATGGCTCCATTATGCTCAAGGTCCACTATGCTACTCATTCACAACAATCAGGGAAGCTTTATTGGCCAGCAAGAATAGGGTGCAATGATAGGAAATGCACCAGCAGCTAATAATAATTGTGATATTTGTTAAGTGCTTACTATGTGCCCAGCACTATGCTAAGCTTTAATTAGGGTAGATTCAAGAGAAGTAACTCCCACATGGGACACACAGCCTAAGTAGGAGGGAGAATGGTATTGAATCCCCATTTTGCAGATGAGGGAACTGAAATACAGAGAAGTGAAATGACTTGTTCAAGGTCATAGAGCAGGAAAGTGGTGGGGTTGGGATTAGAGCCCAGGTCCTCTTATTCCCAACCCCGTGCTTTTTCCACTAGGCCATGCTACTTACAGTACTCTGAAGGGATACCTTTACAACACTGTTAAATTCCACCCTTTCCTCTCCATTCAAACTGCTTCTACTCTGATCCAAGCATTTATCCTAACCTGTCTTGACTACTCCATCTGCTTCCTTGCTGATCTCCCTGCCTCCTGTCTTTCCCCACTCTGGTCCGTACTTTTCCACTCTGCTGCATGGATCATTTTTCTACAAAAATATTCAGTCAATGTTTCCCCACTCCTCAAGAACCTCCACTGGTTGCTCATCCATCTCCTCATCAAACAGAAACTTCTTGCCATCCACTTTAAAGCAGTCAATCAGCTCGCCCCACCCCCACCTCACCTCTCTGCTCTCCTATTACAGCCCAGCCCACACGCTTTGATCCTCTAGAGCCAGCTCATTCACTGTGCTCCGTTCTGATCTATCTCCCCACTGACCCATTCCCACATCCTCCCTCTGGCCTGGAACTCCTTCCGCCTCTCTATAAGGCAGACCGCCACTCAAATCATCAAATACCATCAAATCATTATTCCTGTCACAACTCCAGTAGGCTTTCCCTGATTAAGCTTTATGTTCTCCAGCTCCCTATCTTTTCTGCATCATCTGTGCATTTGGATCTGTATCCTTTGGGCATTTGATATTCACCCCATCCTCAACCCCACAGCACTTATGTACATAGCTATAAATCATACATCATAAATGATTTATTATTTATAGTAATGTCCATCTCCCCCTCTATAATAATAATGGTGGTATTTGTTAAGTGCTTACTATGTGCCAAGCACTGTTCTAAGCTCTGTGGAGGATACAAGGAGATCAGGTTGTCCCATGAGGGGCTCACAGTTTTACTCCCCATTTTACAGATGAGGTAACTGAGGCACAGGGAAGTTAAGTGACTTGCCCAAAGTCACACTGCTGGCAAGCGGCGGAGCCTGGATTAGAACCCATGACTCTGACTCCTAAGCCCGGGCTCTTTCCACTGAGCCATGCTGCTTCTCCGGAATGTAATTTCATTAGAGGCAGGGAAAGTGTCTCCCAACTCTGTTGTACTGTCCCAAATACTTAGTACAGTGCTCTGCATACAGAAAGTGCTCAATAAATGCCATTGATGATGATGATGATGATGATGGCAGAAGGACAGTTTCTATATAGTTCTCAGCAGGCCCCCATTCAAGCTGATGATGGTAAGCTCCTGGTCAAGAAATCACCACCAAGGCAGTATTTTTAGTCTAGGGCACTTATTTTTAATGGTATTTTTTAAGCACATACTATGTGCCAGGTACTGTTCTAAGCACTGGTGTGGACATATTCCGTGTCCCACATGGGGTTCACAGTCTTAAACCCCATTTTACAGTTGAGGTAACTGATTTATAGTGAAATTAAGTGACTTGCCCAAGTTCACACAGCAGACAAGTGGCAGAGCTAAGAATAGAATCCAGGTCCTTCTGACTCCCAGTCCTGTGCTCCCATTAGACCACACTGCTTTTCCATCACTTCAGCCCATCAACACCCCTGCCCTGCCTGTCCTAGTCTAAGTTGGCTTCCAAGCTAGGAGAGTCCCAAGAGCTGCCCCAGAAGCAAAAATGCATCTTAACCTGGGCAAGAGGGTTCTGCTCCAATCCAGATATGGACCCTGGAGAGTGGCAGGGCTTCCCAAAGGGTGAGATGGCTGGGATTTCTTCTCCTGCCCTGAGACTCAACCATTCAGGGATGTCCCTGCTAGCCGGCTCAAAGAATTCTGAGTGTGTTTGTGTGTTTGTGTGTGTGTGTGTGTGTCTTTGTGTGTGTTGGGGTGGTGGTGGGGGGAACATTTCCTGGCCCCACTTCAGGGCCTCCCTTGAACCCTCCTCAAGTGGCTTGGCCTAGTGGAAAGAGCATGGACCTGGAAATCAGAAGTTAGCCTGGGTTCTACTTCTATCTGTGTGACCTTGGGCAAGTCATTTCACTTCTCTGGTCTCAGTTCCCTCATCTGGAAAATGGGGATTAAGACTGTGAGCCCCATGTGGGCAGGGACTGTGTCCGCCCTGATTACTTTGGATCTACCCCAGCACTTAGGAAAGTGTTTGGCACATAGTAAGAGCTTGACAAATACCACAAATATTATTATTATTAGGGTATCAGTGGTACCAGAAGCATTACTTCTCCACACCCTGCCTTGGGCTATGAAGGGGTATTTAAGCATCCACCACTCCACAGACTTGAATAGGTTTCAGTCTCCTCTGCAAAGAGAATAGGGCCAAAAGTCTCTGTTGTCTAAAAATGGGTCTGTATTCCTTCTTCCTCCCAAAGCAAACAAAAGAACTAGTGTTGTCCCACTTGCTTACTTAATATGGTCTAAATTCTTTGCTATTGCTCAGGGCCAGAAGTGTTCTTTGTGAATGGTTTCCTCTTTGGAATTATTTTACTTCCCTCACAATTCCACAGGTCCTATTTCCTACAACCACCTTGTTCAAATAACAAATAATTTGAAATGAGTTCATATTCTCCCAAGCACTTAGTACAGTCTCTACACATGGTACGTGCTCAATAAAAACAATTGAATGAGTGAAATGAAACTATCTAAAGTGAGAGCTAGGCTAAGCTTCTTAGCACACACGGCACCCACTTCGTGTTCATCCATAAAGAGGTTGCACGAAGAAATAATGAAGTTTAGTGCTTTGAGTGACTTAAAAATTGCCATGTGATTATACATATTACTATGATTAGTCATCAATAGCCTTTATTGAGTGTCTATTTTTGTGCAGAACACTCTATCAAGGATTTGGAAAATTCAAAAGAGTTAGAAGACATGATCCCTGTCCTCAAGGAGCTTATATGATTTGCTATTATTGTAACATTAAGTTGTATAATCTTCAAGAACATTATCATTATTACTACTATTGCTTTTTTATTATTACTATTGTATCTGTTAAGGACTTAATATGTACCAAGCATAGTTCCAAGAGCTGGGGGAGATACAAATAAATTTAGTCCCTGTTTCATATGGGCTCATAGTCTAAGTAGGAAGGAGAACAAGTATTGAATTCCCAATTTACAGATGAGGAGTCACCTTGCCCAAGATCACACAGCTTTCTTTAGATTCTGGAATCATAGGGCCAGAGGGGAAACAGAGTCCCCAAACTCTGGCTCCTCTTAGCATAGGAGCGTGAATAGAATTCATAGAAGTAGTGGGATGTCATTGTTGACTACATTTCCTACAAATCAAATCAACCACAATTCTTGTAGTTTAACAAGAGAGGACCTTGGGAGGTCAATTAGTGTTCCTTTAATCTTGCCTTAGTCTCATTGCGGTCAACTCCAAAGGGCCTTCTTGCATGTTTTCTTATGGTATTTGTTAAGGGTTGACTATGTGCCAGGCACTGTACTAAGCGTTGGCACTGTGCTAAGTGCTGAATAAAAACAATTATGGTATTTGTTAAGCACTTATTATGTGCCAGGCACTGTACCAATCTCTGGGTTGGATACAAACAAACCGGGATGAACAATATCCCTGTTTTACGTGAGGCTCACAGTCTCAATTCCTGTTTTACAGATGAGGTAACTGAGGCACAGAGAAGTAAACAGAACTTGCCCAAACTCACAGCAGACAAGTGGCAGAGCCAGGATTAGAACCTATGACCTTCTGACTCCCAGGCCCATGTTCTATCTACTATACTATGCTGCTTCTCAAGCTAAAGTCATGATATATAGGGTGGGAATGATAGATTATTATTATTATTATTATTATTTAACATTTATAATATATATAACATATATATATAATGTAATAATAGTACTTGTTCATTCATTCATTCATTCAATAGTATTTATTGAGCGCTTACTATGTGCAGAGCACTGTACTAAGCGCTTGGAATGTACAAATCAGTAACAGATAGAGACAGTCCTTGCCCTTTGATGGGCTTACAGTCTAATCGGGGGAGACAGACAGACAAAAACTATAGCAATAAATAACATCAAGGGGATGAACATCTCATTAAAACAATAGCAAATAAATAGAATCAAGGTGATGTACATCTCATTAACAAAATAAATAGGGTAATGAAAATATATACAGTTGAGCAGATGAGTACTTGTTAAGTGCTATGTGCCAAGTACTGTTTGAAGAGCTATGGTAGATACCAGATTAATCACGGAGGGGCTCCTAGAGGAGATGTGATTTCAGAAAGACTTTGAAGGAGGATCTGCCAGATGTGAAGGGGGAGGAGGTTCCAAACAGAAAGGAGAGCATGAACACAAGATTGGTAGCAAGAGAGATGAGAGCAAGGCACAGAAAGGAGGTTGAATCGAAAGGAATGAAGCATGTGGGCTGAGGTGTAGTGGGAGAATGAGGGGAAAAAAGGGGAAAGAAGGCTTGATACGGAGAGGGATAGGCAACCATTGGAAGTTCTTGAGGAGTGGGGACATGCCCAGAATAATGTTCTGGAAAAAATGGTTTGGGAAGCAATATGGTGGCAGTGTGCAAAGAGAAGGGGTGGATTCTAGAAATGCTGCAGAGCTTCCATCCAAATTGTCACCATGTTGGCCAAGGCTCTTGGCATTTCCCCACCTGATTAGGGTTTCAGCAGGATTTGGAGGAGTTGGAGAGGAAGAGACAAAACCCACAAAATCCATTTCGACCCGTAAAATAGGGTGCTCCAGTCCAGAACTCACCATGTTCTCGACAACTGCTAGATGAGAAACAATTCCTCAGCACAACTCTGAAAATTTGTTAGTTCCCTTCAAAGCTTATTGAAGGTATATCTCCTCCAAGAGGCCTTCCCTAAGTACTCTTTTCTTTTTCTTCCACTCCCTTCTGTGTTGTCCTGACTTGTTCCCTTTATTTCCTCCCAGTCCCACAGCACTTATATACATATCTATGATTTTATTTATTTATATTAATGTCTGTCTTCCCCTCTAGACTGTAAGCTTGTTGTGGGCAAGGAATGTGTCTGTTATACTGTTTCATTATACTCTGCCAAGTGCTTGGTACAGTGCTCTGTACACAATAAGCGCTCAATAAATAAGGTCGACTGACTACACTACTCCTTCTCCACAGTGATGGCCCAAGTCTCTTTTGCCACTAAAATCTCTCTCCTCTCCTTCATCAATCACTTCCTGTAGCCCCTGTAGATCTCTGAAAATACTATGCTCTTCTTCATCATTTCATCCACTTCTTTTTCAATTGGATGGTGGCTATTTTGTTTACACCCCCAAATCCTCAGAACATCCTTTTCATGGGAAATTATTAGGAAGGAGTTTAATTAAGGAACTTCTGTCTAATAAGTGAAATGCCCTCATAGATGACAGAGGGAATCAGCATGATCCAATGTAAAATGCTATGATCTGGAAATCTGGAGACCTGGATTCTGATCTCAGGCCTATCACTGACCTATTGTGTTACATAATTCATTCATTCATTCATTCATTCAATCGTATTTATTGAGTGCTTACTGTGTGCAGAGCACTGTATAGAGATAAAACATATAGAGATAATCCCTGCTTAGCAACGGGCTCACAGTCTAAAAGGGGGAGACAGAAAAACAAAACAAATAGGCATCAAGATAAATATAATACCTATAAATCATAGGTATATATACATCATTAATAAAATAGAGTAATAAATTATACAAATAAACACAAGTGCTGTGGGGAGGGGAAGGGCGTAGAGCAGAGGGAGGGAGAAGGGAAATGGGAAGGGGAGGAGGGGTGGAGGGAAAGGGAGGGCTCAGTCTGGGAAGGTCTCCTGGAGGAGGTGAGCTCTCAGTAGGGCTTTGAAGAGGGGAAGAGAGTTAGTTTGGCAGATGTGAGGAGGGAGGGCATTCCAGGTCAATGATAGGAAGTGGGCCAGGGGTCAAGGGTGGGACAGGCTAGAATGAGGCACCGTGAAGAGATTAGCGGCAGAGGAGCAGAGAGCTTTGAAGCCGAGAGTGAGGAGTTTTTGTTTCTTGCGAAGGTTCATGGGAAACCAATGGAGGTTTTTGAGGAGGGGAGTGACATGCCCAGAGCTTTTCTGTAGAAAGGTAATCTGGGCAGTGGAATGAAGTATAGACTGGAACAGGGAGAGAGAGGAGGATGGGAGATCAGAGAGGAGTCAGATGCAATAATCCAGTCAGGATATTTTGAGAGCTTGTACCAGCAAGGTAGCAGTTTGGATGCAGAGGAAACAGCAGATCTTGGCAATGTTGTGAAGTCAAGACCGGCAGGTTTTGGTGACAGATTGGATGTGGTGAATAACCTCTCTGTCCCTCAGTTCCTGCCTATGTAAAATGGAGGACATAATGTCTGCCCCTCTATGTCTTTGAGATACTTGAATCCCTGGGCAGAAAGTGATGTCAGGGAGGTCCAGAGCATCCTTGTGGGCAGGGAATGTTTCTGTTTATTGTTCTATTCTATTCTCCCAAGAGCTTAGTACAGTGCTCTGCACCCAGTAAGAGCTCAGTAAATATGAATGAATGAATGAATGAATGAATGAATGAATCCATCTGGACAGCATCATTTCCCCACCCACGCTCAACCCATCCAGGTCCAAAGATAGTAGCCCACCTCCACTCTGGAGAGGGTGAAAGATGGAGAACTTTGGACAGAGACATCAACTGCTTTCTCACTGCCATAGGCCTAACAAATAATAATAATAATAATAATGAAAATAATGGTAATAACAATACTCATGATAATAATAGTGGCATTCATTAAGCATTTACTATGTGCCATGCACTGTACGAAGCACTGGAGTAGATATAATATAATTAGGTTAGACAGAGTCCTTATCCTACCCACATGGGGTTCATTGTTTTAATACCCCTCTTACAGATGAGGAGACTGAAGCACAGAGAAATTAAGTGACTTACCCAAGGTTACACAGTTGACACGTGGCAGGGCTAGGATTAGAACCCAGATCCTCTGTCTCCCCATCCCATGCTCTTTCCACTACCCCACACGTATTCCTGCCCTCCAAAAACTCACGGTTATTTCTGAGACCAAAGTGAGCCAGTTGATCTGAATGTGCATGCGGAAATGAAAGTACATTAAACAGTTTAGATGCCATTAAAGTTGTTGCCGCCCCAGTCCAGAGTTCCCTCTCCCTCCCTCCATCAGCTCAGCCTGTAACTCTCCCTAAATGCCAGCATGGGGAAAGGCTTTTGAGTCTCCAAACTATGACTAAACATTTTCAGGTTACATAACTTTATTAAAAATTGATATATTCAAGAGGAAACATTCATAAGTATTTCTAGTTTCTTTTATATAACCTCGAGGGAAGCACCAGCCGTTAGACCTTTATTTATTTCAGCATCAGATAGCCCAGCAGAAGCTTACTCAAACAAACAAGGTTTCCAGTAGTCCAGAAAAGATGTCATGGGTCAGCAAGACATATCGTGTGTCTGGGTGAACATTAATTCCACACAATCAGATTGCACATTGTACTCCTCCAACAATCAGGATGGAGGGGATTGCTTGCTTATGAAAACATCCTTATGAAATCTTTCGGAGACAGGATTGTTTATATAAATGTTGGACCCAAGCCACGAATGTGCTCATCTCTCCAAAAAGAGGCCTGTGAGAATGGAAAAGTACCAGCCATCCTACTCCATGCATTTTTCTAGAGTGTCATGAAACAGTTTCAATCCAAAAATCAGACCTCTTTGTCCAAGATCGGTCAGTCAGTCTGATTGTTTTCCAGTGGTTGTCAACCCTTGAATTTTGCTGGACAAGATTCTAAGTAGCAGAATTCAATGACATTCATTCATTCATTCATTCAATTGTAATTATTGAGTGCTTACTGTGTACAGAGCACTGTACTAGCGCTTGGAAGGTACAATTTGGCAACAAATAGAGACAATCCCTATCCTATGGGCTCACAGTCTAGAATGACAATATTAAATCCCTCCAACTCTTGCCAATCCATCCCTACAGCAAACAGAAACTCCTTCCCATCATCTTTAGGACCCTCAATCAGCTCTCCCCCACTTACATTCCTTGCTAATCCTCATACTTTGCTCCTCTAACACCAACCTACTCACTCTTCCTCCATCTCATTCATCTCACTACTGACCCCTTGCCCACATCCTCCGTCATCTACGACAAATCACCACTCTATCTTTTTTTTAATAGTACTTATTAAGTGCTTACTATGTGCCAGACTCTGTACTAAGCATTGGGGTAGAAACAAAGTAATGAGGCTGGACAAAATCCATGTCTCACATGGGGCTCACAGTCTCAATCCCAATTTTTCAGATGAGATAACTGAAGCACAGAGAAGTGAAGTGACTTGCCCCAGGTCACACAGCAGAGAAATGGCAGAGCTGGGATTAGTACCCAGGTCCTTTTGACTCTCAGGCCTGTGCTCTATCCATTAGGCCATGCTGCTTCTCTACATAATAATAATAATAATGTTGGTATTTGTTAATCGTTTACTATGTGCAGAACACTGTTCTAAGTGCTAGGGTAGATACAGGGTAATCAGGTTGTCCCACGTGAGGCTCACAGTTAATCCCCATTTTGCAGATGAGGTAACTGAGGCACAGAGAAGTTAAGTGACTTGCTCACAGTCACACAACTGACAAGTGGCAGAGCTGGGAGTCGAACCCATGACCTCTGACTCTGAAGCCCAGGATCTTTGCACTGAGCCAAGCTGTCTCTCTAGAGGCCTCTTAAAATCACATCTCCTCCAAGATGCCTTTCCTGCCTAAGCTATCATTTTCGCTATATGCCCTCTCTTCTGCATCTTCTATGCATTTGGATCTGTACCCCTTCAGCACTTGATATTCACTCTGCCTTCAGACCCACAGAACCTATGCACATATTATTATTATTATTATTATATTTGTTAAAAGCTTACTATGTGCCAAGGACTATACTAGAGCTCCTCACACTCTGCCATTTCCATTATTTGTAATTTATTTCAATGTCTGTTTTCTGCTCTAATCTGTAAGCTCCATGTGGGCCAGGTGCATACTTTCCCCAGTGCTTAGTACAGTGCTCTGCACACAGTAAATTTTCAATAAATATGATTGATTGGGTTTTGGGGGCCCCCATCCTAGCTAGGGCCCCAGAGTATTCATTCATTCATTCAATCTCATTTATTATTTACTGTGAGAAAAGCACTGTACTAAGCACTGGGTAGAGTATGCTAGAACAACAGACACATTCCTGCCCACAACGAGCTCTTAGCATCAGCTTTGGGAGCTCCTGCATTAATCTGACTCTGACGGGGAGAATTCATTATTCATTCCCACCATTTAACCAAAGTAGAAAATAAAAAAATGAAGTCTTAGCCAAAGGATCATCGACCATCTCCTCTGGACTGTAAACTCATTGTGGGCAGGGAATGTATCTGTTTATTATATTGTACTCTTCCAAGTGCTTAATACAGTGCTCTGCATACAGTAAGTGCTCAGTAAATATGATCGAGTGAATGAATGAAAGCAACTTTTCCCTGAATTTTAAAATATCTTCCTTTGAACTTCTCAGTTTCTCAGTCCCATGAAAAACAATCTAAATGAGCTCCACTTTATTCATAGCTAGCTAAAAAGACCTAAATTTTTCACTTTCTTCTACTTTATTGAATCCAAGTTAAATTAAAATTGAGGGAAAGGAGTCAGTAATGGGCAGAGCAGAATTCCAGATGGTTTATTGTGCATTCACACTTACATGCTTTCTCTTAGGCTATACTGTATTTAAGACTAATTGTTTTTCTCTCTCTTTTAGTTTATTTCTCCACCTGAAAATCTTGGAGATGTGAAAACAGCATGGCTTGGTTTATATCCACCTCTTTTCTGATGTTCTTTCATTGGACTCTGCTTTTTCACTCCTGGTGTTTGGGGTCGGCCTGTAATTATCCGTATGAAGTGTGTGGTGTGTTTAGTGTTACATTGTTTTTGTAAGAACTTGTACCAGCTAAATACTGCCAAGTAGTTCCGTGACCATATATTACTGTCGAATTACCGTGTCTTAAAATGTGCCCACACTGACCTGCAGAAAACACACTTCATGGTAAACGTTTTTAACTTTTCCAAGAATCACCGAGTTTGCTGCTCTCTCTTTAGAAAGCACACAGCAGCTGAAAGCGTTTACAGCAAAAAAGTATACTTTTGGGGTTGATTTTCTTTTTTAATTTTCAAAGATCGATTCAAATTTGTATGTTAGCTAAAAATAACACTTACTTTTCTTTCAGATAGCTTCTCCCCTGAAGCCCAGGCACACTCTGACTTCCTATTTTCTTTCTGACCAGGTGGTCAGCTTGTGCTGGAATAAAGGGCCTTCAGGCTGATTAGGATTCCACTGCCTTTTGGTTGCCTCTGGCCTCTGGCCCCTCCTCCCTCAGGACTACATTTCAGTCCTGGGCTGTATTAGCCTCTGTTCATCCACTCTCCCCTCCCCAGCATCACTGCAGACATAACCAGGTCCAGCCACAGGTCTCCTGCCTGTGCAAGTCAAAAACCTCAACCTGGAGCAAATGGACCTGTCAGTCAGTCAATCGTGTTTATCCAACACTTACTGTGTGTAGGCCACTGTACTAACCACTTGGGAGAGTACACTATAATAATAAAACCAACACATTCCCTGCTCACAGCGAGCTTACAGTCTAGAGAGGAAGACAGACATTAATACAAATATATAAAATTACAGATATATAAGTGCTGTGGGGCTTGGAGGAGGGGATGAATAAAGGGACCACCCAATTTAACCTTGACAGAGCTGTACACATGGTCAAAATGATATGTTTGCAGCTGACCTGAGAGCCACCAGAATGATTTTATTTGAATAGCCTCCACAAACAGATTTTTTTTTAAATGGAGTCTGGCTTTTTGAAACAGTGTCCTTCTGTAATAACCACAAGGTCTAAGTTCCTACTGGCTGATATTGCAAGTCCAGTGTCTCTAAAAATTGATACTTCATTTTTCTCTTGGCTACTATACATCCATGATTCATTTGTAAGTAACTTCAGGGTAAATCTAGTTCTATAATTCCATAGCACAAACATAGTTTAAACCAACTTTAGTAGTAGCAGAATTTACAGTCAAGGGGTTAAAACTACTGGAGTTCTATCTTATTTGCACTCACATAACTTCTTCTGAAAAGAAAGAAAATATATCATTTCCAGAGTTGGAAGTTTTGATGTTTCTTCTAAGCAAATCACAATCTATATTCTTAAAGTTAAAAACAAATCTACTCAGCTGCTTTTAGGCTACCTAAAACATCGGGGAAAAATCCTTTTAACCAGAGGACTTTTTTTTTTTTTGGTCCACCACTAAGAAGCAGTTCCTTTTTGAGGGCTGGCATTTTTACTAGAGCACTTTGAGATCTTTTTCAAGGTGTAAATTAGTTGCACCTGCATTTGGCTTCATGTAGGATAAATGGCCAATTTACACCTTGAAATGAATGGTCATTGGTACCTTCTATGTGCCTGCAATTTAACTTATTTAGAGCACAGTTCTCTCTCATGAACCTTTTTAGGTCTCTAAGGTTCTGAAAGCACAAATTTAACTGTGAATAAAGGGAGAAGTGGGAGAGAGTCATCCTTTGAAATCCGCCCTAACTACACACCCCTTATTGAAGAATAGGTACTACCTAAATTGGAAAGAAAAAAAAAAATAGAAGACTCCAGTTCACAGAGGTCAGTTTCACAAATGGAAAGTTTTTCCTTAAAAGGCATTGGGAGGCACCCAGATGAAGAAATGCAAAGTGAATTTCCATTTTGAATACTAACGTTTTTCAACCCATTTTTACACATTCCCAAGAGTTTTGAATTAGACTTTGGTGGTTTTGTTTCTCTCCTTGTTCTTCCATGAAGTGTTATTTTTGTTCATTAGCCTAATAGCTTCTTCTATTTGTTCTTTAAAAAAAATTATCCTGAAATTCTAAGGAAACAAATAATAAAGTGATGTTTGGGAGGTAAGCACTGAAAAGCAGAAATGGACCTATGGTTTTTATAGCGGAGATATGTTGCTATTTTCTTAATGGTTGAGTGGAGTGATGTACCTATAACACACGTAACGAGAGAAACAATTTTATGAAAACTGTAGCTTTTGCATTTCCTGACTTTTGCATGCTTTCATTACCACCTTCATGCATATTGATACAATTTTGCCTTAAACATTCAAAATACGTGGCTGATGGCAGCTGTGTATTTTTGCCTTAAACATCCAAAATATACAGCTGATGGCATGCATGCCAAAAAAGGCAAATAACCAGTTCAATTTGTAACATTCCTCTCAAGAAGAGCCAACCCTGAAGAGTGACTAAGCAATGACTAACTCAAGGGCTTTATTTTTGCCTGCTTATGGCTTTATTTTACACTTATCACTTAATGTTGCAGAAATGAAGAATGCCCACAGCCTCAATAGAGTAGAAACATCATTTTAAAAGTAACTGAAGCACTTCAGTGCTTATAGAATGTCTTGTTTACTGCAGACTCACTGATCTGATGTAAGAGTAACATTCTACAGACTCAGGGTTTTGGTAGCTCTGAAGGAAAGAACATTGGTTTGCTGATTATTGGTTCTGAAAGGCAACTGACTGAGGAAAGAGATTACTTACACTAACTTGTTAAAGCAGAGAAACATACGTTTGTTTCACCCAACAGCCTTAATAAAGGAGAGAATGCTGACAATGACAGTGGTGACCCTTTCAGTCAGGGATTGACTCAAAGTCTGGGCTGGACAGACAGGAAGATGGGGAGTAAGCCCATCGACAGAAAGGAGGGGATTGTCAGGAAGTTCTCTGGGGCAACCAAGCTCTGGGCTGCTCTTGCTGGGGAAATTGTCTCAGTCTGCCTATCCACCCACCATCACAGGCCATTGTCCCAAAGAATTTCTGCCTGAAGAAGCTCCCAAAAGAGTAGAACAAAATCACACTTATTTAGCCCTGCTTGGGCTCTCTGGTTCATACAGATCATTTGGGGTTCATAGTACAGTATGAACTGTAATAGTGTTTGCATTTCAGCTAGTTTTGTGACTGACAGGAGGGAAGACTTAGAGGGAGGAAAGGAGTTAGATTAGGATACATTCCATGCTTCTAGAAACTGCCTACTTTCTGTATAGACACTTTCTCATTGTTGTTGTCTTATGCTGTCAAGTCATGTCCGACCCATAGCAACGCCATGGACACATCTCTCCCAGAACACCTTTCTGGTAGTGTATCCATAGAGTTTTCTTGGTAAAAATACGGACACAGTTAGGTCATGCTTAGTTTATTTTTTTTCCTTCAACAGAATTAACAGAATTGGGCTTATTTAAATGTCTCTCTGGATTATGTATTAACCAAACTAAGCCCAATCTTGAATAGTTCAGATAAATGAGATTCTGCTGCAATGGACACATTGTCGGGAGTGTCATTTTTATTTTGTTCCATAATTGAAGTCACTGCTGAAAATAATATGACCAGCCACTGTTGGGAAGAAATTTGGCCTGAATGGTATAGCAGACCCCCAATTCATAAATTATAGAAGACACAGGAAAAAAGAAGAAAGTCTCCCTCAAAACTCTGTACGTAACCAGCACTGGGTCCCCTTTCATTCATTCATTCATTCAATCGTATTTATTTGTAATATATGTTACTCTTCATCTCTAAACATTTTTTTTCTTTATTTTACACCTCACTATTTCCAGACCACATTTATTTTTGTGAGTGAGAGGATGTGGCCCCTCTCCTCTAAGTAGTAGAAATCGCCTTGATTCTATTTAGTTGCCATTGTTTTTACGAGATGTTCTTCCCCTTGACTCTATTTATTGCCATTGTTCTCGTCTGTCTGTCTCCCCCGATTAGACTGTAGGCCCGTCAAACGGCAGGGACCGTCTCTATCTGTTGCCGACTTGTTCATTCCAAGTGCTTAGTACAGTGCTCTGCACATAGTAAGCGCTCAATAAATACTATTGAATGAATGAATGAAGAAGCAGCAGTAGTAAGACTGTAGACTCCTTGTGGGCAGGGATCATGTCTACCAACTCTGTTGCACTTTCCCAAGTGCTTAGTACAGTGCTGTGCACATAGAAAATGCTCAATAAATACCACTGATGGGTACTAGTAATAGCAGCAGCATTTACTAAGCACCCTCTTGGTGCGATATCCTGTACTAGGCACTTGAGAAGCAATAAAAAAACAAAATGCTTCTATTCTAATGGGGGAGACCAACATAAAAATATTTCCAACTCAAGGGGTAAAAAGTATAAAGCAGAGTGCTAAGATTTCAAAATTATGAATTGGAGGATTGCTGAATCAATCATATTTATTGAGTGCTTACTGTGTGCTGAGCCCTGTAAAATAAGGATTACAGAGCTCTGATGCATTTAGTAGAGTTCTCTGTACACAGCAAGCTCTCAACAAATGCCATTGATCGATTTACACAAATAAATAAATTACAGATATGAACATAAATGCTGTGGGGCTGAGGATGGGGTGAACAAAGGGTGCAAATCCAAGGCCAGGGAGACGCATAAGGGAGTAGGAGAAGGGGAAATGAGGGTTTAGTTGGGGAAGGCTGAAGAGGGAGATCCAATTCTCCATCTGAGGGAGATGCCTAGAAAGATATGGTTTGTCAGGTTTAGAAGATTCATTCATTCATTCAATCGTATTTATTGAGCGCTTACTGTGTGCAGAGCACTCTATTAAACGCTTGGAAAGTACAGTTCAGCAGGAGAGACAATCCCCACTCAAAAATGGGCTCACAGTCTAGAAGCGGGGAGACAGACATCAAGGGTATTGGCTCTCAGGGAGTAAGAGAGAAGAATTTCAGAGCCAGGGTTGTCTTTAGAAAACAATCATTCTCTGGCATTCAGGACAAGCAGCTCTAAGTAGAAACACTCCAGGGTTGTCCACCTCTATTAGGGCCCTGTAATACTGTTCACTACCCTATCTGGGACTGGAACTAGAAGAACCATGATACAGAGAGCATGATTCTTCTTTAGCTGCTAGATATCCTGGGGGCTATACATTGTAGTGTCCCAGGTGGAAGGTGGAAGTTAGGTTGGGAGGAAGATTGTTATGCTCATTTTAATTTTGAGATTGTGGCCAAGTGTCAGTGAAATGCACAATTTTAAAATGAAAACCATGTTACTTCAAAAGCAGGAATACCCAGTCTCTAAAAGATCATGTTCTTATGAGATTTCCTTCCATATTTTCAATCAATCAGTGATATTTTTTTCAATGTTTTTTGTTAAACACTTAAGTGACTTGCCCAAGGTCACACAGCAGGCAAGTAGCACAGCTGGGATTAGATTGAGATTATTGAGTACTTACTGTGTGCAGAGCACTGTGCTAAGTGCTTGGGAGAGTACAATACAACAGAGTAGGTAGACCTGTTCCCTGCCCATAAGGAGTTTGCAGCCTAGAGGGAGAGACAGACATTAGTATAAATAAATTGCAGATATTTATATCTATGTTACGGGGCTGAAGGTGGGGTGAATATTGAGTGCTAAAAGGAAACAGATCCAAATGCACATTTTCTTAATTTAAAGAGGCTTGAAGAGAGAGCTATCCCTTCCATAGGCTGATTTGAAGCAGTTTTTCCAGGAAAAACACTCTGGGCACCCCACATCTCCCAGAAGGCAATCAATCAATGGCATTTATTGAGAGTTTACTGTGAGCAGAGCACTGTACAAAGTGTTTGGGAGAGTAGAATACAGCAGAAATGGTAGATATGTTTCATGCCCACAAAGAAGCCAGATTTTGTGTAGCCACCACCAAATGGGACAAGGGAAGGTTTGGCTACATGTAAAATCACAGTGCCACCAGAGCCCCCTTTAGTCCAAGCTACCCAACTGTGCGTGGAGATGATCAAACACCTGTTGGGAGTCCTCAGCTTCCCGCTGTGGGGATGAAAGAGGAGAGATTTCAGGACAGAACTTCCAGGCTTTCACCTCCCTTCACCTACTCTCCATCCTCCCTTCTAGACTGACAAGACCTCACACCTCTTAAGGATGCTCCTGCTTGAAGACTTCTGATCAGTTGTGATTTAGCACCCTGACTATTCTCTGACTGATGATGCTGAAGCTTTTGAGGTTCTTCTATCATTAGTCCCTCATTCCTCAAAATAGCCATTAGGGGCAGAGTGGGCGATGGAAAATCGTGTTAGGTAGATCATTCATCTGTTCTGGTTCCCAAGATCACTTTGGTAGAATAACTTTTCTGTGTGATATACCATATTGACTCACATAATTGCTCTGCACTGGTACATTTTTTGTAGCAAAGGAGGGATGAAGCTTTTTCTTGGTTCAGTTAACAAGTCGAGCAGTAAGGGGGAGGTAGAGATAAAATAGGAGAAAAAAGTGAAGGGGGAAGTGAGGGAAGAGGCAGAAGGTAACAGAACACTTTAGACTGTGTTTCTAACTTCTTCTGTTTCCCCAAGTGCAGCATATTTTAGACATTCAATGAATTAACTCACCTCTATTCTCCTTCTCCCTTGCTCTTTGGGATTTTAATGAATTGACTGTTTCACTCTTTGTTGTTAGATTCCCACCCTTTTCTTCCTAGCTTCTCCTAGCACCCATGGTTGCCCCTGAATACAATTATACTTGGTGAAAAAAGATAATATTTTCTTTCTTCCTCAAAAATCAGTGTGGGGTAATTATGCCCTGGAGGCAAGTAGGTGAGTAAACATGGTAAGGATTGTAGGAGTGGCAGGAGGAGTAGCAGTAATAGGTTTCTCTTGGTTTAAAGAACAGTACTGTTTGGGAAATACAGAATAATGAAGTGACATGTTCCATGACCACAGAGATCTTACATTCCAATGGAGGAGACAGGCAAAAATATAGACAGTAGTCCAAATAAATAATTGTACGATTTATCGATCTATCTATCGTTCAATCGATCTATATCTATCTGTCTATCTATCTATCTAATCTATCTACCTATACATATGTACACATTGGTAAACATGGGATTTAAGGAGGGTTTTGTAGGTGGGGAGAGCTGTGGTTTGTTTAATTTGGGAAGAGAAGGGGTTCCAAGCCAGGAGGACAGTTTGATCAAGGCGATAATGATGGAAAAGTTGAAAGCCAGGAAGAATTAAGAGGTTGGCTTGGGAGGAGTGAAAACAGTGCTCTGCACATAGTAAGCCCTCAGAAAATACAACTGAATGAATAGTGGGCTGGGGAATAGTGAGTGAAGAGAGCAGAAAGGTAAGGTGGGGTCAGATGGCAATGAACCTTGAAACTAACTGTGGAGTTTCTGTTGGATAGAAAGCTACACAGGAAGACAGTGGGTGGTTTTGAGGCAAAGTGAGATATGGGTGAAATAATGATTCAGGTTGATCCAGGCAGCAGTGTGTAGTACAGCCTGAGTCAGGAAGACAAGCAATAGTCTAGCCTCAATATGACCGAGTACCTTGGAAGGAGAGGAAGGGAGAGATCAGGGAAATGTTGTGTAGAAAGAACTGGCAGGTTTGGACAGTAGATTGAATGTTCATTCATTCATTTATTCAATCGTATTTATTCAGCTCTTACTGTGTGCATTGCACTGTACTAAGCACTTGAGAGAGAACAATATAACAGATATATTCCCTGCTCACCACAACATTACAGTCTAGAGGGGGAGACAGACATCAGTATAATAAATAAAATTGCAGATATGCACATAAGTGTTGCAGGCCTGGGAGGAAACAGGAATAAAGGGAGCAAATGAGGGTGATACAGAAGGGAATGGGAGAAGAAGAAAGGAGGGATGTCAAGGAAGTCGTCTCAGAGGAGATATGCCTCCATTAAGGTTTTGCCACCAAGGAATCAAGACTAACACCAAATTTCAGGCTTCTAGGGCAGGAAAGGTGGTGGTGTTGATTGAGATGAGGAAATTAGGAGGGCAAGGAGTTTAGAGGGAAAGATCAGACACAAAGGGAACCAAAGGCAAATATTTATCTTTTTTCTAAACTATGGGAGCAGAAGCTAACCATCTACAACCCGTACATGATACCTAGGCTAAAGTACTTAGACGAAATCCCTTTTGGGAGTTGACATGTTTAATGGTAACAAAATTGTCATGATTATTAACAGCGAGCAAGTGTCATTATCACGTTGAGCAGATTCTCATGTGATAATCAGACTGACTAACTTGAATTTATCCTCTCATTAAGCTCAGTGCTTGGCAGAAAATAGGCATTAGTTAAAGTGCTTTCTATGTGCCAGACACTATACTAAGCGCTGGGGTAGATACAAGCTAATCAGGTTGGACACAGTCCATGTCCCACACGTGATTTACAATCTTAATCCCCATTTTCCTGATGAGGTAACTGAAGCACAGAGAAGTGAAGTGACTTGCCCAAGATCACACGGCAAGCAGTGGCAGAGCCAGGATTAGAACCTAGGTCATTCTGACTTCCAGGCCTATGCTCCATCCACTAGGCCACACTGCTTCTCTAAGTGTTTACTGTTACTGAGATAGACTCAGCTCAGAATTTACTATAATCTTCTTTTCAAACCCTAATGCTAATTAAAACCCTTTTTTTAGAACAAGGAATTAATTTCTTTCCTTGAAATAAATTTATCAGGGGAAAAAATCAGATGGTTTTCTATAAAATGAATTTCCATGTTATTATATATCAAGTTATTTGAAATAATTACAATCACCATTTTAACTTTTATCCCTTTTTACCACCTATAAAAGAAGTACAAACAAGTGATGGTCACAAAATCAATTAATTTACCTCATACTATTTCAGGTGATAGCTAGGAAAACAGTTTAGGAGATGTTAAGCCACAGCACTTTTCATTTGCAGGATTCCTAGGTGAAACTGGTATATTTTATTTGACTGTCTAAGAATAGGTTATTTCTCTTTCAGCAATCAATCAATTGCATTTATTGGGCACTTACTATGTGCAGAGCACTGTACTAAGTGCTTGGTAGACTACAGTATGAAAGAGTTGATGGACAACTTCCCTGCCCACAATGAGCTTATAGTCTTGAGGGAGGAGCTTACCGTCTACAGTGGAAGAATATCAGAAAGTATTTTCATTCCCCTAGCACCTTTTCTCTGATGTTACTTGGATGACCACCATTTTAGAGATTTTAAAAGTAAAAATAATTTCAAATTCCACTTTTCTTTTCTTTGCAGTCTTAAAATGGTGGTAGTAGTTCAAGGGAACATAATTTTGGTAGCTTCTATCAAGTAGAAGGAACATTAGTCCTCACAAATTTCAAACTAAATGTTTTAGACAGAAAACACCAGGACAAGGTTTACAGAGAAAAATGTAGAAATGGCACTGTTTTTCACATTTCTTATTCTGTTTAACAAAACATGTTTACAAGACAAGAAGTTGGCATAGGGCAACAGTGAGGTGAGGAATGAACAGTGAAAAGAGATATTTTTTGCAAAACCTGCATAATTCCTGAGATCAATTGCTCTTTCATGAACCCAGAGGCTCTTTTTGAACTGGAAAACTGAAATATGATGGTGGATTAAAAACTAAATGGAGCAAAGACCCCACCGGGGAAATAATTTTCATAGTGAAGTCTCTTTAAGCCAAACCTTTGCCCTGTTGTGTCATGAACCACCATTCTTGAGCTTTCGGCTAGTGAGTAAGTGGTTCATTTCAAAGACTGCCCCTCCTGTTGAGGTCAGAAATGATTGATGGATCAAGTGATAATGCAATTGTACATGGATCTATTTGCACATTTAATTGTCCATCAACACTTACAGATGCTGTCTATATAGTTGTCCTTTAAAATCAAAGATGATACCACTGATGATGAAGTTACCTTTGAGTGTGTGAGTGGTTGAAAAGCCCACTATGGGATCCACTGCCTCAGCCACATTGGGCTTTCCAAGAAAGCTTTCTCTTGTGGTGTTGGCATGTTTTATGTTTACAGCATCTGGCTCTATTTTCTCTCTTGTTTTCTTGCCCGTTCTACATAAATACAGATGGAAGACAATAGAATAGACCACTGCCTAAATGTAAGCAGACACCAAAAAAGGACTTTCCTGACAGGTGGTAGACAACCAACCATTTCACCGAAGTAAATATCTCAAAATGCTCTAGGCCAGCTATTTTTATAATCTCCTATTCAGTTCTGACTTTATCACTGGCACATAGATTTCTAAAGAAAAGTTCATACATACTAGAAAAATCAAATGAACGCAATTTTGGAATGCAGAATATTGAACTGTATTTTACATTTTGACTTCAATATAATTCTGTCAGGGTAATTTTTATGGCATGAAATAAACAGCAAAATCTCCTTTGGCTTCCAGACCTTTCAGAGGGAGTATTCTTTGAAGAACATAAATAATATGGGTCTTGTTGACTCTGATTTTTGTTTTTTACCATAGTTTTTCTCAATCTGTCTTTCTCCAAAAGCAAGCCAAAATTACATCCCTTAACATTTGTATTCTGTCCTCTCAATTATTAATAATAAATTATAGGATACAGAGTATAGATAACTGAAACTGGATAATTTGCAATCAATCAAATAAATCAGTCTTTTTTACTAAGAGCTTACTGTGTGCAGAGCATGGTCTAAGCGCTGGGCAGATTGCCATATAACAGTTTTGGTAGAAATGGTTCTTGCCTGCAATGTGCTTACAGTCTAGAGAATGAGTTTATAGTATAGAGGCTTCAACTGTACCATCTAAAACTAGGGGGAAGACAGGTCCAAAGTATTTATTTGTAAAGAAAGGGAAGAGGAAGAAAACAGGGCTGGAAAGATAATAGGAAGCAGTACAAACTGCATAAGGATTAAATAGCTGAATGAATATTTGAATATATAAATGCAAATATGCATAAGTATTGAGTATAGGAATAAAATAGAAGTGTAGAGGATGGTGCTAGTTTGACATAACTGAGGTGTTGTGAATTCATGGAGGAGGTGGGATTTTAGGAGAACTTTGAAGACGGGTAGAACTACGGACTGGGATACTCAGGAGGGGAAGGAGTTTCAGTCTGGAGAAAGAGATCAGGGATGGAAATTTGGGAGTGAGTTACTTAGAAGGTGAGCTTTGGAGGAATTAAAAATGAAACTGGAGGATAGAGCAGTGAAAACAGATTTTACATAAGACTGGGAGACCTGATGGAGAACCTTGAAATGATTTGTGAAATATGTTTGCTTTAGGTAGAGAAAACATGTTAGACAGTGGAGGGTTTAGAGGCGTCGAGGAGAGTGGCCTAGTGTAAAGTGAACAGGCCTGGGAGAAAGAGGACCTGGGTTCTAATTCTTGCTCCACCACTGAGAATCTGAATGACTTATCTGTGCCTCAGTTTCCTCATTTATAAAATGGGGACACCACCCATTTTCCCTCCCCTTAGACTGTGAATACTAACAGGTACTGTGACTCATCTGCTTATATTGTATTATATCTGGTGCTTACTCTGTGCCAAATATTTAGGGCTCAACAAATACCACATTTTTTAGTATTATTATGGAGAGACATAAACTGAGAGACGTTTAAGAGAATCCATGCAGCAGTGTATAGTATAGGCTGGAAGGGACTGAGCCTGCAGGATGGAAGATCACTGAGGAGACTGGAACATTTGTCTACCAGCACAATAGTCTAACTTCTGTCTCCTTTGGGTGAAGAGGAAGGGACAGATGCAGGAAATGTTGTGGTAGAATTGGCAGGATAAACTATTGATTGAATATGAAAACTGAAAGGCAGTAAGGAGGCCAGGTTGACCAAGAAGCCAAGATACTATCCTTTACCTTAGTTTATTAGGTTTTGGAAGGGAGCTAGAATTGTTTACCACTTCCTTAGGATACCTTATGCAAATCCAATAGATGAGTATTTGTAAAAAAATGTTTCCTACCACTTCTGAAAATACTACTGTTTCATTTTTCTTGTCTTCATTTTAATCTATCATTCAAGAGGAAAGGAAGTTAAACACTTAAAGATGTAGCATCACCTTTAACTGTCTCCTTCTTGTGCCTAGGTTTTTCAGCAAGTTTGCTCTCTATTGGTGCTTCAGAAGGACTTCTGATCTCAAATAGGATCCTTTACTTTTATCACATCCAAAGTATGCAAACCATGATAATCCACCTTTAATGTAGCTCACAGACACACTTTTCTCTATGAGTGTTGTAGTCCACAGTTGCTATTCCAAAGCAACACAGTAGCTGAATGAAGATGAGTGAGGACCAAGTTAAGATCTAATTCAGATCAATCAGTGGTATTTATTGAACACTTACTGTGTACAGACCACTGTAGTAGCACTTGGTAAAGAACAACACAACGGAATTGGTAGACATGTTCCCTGCCCATAGAATCTGAAGAAGAAGGAAGTCATCCTGTGCTTAGTACAATGCCTGGCACATAGTAAGTGCTTAACAAATACCATAATGATATTAAAATTTCAAACTTTTAATCTTCGTCATGTATTACATGACAATAATTTTACAGGCACTTTAAAAATTTGACCAGCACAAGAAAATCAAGTGAAAAAATCACTCTGGTTTGACCAATGCAATTATTCCCAAATTGATTTTTTTTTTGGTTTGGATTATCCAGATACTTTGCTTATGTAGATCTGACCTATATATCAAACAGAAAAAAATTCATGAATCATTTAATACCAAATCAGAGCTAAATTAAAATGTTAGCCCATTTCCAGGAATGGTTCTCTTGAATTTGATGAATCGAAGGAACATGAATTCCAGGGCCTCATCATTCTTTACATGGGAAATGTTTTGCTATCAACTTAAGTTCTCTTAGCATTCAAAATCTCCCAGGGGGCTCCAGACACCATGTGCAAAGTGTAAATTTCTCTTCGCAATCATTGCAGAAAACTTAATACCTCTTTTAAGTCACCAGGATAGCACCTTTTAAAAGTAGTGAGCAATCCAATGGCATGGCAGGACAGATGACAGCAGTGATGAAATAACTCAGAGAAGGTTTGGGCACTTGTCCAATGGCCTGCAGTGTAATTCATAACTTTCTCATGGTTCTAGCCAGTTTCTAAGCTTGGTCCTCACCTTTCTTCTAGCCCCATCTCAGTTTCATCATGGTAACACCCTCATTCTCCAGAAAACATTGCCACTATAAATTCCAACCCTGGCCACTGGGAACTTCTGACAATAATCAATCAATCAATGGTATTTATTGTTTATTCTCTGCAGAGCATTGTACTTAGCACTTGAGAGCATACAATATAACAGATGTGGTTGACAAGTTCCCTGCCCAAAATGAGTTTACTGACTAGAGGGGCTTAGTGTTCAGTTAAGAAGCTGAAATCATCAAAATTTTCCTCACTTGCTGAGTAGAGGAAATCAGACTCTGGAAGAAAGCAAAGAGTAGGTTAACATAGGCTTCATTGGCTTGGCAGTGTCAGAGTTCCAGCGATGACTTTGGTTTCAGTATCGTCATATCAATATCACCTGGTGTCTGTGATTGTGATGATACTTAACGTTGTCACACTGATATTGAGTCAACCCCAGACTACCAACTGTGGCCTGAATTTTGGAGCCAAAGTCCACCCAACGGACACATTCACTGGGACTTCCATCAGCCAAAATAGGCTGGCAAATCAGTGCCAGGCTACAGAATTCAGAATTTCTTCAGACCACCTCAGGTTTTTTTCAGACAATTAAAGAGAAAAATTTTGTTTTTTCAAAAAGATTCTCTTTCTTTCTTTCTTTCTTTCTTTCTTTCTTTCTTTCTTTCTTTCTTTCTTTCTTTCTTTCTTTCTTTCTTTCTTTCTTTCTTTCTTTCTTTCTTTCTTTCTCTCTCTCTCTCTCTCTCTCTCTTTCTTTCTTTCTTTCTTTCTTTCTTTCTTTCTTTCTTTCTTTCTTTCTTTCTTTCTTTCTTTCTTTCAAGGGTACACTCACAAAATAATTTTGTATCTTGAATGGTATTTCTCTCTCTCTGATAGAATTTGGTGAACTACCATATGCTAACTGTGCCTCTTAAAGCATTTCAAACATCACGTTTTAGCCTATATTTATGTTGGGGTTCCCCTTGTAGTCAGGGAAGGTGTCACATTATTATTCAGAACTTCCCAAACACCTGATATAATACACACCAAGTATCCACTCAATAAATACTATGACTACCACTATTATTATAGCTACTTGTTTTAAAAGGCTGTCCTAGAGACTAATAATTTTGCTAAAGTGCTTTACCTGGAGGTCAGTGAAACTCCATTTCTGATGGTGAAATTCTGGGATCTGCATGTCTATATTTTGGCTTATTGCATTTTGAAGCTAAAATAGTGACCTCGTTTACAAAGTTTGATATACTGTATTCTTTTGGTGGCTAGTGATACTTTGAAGTGGTGGATAGAGTTTCCAAAAGCACTGCATCTACTGTATGTCTGTGAAAATAAATTTTTGTGTAAGATGCCCAGAGTGTGTTCTATGTGAAGCGAAGCAAACACTTTTCTCTCTCTCTGGTTCCAAGTAGGCTTGTCGGTCTTTTGAAATGAATGCAAACCTCCTAAATTTTGAAGGTCGTTCATGATGAAGTTCATGCGACTGTGTGAGGCAAAGCTGTAATGTAGTTGTGACTTGTATGTGTTTAGAATACATTTTGCCCTGCGTAATCTGTAGACTTGAATTTACAAGCCCTCCAAAATATGAGGGAATACTGTTAATAACAATTTCATATTTGAGTTACTTCATGGATTATCATCCAGGTGGAAGGCTCCAGGTGTGAATGACACAAATGAGCTTAAAGGATCTGTGAAAACCAAGCAGTGCCTCGAGTACTGCAAGATCCAGTGGAAAGGGATTACATCTACCAACTCTATTATACTGTACTTTCCCAAGCACTTAGTCCGGTGCTCTGCACACAGTAAGCACTCAATAAATACCGGTGATTAAGTGAGTCTGCTCCCTCCTCCTTGCCCCCCTTTCTCATTGTACAAGGTAACTCTCATTTTGGGTTTACTGACAACTTACATGGACTCTTCACCAAAAGTGAAATGACTTTGAAGATAGTAATGCAATTTATGCATCCATCCCCAAATGGCTGTGCAGTTTAATGTCTGTTAACGTGCCCCCAGCAGGACTTGAAATAAAGATTGCTTAAAATCCATTCCTTAAAACAGAGGCCATTAATAATGATAATGATGGTATTTGTTAAGTGCTTACTATGTGTCAAACACTGTTCTAAGAGTAAACTGATCCCTGGCCTATATTCACTAAAAACTTGCAACCTCACAGACCTTGCGCCAACATGCCTTAAATTCCAAGTTGGTAAGAAAATCTGAAAGCAAGCCACTTCAAGGAGATGTCTCTGTTCTTCTAGAGATGGCATGTGGACTTTGATGGAGATTCAGGCATATGGAGTAAACATATTTGCCCATTTTGCTCACTTCCACCTAAATTCAGAGAGGAATGTCATAATGAATGTCAATACTTTTTTTGAGGTGGCCTCTTCCAATTAGGTGTAGCTAAATGTTCTCTTGCAGCTGACTCACAGCTTTCTGCTCCTTTGACTCTGCACCATTAGTGACTTTTCCTGAGTCAGTAGCCCCCAGCTATTCTTAATTACTCATTCACCCACAGAAACCTGGCTTTATTCATTTTCTTTCTTTAGTCCTTATTTCTTGACATAATTTTCTGTTCAGTGAAGCCCCTGGAGATCAGGTTTCTGGTGGCTGACTCATACATTAAGGTCCCAAGCCCTAATGGAGTATAATCAAAATAATGATAATAATACTATCCATCATTATTTCATTTTCCATTTTGTGGCTTTTTCTATAATGTTATTTTCCCAAGAAGATTGGGCTCAATCCTATTACATTATATAATTAAAGATGTCTTTCCTTATCACATTTTATTATTTGCATTTTGTTTTTAACCACCTTGAGCCTGAGGGGTTCCATGGTTGATTAAAATCTCCTGTATTTTTCTCCTGCTAAATCAACATTATTCATCAATTCTCATCAGTATTTTCTGCAAACACCTGAGCTTCTATAGCTTTTTCTATTTAAGATGGACATATTGGCAGTTGCATAAAAACTGCTTTGCTTCTAAATGTTTAAGTCTGACAGCTTGTCAAAAAATGTGCTTATTCTATGTTTAACAAATGCTCATAATCTGCCTTCCTCCAAGGATATTTATTCATGAATCTTCAACTCCTTACAGTATTCAGAGATAATAAAAACAGAAGTCACTTTTGTTTGCCAAAAGTCAACATATAATCAAATTCATTTTAACTAGAGTCAGGTGATTCCGGGAATGAATTTTGTTTGTAGGCAAGATAGCAAGAAAAGACTTTCAATTCTTTTATCTTTAGAGAGAGCGTTTTATCTTAATGAATATTGCATTACCTTTGCTATGCATTATAAACCTTGAGGAGGCAACCTAATTAAGAGTTGCATGCTTTTAGATGAATCTAGATAGATCTCTATACTTAGGCCTAGAGGGTTGGCAATGTTTCAGTGAACTGAGTGAGGGATAGGAGAATAAACAACCTGAATATTTGTAAGAACTGGCATATGAAAGAAGAAGAAAACATAAAACCACACACATTTCCCAATACCATGATGAGCCAAGCATTTATCATATCCCACCTCCAATACCGCATCAACCTCCTCCCTGATCTCCCTGCCTCCTGTCTCTCCCCTCTCCAGTCTGTACTTCACTCTGCTGCCCAGGTCATTTTTCTAAAAAAAATTCAGTCCACATCTCCCCACTCTTCAAATACCTACATTAGTTGCCCATCCACTTCCGCATCTAACAAAAACTCCTTACCATCATATTTAAAGCACTCGATCAACTCACCGCCTCTTATCTTACTTCAGTGATCTACTACAACCCAGCCCGTACACTTCACTCCTCCAACACCAACCTACTCACTGTACCTTGATCGTATCTATCTTATCACTGACCCTCTGCCCACCTCTTCCCTCTGGCCTGGAACTCCCTCCCGCTTCAAATCTCCATCAAGAGGCCTTCCCTGACTAAGCCCTCATTTCCCCTACTTCCTCCCCATTCTGCATCACCCATGCACTTGCATCTGTTCCCCTTAAGTACTTGATAGCTACATCACCATCATTCCAGCAGCACTTATTCATTAATTCATTCAATCGTATTTATTGAGCACTTACTGTGTGCAGAGCACTGTACTAAGCTCTTGGGAGTTGGGAGTCACTGGGAGAAGTCCAGGGGATTATAGCTAGCAGTATGTAAACACAATACTGTACAAGTGTGTCATTCACTACCACTGAATTCATCTTTTCTAAAGCAGTGAGGAAACTGTGATCTTTTGCACCCTACACATAATCGAGAGAGGAATCTACTTTCAGATTACTTCAGTAATCTGGTTTTTACCTACACATTAGGCTACCTCCAAAACCAACCTTATTAGCCATGCCTGAGTCATTTTCAAACAGAAACAACTGGGTGCGGTGTTCTGTGGAATAATCAAGCACAGTTCCCTTCCTCACTGTCTCACTCGGTGAATTCACGTGATTTAGCTTAGCTGTCGCTAGGAGAGGCACAATTATCCATATTGAAATGGTAAATGATGGTGTCAGGTAACTATTGTGTGATACCTAATCCTTGTATAGCTGCTGAAATTGGAGTTGTGATGCACAACACAGAAAAAAAAATTGTTAGAAGCCCCTTCTGCAGCCTTCTCTCCTAAAAGCCTTTAAGGTTAGCCTCAGTGATTGTCCCTGCAGGGTAGAGGAAGAGATTAAGAGGAATAAAAAAAGATGGAAAGAGCTTTTGGGAAGAAGAGAGGAAATGAAATTGGAGAAACAGCATGGTATAAAGCACGAGCCTAGGAGTCAGAAGGACCTGGGGTCTAATCTCAGCTCTGCCACTTTTCTGCTCTGTGACCTTGGGCAAGTATTTCACTTCTCTGGGCCTCCATCCCCTCATCTGTAAAATAATAATGTTGGTATTTGTTAAGCGCTTACTATGTGCAGAGCACTGTTCTAAGCTCTGAGGTAACTGGGGCACAGAGAAGTTCAGTGACTTGCCCACAGTCACACAGCTGACAAGTGGCAGTGAGCCACACTGCTTCTCCATGGGAGTTAAGACTGTAAGTCCCATGTCAGAAGCAGCTTGGCTTAGTGGAAAGAGCGCAGGCTTGGGATTCAGAAGTCATGGGTTCTAATCCCAGCCCCTCCACTTGTCAGCTGTGTGACCTTGGGCAAGTCACTTATTTGTGTCTGTTACCTCATCTGTAAAATGGGGATGAAGACTGTGAGCCCTATGTGGGACAACCTGATTACCTTATATCTACCCCAGTGCTTAGTAGTAGAGAAGCAGCGTGGCTTAGTGGAAAGAGCCCGGGCTTGGGAGTCAGAGGTCATGGGTTCGAATCCCAGCTCTGCCACTTCTCAGCTGTGTGACTGTGGGCAAGTCACTTCACTTCTCTGTGCCTCAGTGACCTCATCTGTAAAATGGGGATTAACTGTGAGCCTCACGTGGGACCACCTGATAACCCTGTATCTACCCCAGCGCTTAGAACAGTGCTCGGCACATAGTAAGCACTTAACAAATACCAACATTATTACAGTGCCTGGCACATAGTAAGCGCTTAACAAATGAAGCTCATCTCTAGACTGTAAGCTCGTTGTGAGCAGGGAATGTCATTGTTTATTGTTGTGTTGTACTTTCCCAAGTGCTTAGTAAATATTGAGCACAGTAAGCACTCAATAAATAAGATCGAATGAAATGCCATTAAAAAAAGAAAAATTTGAACCTGCCAAACCAGTTATGGAGGGCACTTTTCAGACAAAATTCTTATGGCCTTTTACTAGCTGACTACTATGGCCGAGCTGCCTTTACCTGTAGTGATAACAGTGGTATGGGGACCAAAGGCATAAATTCCAATCCCTTCTTTATTTAGATAAGACCTGGATAATGCCCAGGTCTTCCAGACAAGAGTTTTTTCCAATAAATTATCCTAACGGGAGAGGCAAGGGTGATCCTTCCATCTTGAGTAAATACTGGATGATGAGTGAAAGTCTGGTCCTCAAAATACCTGGCTCATGGTTGTGGGTGATGATTGCACTTGGACAAGCCTTGCTGGAACTCTGGTGATAACTAAAAGTCAGATAGCATCACATCGATGAGCAAGAATGCCCTAATAATACTAGTTAAAATGTCATGGATGCCAAAGTGACAGAAAAGTAATATAGACCACACCAACTCTATAGAGGAGAATCTTAAAGATGGAAAGAAAAAAATATTCTGGTTAAATATGATCAATATTATAATAATAAAACAATATCCTTTGTAGGCAGTCTCACACACGTTGTTTCAGATGAATGACAAAAAAACTGTTTTTCCACTTAGAATTTTTCTTTCTCACACAATTATTTGGGATTTTACTCCAATGATAGGCTAACAAATGTCCTATTTTTATGTCCTGCAAGATACTTAGTTCTTCAATGTGGCAGTTACTGCTTCCATGTAGCAATCGTTGCTACATTTTTATATTGTAAGCCCCATGAGAGCCAGGGAGGATGTTCAACCTGATCATCATATATATATATATATATATATATATATATATATATATATATATCCCTGTTCTTAGAACAGTGCTTGACATATAATAAGTGCTTATCAAATACTATCATCAACATCATCGTGCTATGGAACTAACCCAAAAAATAAATACCTTGAGATTCCACCTCCAAGAGCAGGGGCATGAAGCAAGATGGCAAATTCCCTTATTACATTTTGTTTTCAAATATATTTCTAAAGTATTCTCAATGATCCAGAGAGTCTCCATTTTTTCACATACATATCATTCCCTTACCATCCACATAATGTGAACTTTTTTGTCCTTCTGCCCTATATCATGTTCTTAGAATTAGAGATATGTACTTGGGCCCACTGGGCCCAGGGTCCTACTGGGAATCAGAAGCACCTTAGTTATAATCCTGGCTCTGCCACATGTCTGCTGTGTGACCTTGGGCAAGTCACTTCTCTTCTCTGAGCCTCAGTTATGTCATCTGGAAAATGGAGATTAAGACTGTGAGTCCTATGTGGGACAGGGACTGTGTCTAACCCAATTATCTTGTATCTACTCCAGCACTTAATATAGTCCCTGGCACATAGTAAGTGCTTAAGAAATACCACAGTTATTATTATTATTATTGTCATTACCTACCTGCTGATGCCAAGTTTCTCTGTGCCCAGTTCAGTGCCAAGTACAGATTATGCCTCCACAGGATTAGACTAAAGAGTATTAGAGAAACAGGAATTAAGAATTCACTGGAACATCACTCCAGGAATTGGCCCAACTCTGCCAGTAGGTTCAATTTGTCTTGCCTCAGAACAGCATGGCACAGTGAATAGAGCTTGGGCCTGGGATTCTGAAGGTCTTGGGTTCTAATCCTCGAATGACCACATGTCTGCTGTGGGACCTTGGGGAAATCACTTCACTTCTCTGGGTCTCAGTTACCTCATCTGTAAAATGGGGATTGAGATTATGAGGCCCCACATGGGACCCAATTTGCTTGTATCCACCCCACCGCTTAGTGCAGTGCCTGTCACATAGTAGGCACTTAATAATACCACAATTATTATGGTGATGAAGCAGTGTTGCCTAGTGGAAAGATACTGGGCCAGCAGTAAGAGGATCTGAGTTCTAATTCCAGTTCTGTCATCTGCCTTCTGTGAGACCTTGAGTAGGTTACTTATGTTCTCTGTGAATCAGGTTCCTCTTCTGTAAAAGGGGAATTAATTACTTGTCCTCCCTCTCTCTTAGACTGTGAGTGCCATGAGGGACAGGGACTGTGTCTCTCCCAGTCCTTAGATCAGTGCTTAACAAATAAATACATAAGTAAATGCTTAACAAATACCATCACCATCATCATCATCATAACCCGGAACTGACCCATGCAGGAAATTTCTTCATCTCCAAGAGTAGAAATGTGAAAGCAAGATGGCAAATTCACTTTTAGCAGATAGGTGTCCCTGGTAATAATAATTATGAATAATTGTGGTATTTATAAAGTGTTTACTACATGCCACACACTATGCTAAATACAGGATAACCAAGGCAGGTAAAGTTCCCTGCTCCAACAAGAGGCTCATGGTCTAAGGGGGAGGGAGAACAGGTATTGAATCCCCATTTTACAGATGAGGTAACTGAAACACAGAGAAGTTAAGTGACTTGCTCATGGTCACAGAACAGGCAAGGGACAGAGCCCAGATTATAACTCAGGTCCTCTGACTCCCACGCCTGGGATCTTTCCACTGAGCTATGCTGCTTCTCTGGTAAAATCCTGTCTAATTTAAAGTTAGAGGAGAACATAAAAGATCCAATCCACCTCTGCAAGATGTTTGGATAATAATAATAATGGTGGTATTTGGGAAGCTCTTACTGTATGTCAGGCACTGTACTAAGCACTGGGGAGGATACAAGCAAATCAGACTGGACACAGTCTCTGTCCCACATGGGGCTCACAGTCTCAATCCCCATTTTACAAATGAGATAACTGAGGCACAGAGAACTGAGTGACTTGCCTAAGATCACACAGCAGACAAGTGGCAGAGCTGAGATTAGACCCAATGACTTCTGACTCCCAGGCCCGTGCTCTATCCACTATGCCACGAGATCCTTCTGTAAATGGCATTCACTCTGAGTCTGTTTTTTCCCGAAATAAAAAAGGAGAAACATGCTTAATTTTTTTAAAGCTCTTTGAGGATTTGGGCTGTGCATTATGATGTCATAGGTCTTCTCCACAACACGTGAAAATTGATTTGTGACAAATGATAAGCCACAGATCTTGACTGCGGGTGCAATTATTAACTGAAGAAAGGGAATGTGGCAACTCCATTCCAAAATTGGGCTTTCCCAATGAAAGAGGAGGGTTGAACTGACATTTTTAAGGTATCTGTTAAGCACTTACTGTGTGCCAGACACTGTACTAAGTGCTGGGGTAGCTACAAGATTGTTGTGTATACATGACTCACAGTCTTATTCCGCATTTTATAGATGAGGTAACTGAGGAACAGAGAAGTTAGTGATTAGCCCAAGGTCACACACAGGTCAAGTGGCAGAGTGGAGTTAGTCCTATGACTGACTCCCAGATCTGGGCTCTATTCATTAGGCTCCACTGCTTCTACATCTAATGATGCCTTTGTTTCGGGCAGCTTGAAAAAGCACACGAAATCCCATCTGTATCTTAGCAGCCCAAATGCAATCTGATAACTGTGATTAAAGAGATTTGTTACTGCCACATTTTATTGAAATTTAGCAGGGCAGGGCTAAAAAATGATAGGTTGTCATGCAAACCCAAGGTAGTTGGGACCTAAAAGTTTAAGATGTACCATGATTGGATTAGACCAATAGTTGATTCTCTCTCTGACTGTGGCAAATCACAGACTAGCTCATTAACCTGGAAGTTCCCCCAATGGACAGCCGGTGGTGGGCTGGTTCTGAGGGTCCTGTGATACTTTGCCCCCCACCTCCCAACCCACTTGCCCTTATGCTGTCAGATAGAGGAGCAATGGACCAAAGGGAAAAGTCGGGAATATCTCAAGTGCTCTCTGTCCATCAGCACACTTGCGGAAATGAGCATGCCTCGAATGGGCTTGAAGGTAGGATTCGTGAACAGAACTCCAAAACCGATGCTCTTTCCTCACTTAACAACTCCAATATTAGTGATAGTAATGACTGTGATATTTGTTAAGTGCTTATGTTAAGCCAACCTACTCACTCTACCTCTCATCTTGCCACATCCTGCCTTTGGCGTGGAATTCCCTCCCCGCTTCATATCCACAGTCCACCACTTTCCCCACCTTCAAAGTCCCACTAAAATCACATCTCCTCCAAGAAGCCATCCTTGATTAAATCCTCATTTTCCCTATTTGCCCTCCCTTCTGGGTCACACTTGGATCTGTACCCCTTAAACACTTGCTATTCACTCTACCCCCTCTCAAGGTCACACCTGGAGAGTTTCCAGTACTCTACCAATCTCAGCTATGGGAGGGAGAGTCAAGCAGAGGACTGTCCATTCCATTCCTAGCTTGGGCAGTGGCTAACAAGTGGAAGGCATTCTACTACAAGTCAAAACTCACCCATGCTGGGCAGCAGCGACATGGGATGAAGTCGAGGGTGGAGACTCGCGTTTACTGTGCAGAAGGCAGCAATGGTAAACCACTTTCACATTTTTACCAAGAAAACTGTATGGATACACTACAGAATGATTGCAGATGGCGAGTGGGGCGTTCTGGGAGAGATATATCCGTGGTGTCACTATGCGTTGGAAATGACTCGATGGCATAAAACAAGACAAGATTCACTCTACGCTCAGCCTCACAGCCCGTATATATATGATAAGGATAAATGTAGTATTTGTTAAGCGCTTACTATGTGCCAGGCACTGTACTAAGCATGGGGGTGGATATAGGCAAATTGGGTTGGACACAGTCCCTGTCCCTCATGGAGCTCACAGTCTTAATCTCCATTTACAGATGAGGTAACTGAAGCACACAGTACATATTCCTATACTCTCCTTTTTCCCCTATTCGCAATTTATTTTAACGTCTGTCTCCCCATCTGGACTGCAAGTTTCCAGGGAGCAAAGAATGTGCCTATCAACTCTATTATACCCTACTCTCCCAAGTGCTTAGTACTGTACTCTGCAACAAAATAAGCGCTCAATAAATACCATTGATTGATATCATACAATATAATACGAACAAGTGTGCCAGGGGCTGCAATTTGCATAAGAGGTGCTTGGTTGCCTTACAGATTTGCCTAGGCGGCCTATCAAGTCTACCAATAAAAATAAGAAGAAGAATTGTGGTACTTGTTCAGCACTTACTGTGGGCCAGGCACAGTACTAATCATTGGGTTGGATATAAGCCAATTGGATTGGACACAGTCCCTGTCCCACATGGGGCTCACAGTCTTAATCTCTGTTTTACAGATGAGGAAACTAAGGCACATAGAAGTGAAGTGACTTGCCCAAAGTCACACAGCAGACAAGGGGCAGAGCTGGGATTAGAACCCCAACCTGACTCCCAGGCCCATGCTCTACCCACTACTCCATGCTATTTCCCAAATCCCAAAACAAAGGGATTGAACTAAGACCCAACATGGTGCTGACTCCAACTCCCACCCCCATCTGTCACATGGCACTAGCATGGTGCCACAGGTATGGCCCCACTGAGCAGTGCAATGGTCATAACGCTCCTTAGTCTTGCAGATTTTTTGTCAGGTTTTTTAAATAAAAATCAAATCACCACGAGGCTTCTCATTTTGTCTCCTTTGCTCAACCCCGCAGGGAGACAGACCTTGGGCCAGATGAACCTTCTCGAGCTCTGTTCACCAGGCCTAGCTCCTTCTCCCCTGTGGTCTGGAACTGTGGCCATGGAGATTGAGTGTGGGGTGGGATGGGGGGAGGAGATCAGCAGCAGCAGCTCTCCCCAAACCAGGGAAAATGAACCAGGACACCAGAGGGAAATGTGTTTTCCTGCTTCCTTCATTGCAACCACCTCTCCAGAGCCCAGGAAAATGAGCTGGGATGGAGGAGGGAAGTGTGTTTTCCTGCTTACTCTGCCGCAGCTGCCACTCCAAAGCCCAGGAAAATGAGCTGGGACAGTGGAGGGAAATGTGTTTTCCTGCCCCCTCTGAAGCCTGAGAAAATGAGCCAGGACAGCAGAGGAAAACACGTTTTCTGGCTTCCCTCAAACCTCAGCTTGGAAAAATGAGCCGGGAGAGTGGAGGAAACCAGGCACGCGGTGAGGGTGGGTTCCTTCCTCCAGAGCTTCATGGAAAGGCCCATCTCCATTTTCCCTGGCACCACCCCCTGCTCAGAAGTTCCCATGACTTTGTAATTTAAATTATGCAGAGAGCTGGCTGGGAGGCTTGATAAAAGCACTGCTTTATGGGATCATCTTGAAGAATTTCACCTGATTAACATTTCACAGAGCAAAATCCCGTGGCTCAGTGGAAAGAGCATGGGCTTTGGAGTCAGAGGTCATGAGTTCGATTCCCAGCTCTGCCACTTGTCAGCTGTGTGACTATGGGCAAGTCACTTAACTTCTCTGTGCCTCAGTTCCCTCATCTGTAAAATGGGGATGAAGACTGTGAGCCCCACGTGGGACAACCTGATTCCCCTGTGTCTCCCCCAGCGCTTAGAACAGTGCTCTGCACATAGTAAGCGCTTAACAAATACCAACATTAAAATCCATCAAATCTTAGTGGAACCCACCTCAGGATTTAGCTAGTATTGTTTGATACCTTACCCCAGGTCAACTTGGAGATACAACCTCTATTATATGATGTCTTATCTCTTGCAAAAGCCCAATCGCCCTGAATTTCTGGGTTAGTGCGACAAGTAGGTCAATCTCTCCTTGCTTCTCCTCGCCACCTAGACTGAGATGAAATAATCAAAAATGAACGGCTCTTGGAAGAAGCTCTGCCCATAACCTGTAATTGATTTTCAAGATATTGAAGAAAATTCCCAAGAAGACATCCATAGAGGTCACTGAACTATGGAAGCAACTTTATTCTGAAATGAATGTTGCAGAGGGTGAATTAATTGCATTTTAGTAATATTCAATATTAAAATATAAAACATTTAAACAGGCCCAGGAGTGAATCCTAATTCATAACATAAGACTATATTCATTCATTCATTTAATCATATGTACTAAGTGCTTACTGTGTGCAGAGCATGTTGCTCATTGGAAAGAGTCGGAGCTTGGGAGTCAGAGGTCATAGGTTTGAATCCCAGCTCTGCTACTTGTCAGCTATGTGACTGTGGGCAAGGCAATGAACTTCTCCGTGCCTCAGTTACCTCATCTATAAAATGGGGATTAACTGTGAATCCCAGGTGGGACAACCTGATTACCCTGTATCTACCCCAGCACTCAGAACAATGCTCTGCACATATTAAGCACTTAACAAATACCACATTATTATTATTATTATTACTAAGTCTTTGGGAAAGTACAAAACAGCAATAAAGAGTGATGATCCCTGCCCACAACGAACTCACAGTCTAGAGGTGAGGAGACAGACATCAGTACACATGAACAGACATCAGGAAAACTCTCTCCATTATACAGTGATTCAAAATGGAACCATATGTTCAGTCAATCAATCGATTACAATTATTGAGCATGCGGAGCTCTGTAATGAGTGCTTAGGAATGTTTGACAGACTTAGTAAACATAATACCCAATCTCAAGGAGTTTACATTCTAGCAGGGGAAACATTTATTCATTCATTCAATCTTATTTATTGAGCACTTACTGTATGCAGAACACTGTAATAATAATGATGGCATTTGTTAAGTGCTTACCATGTGTGAAGCACTGTTCTAATCACTGTGGGGGATGCAAGGTGATCAGGTTGTTCCACAAGGAGTGCCCAGTCTTTATCCCCATTTTACAGATGAGGTAAATGAGGCTCGGAGAAGTTAAGTGACTTACTCAAAGTCACACAGCTGACAAGTGGTGGAGCCGGGATTAGAATTCATGACTCCCAAATCCGTGCTCTTTCCACTGAGCCATGCTGCTTCTCTTCTAACTGCTTGGGAGAGTACAATACAACAATAAACAGACACGTTTCCTGCCCACAGTGACCTTACAGCCTAGAGAGGGGGTGACAGGCATTAATATAAATAAATAAATTACAGAAATGCACATAAATGCTGCGGGGCTTAGAGGGGGGAAGAACTAAGGGAGCAAGTAAGGGCTATGCAGAAAGGAGTGGGAGAAGAGGAAAGGGGGGCTTAGTCAGGGAAGGCCTCTTGGGAGAGAAGTGCCTTCAATAAGACTTGGAAGGGTAGAGAGTAATTGTCTGTCAGATATAATAATAATAATGTTGGTATTTGTTAAGCGCTTACTATGTGCAGAGTACTGTTCTAAGCGCTGGGGAAGATACGGGGTAATCAGGTTGTCCTACATGAGGCTCACAGTCTTAATCCCCATTTTACAGATGAGGTAACTGAGGCCCAGAGAAGTTAAGTGACTTGTCCAAAGTCACACAACTGACAAAGGGTAGAGCTGGGATTCAAACCCATGACCTCTGACTCCCAAGCCCGGGCTTTTTCCACTGAGCCATGCTGCTTCTCTAAATATGAGGGAGGGCATTCCCGGCCAGAGGTAGGCTAGGGGCAAGGTGTCACTGTTGAGATAGATGAGATCTAGGCACAGTGATAAGGTTAGCATTACAGAAGCGAAGTGCATGGGCTGGGTTGTTGGAGGAGCATAGAGAGGTGAGGTAGGAGGGGACAAGGTGATCGAGTGATTTAAAGCCAATAGTGAGGAGTTTTTGTTTGAGGCGGAGATGGAAGGGCAGTTGGAGTGGATGGTCTTCGGAGTGGGGAAACACCTCCTGAGAAAAATGATCTAGGCAGCAGAGTGAAGTATGGACCAGAGTGGGGAGAGGCAGGTGGCTAGGAGATCAGCAAGGAGGTTGATGCAGCAATCCAGGTGGGATAGGATAAGTGATTGTATTAACATGCTAGCAGTTTGGATGGAGAGGAAAGGGCAGATTTTATCGATGTTGTGAAGGTGGGACTGAAATAGTTTACAGAGAGGAAGAAAGAGAATGAGTCTGCCAACTCTCTTATAGTATACTCTCCCAAGCACTTAGTACAGTGCTCTGCACACAGTAAGCACTCAAATACCATTGAGTGAAGAGAAGGGAATATGTATGTTAGTCCTAAAATAATAAGATATTTAAGTACATGCGTTTAGAAGTGCTATAGGGAGATGTTTGTGGTGGATGCAGAAATGCTGAAATGATAGTTGAGAGCCTATAATCTGCAAGTGCAATTAATCAGGGAGAGCGCCCTGGAGGAGATGTCATTTCAGAAAGACTTTGAAGATGAGAGAACCTGTGGTCTGACAGATTTGAAGGTGAGGATTGTGTGTGGAGGGCAGGTGGAAGTGGCTACTTTTCAAACCAGAAGGAGGACTTTAGTGAGGGATCAGAGGAAGGGGAAACGAGAAGGAAGCAGTGAGTAGGTTAGTTGAGAGCTACAAGGAGGGCAGGCTGGGGCACAGGGGAAGAAGAGGGTTGATTAAGTAGGAGGGAGAAAGCTGACTGAGTGCCTTAAAGCCAATGATCAGGAATTCCCATGTGTCTAGTTGATGTGCAGTGGAAATGGGAAACTACTGGAGATCTGGGAGGGCTAGAAAGAAGTGTGCAATATGATATTTTAGAAAATGTTTTCTTCCACTCCCTTCTGAATCATCCTGACTTGCTCCCTTTATTCATCCTCTCTCTCAGCCCCATAGCACCTATGTACATTTCTGTAATTTTATATTACCATTAATGTCTGTCTCCCTCTCTAGACTGTATGCTCATTGGTGGCAGGGAATGTCTGTTACGTTGTTATATTGTACTCTCCCAAGTACCTAGTACAGTGCACTGCATACAGTAAACAATAAATACAGTTGACTGACATTAGAGTTTCCTAAGCCCTAAAACTGGGGATGTTTAGCCTGTTGAGTAGGATAATAATAATAATAATAATAGTATTTATTAAGCACTTACTATGTACCAAGCACTGTACTAAGCACTGGGGTGGATACAAGCAAGGTGCACACAGTCCCTGTCCCATGTGGGACTCACAGTTTTTATCCCCATTTTACAAGTGAGGTAAATGAAGCACAGAAAAGTGAAGTGATTTACCCAAGGTCACACAGCAGATAAGTAGCGGAGCTGTGATTCAAACCCATGACCTGACTTCCAAGCCAGTGTTCTAACCACTATACCATGCTGCTTCCACAGTCTCCTCCCAGACCTGCGGGAACAGGCCGTTGATAAATGTATGCCCCAAGTGTCCCTTTCCATTAACGACTAATAATTCCCCATTCTTCATTGATGGAGCTATCAGCATTTCGGCCCCACTGCAGATGATTTCTGCAATCTCAGCTGAAGCCTGTTGTGGCAGGAATTCTCTCTCCTTATTGCTGTATTGTACTTTCCAAGTGCTAAATACAGTGTTCCGCACACAGTAAGTGCTCAATAAATATGATTGATTTGAATGAATGAATGAATTTCCATCACAGTGAAGGGCTTGGGGGGCAGGGCAGGATGCCCCTGTTGTCTCCCCTACCCAAGCTGGGTTGCCTGGGGCTTCAGACCCCTACACAACCACTGTCTGTTGGGGGCTCCAACTGAGGTGTGTTCCCCTGTGTGCTGCCCCAGCAGCGGGCGAGCACTAAGGGAAGTGGAAAGAAGGTGTTTTCATCACAAGCAGGAGTGATGGGGGGAAGCTCTGCTTTAGGCCAGCTCTTAATGGGGGCACAGGGAGTTAGACAAATGGTGACTATTTGCTCAGCTTGGGGTCACTTAGCGCCATGACCTCCTGCATTTTAATCTATTTCTGGGCAGCAGTGTGGTATTAAGGTCAAGACCAAATCACAAAGCTGATAATGTCCAATCTGTTGGGGAAAGGATGGGCTAGCGTTAAGGGCCCCTGGATGGAAAGGTTTGCTTTCCTAAAGTAACCAGCTCTCCAAAATTATGGCAGTAATGCTGTTGTGCGCAAAGCTGAGGCTACCCCAAGAAGATGCAGGGAGGGACTCTCTGGAGCTAGTTGAAAGCTGACAAGAAGCTCCTTAGAGAGCTAGGTGAAACTGAATACCTTAAAGTTGATCTGTGGCCTCATGGTGACTACCAAGAGTGAGAAGCATAATGAACATTTTTACACCACAAGAGATTCACCTACAAGGTCTTGTCAAGCATATGTAACATACAAGCACCCTCTAAGCCTGTGTGTACCAAGAAGGTGTGTTTCTAACATCGTTCCTACCTCTGAGCAGCCCTCAGGTGAAGTGTGAGGGCTAAAATGGAGATGGGACAGGGGTTCACACAAAGGATGGGGAAGAGGTGGATGGTACCCTCAGGACAAAAGCTAACTCAAGTTTCTCCACACTCAGACCCAAACCACTGCCATCACTTGCTGATGGGGAATTAGGCAGGAACTTCTGGGAATTCTAGCTAACACAACCTACGCAAGAGCTCTGAGCCCCGGACTTCCTACAGACATCATTTTTAACACCTTGAGTTGTTCCTCAGCATAGTTTTTTGGCTCCACTCGACATCAGATGGCAAGATAGGATCACAAACAGTGAAGTATTAGAACAAAATCAATCCCCAAGCATTGAACCTATGTTGCACTGGGTGAGATGGGAGTGGAGAATAGATGATGGCAGGATACCCAAACAACTGTTATATGGTAGCTGAAATTGTGACACTAAAAGCATGGAGGACATAAAGAAGAGCTTGGTGACAGTCAAATAAGGTGTCAGACAATGTTGCATTCTAGCTGAAAACGAGGAATCGGTTGTCATGGAAAGGTCTGTATGGCACCCTGAAATCAAGGATGGGTTATCCATAACGGTTTAGAGATAAGAAAACAAAACCAAAATGGCATCAGGTATGGTGAACTTCAAACATGACAGCACAACTATGTATACATGAACATCATGGATGCAGATGATCCCTTATACAGGCAGTTTACACTGTGGTAAACTGATTGAATTGATTGAATTGAATTGATTCAATTGAATTGAATCTAATTTGTTCTTTTCCCTTGTCTGCTTGGATAGAAAAGTTCACTTGATGTTTCTATAAACTGCCAGCAGTTCAACACTCACACCCAAAGGAGTCGTTTAGAAGTATTGTCAAAGCTTCAGATAACCTGGGCTTTGATACTGCTTTTAAGCTGAAGATTTGACAGTCCCCATTGTTCAAGCCATAATGTGTGATCTGCTTGTGACTTTGAGCAACTCACTTAGCTTCTCTGTTTCTGCTCCTCATCTGTTAAATGAGGATTGGGTATCTGTTCTACCTTCCCTTTAACCTGTGCGCTCCAAGAGGGATAGGAACTGCAGACAACCTGATTAACTGGAATCCACCCCAGTGCTTAGAATAGTGTTTTACACATAGTAGGCACATAACCAACAGTACCACAATTATTATCATTATTGTTCTGAATCATCCAAAGTTATAATTTCCATGAATCAGAAATATAACCCAAATTATCAAGAATTAAATGTCAGAGCATGTAAAGATCAAGCAGCAGTATTAATCAGAGCCCCAATAACCTTTCTCTGAAAGTTAGGCTCTGAAGAAATGGCTTTTCTCTTTTAGTGTTCAAATGCTAGTGTCGATTGATGATCATTAGAATGGTGAGTCACCGGCGGCCGCCAATGATGCTCTTCTCCAGCCTGTGATTTTAAAGCTGTCCACGTTTCATTACCTGAAAAAGCACCTTCTCAGGAATAGATGCTTCCAACTGCTCAATGAAACATCAGTATAATACCTCTGAAACTAGGGAAACGGTCCTTGCATGCTGATTTCCCAATGTGGATGGCTGTTAGGCACAATCTTCTGTGATAAATGAAAAAAGTCCTGCATTTTGCTTCCTAGTTCCCATTTTTCTTAGTTCCATATCCCCACCCATTCTAATAAACAATCTTTAAAAAAAAGTTTCCAGATGTTAAATCCTATGACTTCCTCGTGATCGCCACCAGCTGATGTTTACCAACCATCTCCAGCTCTCTCTTCTCAAAGTCCAACAATCTGTAACCTCAGCTGGTTCTCTTACTGCTGTATTGTTCCACATATGTGCTCAGGGGAATTTGGTGCAAAAGTCCTGTCCATTTTAAATTTATTTACTCATTCTCAAATTCTGGGTCCAATGAAGATATGAGAGAGTAGATTAGGAGAATTAAAACTATGTAATTCCTGACTTCTCAAGTGCTTCATTCCTAAACTGGAGGATGGTGCCAATTTATTTTAAGGAGAATAAAGTGATAGTTCATTTCCCCTAGCTCTACCATCATCTTCACCTTTGCTTACTCTTCCACACATTACCCATGGTCCAAGAAGTAAAATGTTAAGCTATATTAATCAAACATCAATCAATACTGTGTGCAGAGCACTGTACTAGGTTCTGTACACCACCACTTGAAAGGTTTAGGTGAAGAAACCACCGGAGTCCCTCTTCCTGTGCATCTGACAGGCACTGTGGCAGTGGCTGCCCTAAAGGGGAGAAGGAGGAAGAAGGAAGGACAGACCAACGGATTTCTTCTTCCTTTGTTTACTCTTCAATGGAAGCAAAATTACCACTGCTGGTATCATTATTTCTGCCACAGGAGTCAAAGCTAAATTGGCCCTTATTGGGGCAGTCCTTAGCATTTTCTGGTCATTCAACCAGTCAATTGTATTTATAGAGTGCTTACTGCGTGCAGAGCACTGTACTAAGCTCTTGGGTGAGTACAATGAAACAGAGTTGGTAGGCACGTTTCCTGCCCAAAGCAAACGAAAAATGTGACATACAGTTGTACTGGTAACTCCAAGAACTGTACTTATTGGTCTGTTAGCTTATTTTTTATTTATATAATTAATTTACAGAGAAGCAGCGTGGCTCAGTGGAAAGAGCCCAGTCTTGGGAGTCAGAGGTCGTGGGCTCTAATCTTGCCTCTGCTACTTATCAGCTGTGTGACTTTGGGCAAGTCACTTAACTTCTCTGTGCTTCCTTCACCTCATCTGTAAAATGGAGATTGAGACTGTGAGCCCCACGAAGAACAACCTGATTACCCTGAACCTCCCCAGTGCTAAAAACAGTGCTTGGCACATAGTAACTGCTTAACAAATGCTATCATTATTATTATTATTAAGTTTTTTATGATTAATAACTATGCTACTAGACTTTTACCTATTGTGGGTTTGGTGATTTGTTTCCACTTGTGTGTCCCATTAGGTTGTACATTCCTTAAAAGAGGGAGTTGTGTCTTTGACTCCCCCTCTAGACTGTGAGCTCCTTGTGGGCAGGTATCATGTCTACCAACTCTAGCGAAGCAGCGTGGCTCAGTGGAAAGAGCCTGGGCTTGGGAGTCAGAGGTCATGGGTTCGAATCCCAGCTCTGCCACTTGTCAACTGTGTGACTGTGGGCAAGTCACTTAACTTCTCTGGGCCTCAGTTATCTCATCTGTAAAATGGGGATTAAGACTGTGAGCCTCACATGGGACAACCTGATTACCCTGTATCTACCCCAGAGCTTAGAACAGTGATCTGCACATTGTAAGTGCTTAACAAATACCAACATTATTATTATTAACTCTACTAACTCTACTACATTGTTCTCTCCAAAGCTCCTAATACAGTGCTCAGCATGTAGTATGCGCTCAGTAAATACCATTGATTGATTTCTCTCTTGTGTTCTCAAGCAACTAGGACAGTATTGTGTACGTAATAGGTGCCTAATAGGCGCTGTTAGTGATAATAAAGGCCCTAAAGGGTCAGCCTTTTTTGTGGCATTTGGTAAGAGCTTACCATATGCCAGACATTGTATTAGACACTGGGGTAGATACAAGCTAATCAGGATGGACACAGTCCATATCCCAGATGGGGCTCATGGTATTAATCTCCATTTTATAGATGAGGGAACTGAGGCACCGAACAGTTAAATGACTTGTCAGCATGGCTTAGTGGAAAGAGCATGGGCTTGGGAGTCAGAAGTTGTGGGTTCGAATCCCGGTTCTGCCACTTGGCTGCTGTGTGACATTGGGCAAATCACTTAGATTCTCTGTGCCTCATTTTCCTCATCTGTAAAAATGGGGATTAAAAAATGTGAGCCCTACGTGGGACAATCTGATTACCGCGTATCTATCCCAGTGCTTAGAACAGTGCTCTGTACAAAAATGTGAGCCCTACGTGGGACAATCTGATTACCGCGTATCTATCCCAGTGCTTAGAACAGTGCTCTGTACATAGTAAGCCCTTAACAAATACCATAATTATCATTATTATTATTGTCTAGAGACACACAGTAAACAAGTGGTGGAGCCAGGATTAAAACCCAGGTCCTTCTGACTTCCAGGCCTGCACTCTACATACTAGGCAACACTGCTCTGGCAGAGCATGGTCAGAGTTGATATCTGAGCTGCTGCTATTGTCACCCTATTTGGGTGGTGGTAGGGGTGAGGGCACTCAATCAATCAATCAATCAATCAACTGTATTTTTTGAGAGCTTACTGTGTGCACAGTATTGTATTAAGTGCTTGGGAAACTACAACAGAGTTGGTAGACACATTTCCCGCCCATAGTAAGCTTATAGCTTAGTGGGGAAGACAGGCACTAATACAAATAAATAAATTACAGATAGGTGCATAAGTGCAGTGTGGCTGAGGGAAAGGTGAACAAAGGGTTCAAATTCATTCATTCAATTATGTTTAACGAGCACTTACTGTGTGCAGAGCACTGTACTAAGTGCTTGGAAAGTACAATTCAAATCCAACTGCAAGGGTGATGTAGAAAGGAATGGGATAAGAGGAAATGAGGGTTTAGTCAAGGAAAGCCTCTTGGTGGAGATTGCTTTTTATAAGGCTTTGAAGGTGGGAAGATTGCGGAATGGGAGTTTCAGGCCAGAAGCAGGATGAGGGTAAGGGGTTGCTGGTGAGATAAATGAGATTGAGGTACAGTAAGTAGGTTAGCATTAGAGGAGTGAAATGTGAGGACTGGGTTTCAGCAGGAAATCAGGGATGAAAGGTAGGAGAGGGCAAGTTGATCGAATGGTTTAAGTGATCGGTAAGGAGTTTCTGCTTGATGCAGAGGTGGATGGGCAACCACTGGAGGTTCTTGAGGAGTAGGAAAACATGGACTGAACACTTTTGTAAAAAAAAAAATCCAGGCAGCTGAGTGAAGTATGGACTGAAGAGGAAGGAAGAGGCAGGGAGGTCAGCGAGGAGGCTGATACAGTAATCAAGGCAGGATAGGATAAGAGCTTGGACTGATGTGGTAGCAGGATGAATGGAGAGGAAAGGGTGAGTTTTAGCAATGTTGTGAAGATTGAACCAATGGGATTTAGTGACAGATTCAGACTGTAAGCCCGTCAAACGGCAGGGACTGTCTCTATCTGTTGCCGACTTGTTCATCCCAAGCGCTTAGTACAGTGCTCTGCACATAGTAAGCGCTCAATAAATACTATTGAATGAATGAATGAATGACTTGGGTTGAATTAGAGAGATATGTTGAGGAAAATGCCAAGGTTATGGATGTGTTAAGAAAGGGACACTGTGCAGTCTACAGTTGTGGGAAAGTCAAAGGGAGGATAGAGTTTGAGTGGAATTTGAGGAGTTCTGTTTTGGCCACGTTAAGTTTGAGGTGTTAGAGGGACATCCAAGTAGAGATATCATGAAGGCAGGAGGAAATGAGAGACTGCAGAGAAGGAGAGAGATCAGGGCTGGAGATGTAGATTTGGGAATCATCCTCATAGAGATGGTAGTTGAATCTATGAGTGAGGATGAGTTCTCCAAGAGAGAGGATGTAGATGGAGAACAGAAGGGGACCCAGAACTCAACCTTGAGGAACTGCCACAGTTTGAGGGAAGGAGGTAGAGGAGGAGTCCACAAAAGAGACTGAGAATGAGTGGCCAGAGAAATAGGAGAATCAGGAAAGGACAGTGTCAGTGAGGATGAGATTGGATAATGTTTCCAGGAGAAAGGGATGGTCAGTAGTGTCGACGGCAGTTGAGAAGGAGGAAGAAGAAATCTGCAGTGTACAGTGACTTGGTGAATGCCTTCCTTGTTCTCTGAACCTCTGGCTTTTCTCTCCCCCTCTTTTGCTCCTTCTGCTACTCCCTTTCTTTCTCCATCCCTTCCTCTCTCTCTCCTTATTTTTTCCCTCTTCCCTGTCCATCCTCCCTCCTGAAAGCTCTTCTTGGAGGCTCCAACCCCATTTTACCTTGAGACCCAAAAAGTCTGTTCACTGACCATTCTCCCTTAACATCTACTGCAAATAAATTTTAGGCTCCAAACCTGAGATCCAGTCAACCAATTTAAAGCAATGAGACTTTTGCCTTGAAATTACTTATGCACACATGGGTTGCCAAGATTACAGATTGCTGGATTGTGAGAAGGGAGATAACAGGGGAAAATGGCTTCACTGCTTTGAGATGATGCTCTAAGCAAGATGAACTCAATTCATTGAACTAGATGACAGAGTCCCCTGCCCCACGGGAAGTCATATCCGTGCACTTTAGGTCGAGTGAAAAGAATGTCCCTCTGTGTTCAAGTTCAGGGCTGTCATCCAAAGATTTCCTAAACCCAGCTGGGTTGCTCACTTTGGAAGCCAATAGCTGGCCTAATTCTGCAGCCCTCAGCCCTGCTTATTGCTTTGTATAACCCAGTTGGAAAAATGTTATTTGCTCTTCACAAAAGAGGCTAGCATTTTAGAGCAAGCAAATTACTGAACCCTATTTTCTACACATCTGCTTAAGAGACACTAGCATGAACAGAAGCTAGTTATCAATTCCGGCTACTGAAATGAGCTACAAAAAAGAGTTCAAAAGTCTCAGAGATTTTCAGTCGAAAAGTGTGAATGAACAGGGATTGTGATCTCAAATTTTTAGAAATGTTCTCATATGGAAATAAAATTACCCATACGTATTACTACATATTTACTTAATGCAAACAAAATTACCCACAAATATTAGACAGTGTTACTAATCATCCATAAATATTACCTTCCACTGGTGTTTTCCCCACTATTCTCAACCCTGACTATGTACCCCCTAACCTAACAAAACCCCACCTTGATCCCATGGCCCCATGGCTTAGTGAAGTAGAACACAGGCTTGGGAGTCAAAAAGTCATGGGTTTTAATCCCAGCTCTGTCACTTGCCTGCTGTGTGACCTTGGGCAAGATGCTTCACTTCTCTATGCCTCAGTTACCTCATCTGTAAAATAGTGTTTAAGAATATAGACCACACATGGGACAGGGACTGCGTCCAGCTCGATTTACCTCTCTCTACTCCAGCGCTTAGTACAGTGCCTGGCACCTAGTAAGCTCTTAACAAATATCACCTCCCTCCTACCATTCCTCTCCAAACTCCTTGAGTGAGTTGTCTACACCTGATGCCTCCTCTTCCACTCCCCCAACTATCTTCGACTCCCTGTAATCATGCTTCCACTCTCTTCACTCCGTTCATGCATTCATTCATTCAATCATATTTATTGACTGCTTACTGTGTGCAGAGCCCTGTACTAAGCTCTTGGAGAGTACAATTCAGCAACAAATAGAGATAATCCCTACCCAACAATGGGCTCACGGTCTAGAAGGGGAGGGCTCCATGGAAACAGCCCTCTTTAAGGTCACCATGACCTTATTTTAGCCAAATTTAATAACTGCTACTCCATCCTAATTCTCTTGACCTTCCACGTGCCTTCGAAACTGTGGACCTGGCTTTTCACCTAAAACATTATCTAACCTGGGCTTTACTAAGCCTGTCTTCTCCTAGTTCTCCTCCAATCTCTCTGGCAGCTCCTTCTCAGTTTCTTCCACAGGCTGTTCCTCTTCCTCCTACCCTCTTACTATAGGAGACACTCAAGACTCAGGTCTGGGTCCTTCATCCACATCCACCTCCTAGGACAACTCAATCAGTAGTATTGAGCACTTACTGTATGCAAAGCACTGTACTAAGTTCTTGGGCGAGTACAATATAAGAATATAAGAGAGTTGGTAGAGAGAGTTGGTATAAGGTCTGCAGTGACCTTATAATCTAGCAGTTCTTATGGTCCTGGTAGCATGGCATAGAGAATAGAGCACAGGTCTGGGTGTCAGAAGGTCACATGTTTGAATCCTATCTCCAGCATTTGTCTGCTGTGTGGCCTTGGGGAAGTCATTTCATCTCAGTTACCTCATCTGTAAAGTGGGTATTGAGTGTATGAGCCCAACTTGGGGCAGGGACTGTGTCCAACCCAATTTATCTGTATCCACAGTACAGTGCCTGGCACACAGTAAGTGCTTAACAAATACCAGTTATTATTAACAAATACCAGTTATTATTATTACTATTATCATTAGATGGGGAGACCAACATAATGTGAATGAATTACAGATATGTATATAAATACTGTGGGGTGGGGGAGGGGTAAATAAAGGAAGCAAATCCAAGTGCAAGAGGAGCTCAGAAGGGAGTGGGAGAAGAGGAAATAAGGGCTCAGTCAGGTAAGGCCTTTTAGAGGAGATGTGCCTTCATTAGGGCTTTGAAGGTGAGAAGGGTAATTGTCTATTGCATATGAAGTGGGAGAGCATTCCAGGTCAGAGGCAGTTTGTGGGCAAGAGGTCCAGAGTGATATAGAAGGGATCGAGGTACAGTGAGTGGGTTGTAACTAATTAGTAACTCATTCATTCCCCTGGTTTCAACAATCATCTCTATTCTGATGATTCCCAAATCTACCTTTCCAGACCTGACAACTATAAGACTTTGAAGGTGGGGAAAGTGATCAACTGTCAGATATGAAGAGGGAAGGCATTCCAGGCCAGAGGCAGGACGTGGGTGAGAGCCGGGAACTGAGATAGAAGAGATCAAAGTTCACTGAGTGGGTTGTAACTGACCAGTAACTCATTCATTCCCCTGATTTAAACTACCATCTCTATTCTGATAATTCCCATATCTACCTTTCCAGGCCCCTCTCAGAGTCTGGAGAGTTTTCAGTACTCTACCAGTCTTGACTATGGGAGGGAAAGTCAAGCAGCAGCCTACCCATTCCATTCCTGCTTGGGGCAGTGGCTAGAAAGTGGAAAACAATCTGCTGCAAGTTAAAACTCCCCTGTGCTGAGCAGCAGCGACAAGGGAGAGAGTCGAGAATAGAGACTCAGGCTCACTGCATGGAAAGAGACAATGATAAACCACTTCTGAATTTTTCCCAAGAAAACTCTATGGATACACTACCAGAACGATTGTAGATAGAGGTGAGGCATTCCAGGAGAGATGTATCCATGGCATCACTATGGGTCAGTGATGACTCAACTGCACAAGACAACAACCACCTTTCCAGGCCTATAAGGCTTTAAATGTAGGGAAAGTGATCATCTGTAGGATATGAAGAGGGACGGAAGTCCAGGCCAGAGGCAGGATGTGAGAGAGGTCGGTAGTGAGAGAAATGAGATCAAGAAACAATGAGTAGGTTGACATTAGAGGAGGGAAGTGTATGGGATGGGTTGCAGTGGAAAGCAGTGAGGTAAGGTAGGAGGGGGCAAGATGATTGAGTACTTCAAACCCTAAGATAAGTTGTCGTTGTTTGATGCGGAGCTGGATGGACAACCACTGAAGTTTCTTGAGGAGTGGGGAAACTTGGACTGAACGATTTTGTAAAAAAATTATCTGGGCAGCAGAGAAAAGTATGGACTGAAGTTGAGAGAGACAAGGAGCAGGGAGGTCAGATCCTCATATCCTTCATATCTAATATACCCTCACTTTCCCCACCTTCAAAGCCATGCTCTCAATCAATCATATTTTTTGAGCACCTACTATGCACAGAACAGTGTTCTAAGTGTTTGGGAGAGTACAATACAACAGAACTAGCGGATATGTTTCCTGCCCATAATGAGCTTATAGTATAAAAGGGGAGATGTACTAGAATCATATTTCCTCCAAGAGGTCTCCCCTGATAGCTCCTCATTTCCCTACTTCCTCTCCCTTCTAAGTCACCTACACACTTGGATCTGTACTATTAATAATAATTATGGTACTCATTAAGCATTTACTGTTTGCCAAACACTGTTCTAAGTGCTGGGGTAGATACAAGTTAATCAGGTTGGACACAGTCCCTGTCTCACCTGGGGCTCACACTCTTAATCCCCATTTTACAGATGAGGTAACTGAGGCCCAGAGATATTAAGAAACTTTGCCTAAGTTCACACAACAGTCATGTGGCAGAGTCAGGATTAGAGCCCAGGGCCTTCTGACTCCCAAGCCTGTGCTCTATGCGCTAAACCATGCCATACTCCTTAAGTACTAATATTCATCCCACTCCAACCCCCACAGCATATATGTACATATCTTTATACTCTCTCACTTGCCCTGTCTGTAATTCATTTTAATGTCTGTCTCACCCTCGAGACTGTCTACTCCTTGTGGGCAAAGATTTTATTGATCAACTATAATGTATTAAACTGTCCCAAATGTAGACCACAATGTACTGAACACCAATAAATGAATAAACTATAGAAAAGTCTCTCTGATGTTTGTTTCTTCGTTGTAAATTTCTTGGCTTGTAACAGTCACCAAGAACTGACATATCACATATAATCACTTATTGCAACACTGGTAACAGTTATCGATCTTTGCTGAGAATTTCACAACCTGGCCTGAAGTCTTATCTAATGTAAGCAGGGCAATGTTTTGTTTTATTTCCATTTTCCACTATTGATTTTATGTCAGAGGAAAGTTTGGGAGTTCTTTCCAGAAGAAAAGCAATTTTACTACATTAATATTTGGCCAGTTCCTGATTTGTACTCTTAACCGGTTCCATTAAAATACAGTATTAAATGAAAGAGCACTAATTGAAGTATATTTTCCTTTAGGAAATATTGTAAAGTACATTAATGTGTTTCCCCCCCAAAAAAATCAAAACAATACTAGCATATTTTAAAATTGTTTTAAAAACACGCAACAAAATTGCAGGGCCAGTGTAATGTAAATATTAGCTAGTAAAGAACATTTGGAATTTTACTTTTTATACCCCTTTATAAATACAGTACTTAATTTTCAAAGTACTATTTCACACTTTATTAGGTAAAAAAGCACAATGTCCTAACAGATTGGCAATGTCATTATCTATACTAAATTAAAATGGAAGTCAGTCATAATATTTTCAAAGAGGGGAAGGGAACTACTTAAACCAATGTAAATTGTATAACACTGTCTTTAAGTGAGAGAGCCCTGTAAATGATATCAACATTAAAATTCAATAGGAGTATCACCAATTTCTTTAATGCCAAAGTCCAAAGAACTCAAGAGTCTTCAGCGGTTACCTCATTACTGTATCCCTTTCGCCTAGCTAGGCAGGGATATTTCATAATCTCCTTTTTACATATGAGCCTATTTAAACCCAGAGAGGTTAAGAGAGTTCCTCAAGATTACACAGTCAACAAACTGTGGAGTTGCAAATAGTACCTTCAATGCTATTATTATTTCTGACATTTGCTGGGCACCTTGTTGAAGTACTGTACAAATTTTTAGGGAGAATACATGGACACTGATTCACTCTTGGTCCCCAGGAAGATAGAGATCTAAAATGGTATTTTAAGGCAGGGGACAGGTAACAATGGAAAAAGAACATTATCTAACTTCATCTTCACTGACATCGTCTTCTGCTGGTTTTCCTCCTATCTCTCTGGCTGTTCATTCTCAGTCTCTTTCACTGGCTCCTCCTCTGTCTCCCACCCCCTAAATGTGGGTCCCACAAGGTTCAGTTCTGGGTCTCCTTCTATTGTCCACCTACACCCACTCCCTTGGAGAATTCACTCGCTCACACGGCTGCAACTATCACCTCTATGCAGATGATACCCAAATCTATATTTCCAGCCCCTATCTCTCTCCCTCTCTGCAGTCTTATATTTCCTCCTGCCTTCAAGATATCTCTACTTTGATGTCCTCTGTCACCTCAAGCTTAATATGTCTTAAATAGAACTTCTTGACTTCCCACCCAAACCATATTATCCCCCTGACTCCCATCAGTGTAGATGGCACGACCACCCTTCCTGTCTCACAAGCCCACAAACTTGGCATTATCCTTGACTCTTCTCTTTCATTCAAACCATCACTAAATCCTGTTTGTCCCACCTTCACAGCATCGCTCAAATCCACCCTTTCCTCTCCATCTAAATTGCTACCTCATTAAACCAATCACTTATACTACCCTGCCTTAATTACTGTATCAGCTTCTTGCTGACCTCCCAGCCTCCAGTCTCTCCTCATTCCAGGCTATACTTCACTCTGCTACCAGATCATTTTTCTACAAAAATGTTCAGGGTGTTTCCCCACTCCTCAAGAAACTCCAGTCATTGCCCATACACTTTCACATCAAATGAAAACTCACCATTGGCTTTAAAGCACTCCATCACCTTGCCCCCTCCTAACTCACCTGGCTACTCTCCTACTATAACCCAGCCCACACAAATCACTCTTCTAATACTAACCTTCCCACTGTACCTCGATCTCATCTGTCTCGCCGCTGACCTCTCTCCCACATCCTGTCTCTAGCCTGTCATTGGGCAGGGATTGTCTCTATCTGTTGCCAAATTATACATTCCAAGCGCTTAGTACAGTGCTCTGCACATAGTAAGCTTTCAATAAATACTAAGGAATGAATGAATGGAACATCGTCCCTCCTTCTGTCCAACAGATACTCTCCAGCTCCTTTCAAAACCTTATTGAAGACACATCTCCTCAAAGAGGCCTTCCCTAACTAAGCACTCCTTTCCTCTTCTCCCACTCCCCTGTGTGTCCATGACTAACTCCCTTTATTCATCCCCCTTCCAGCCCCACATCACTTATGAACGCATTTGTAATTTCTTTATTGATATTAATGCCTTTCTCCCCCTCTAGACTCTAACCTCATTGTGGGCAGGGAATGTGTCTGTTATTTTGTTGTACTGTACTCTCCCAAGCACCTCTCAGGGTCACACCTGGAGAGTTTTCAGTACTCTACCAGTTTCGACTATGGGAGGGAGAGTCAAGCAAAGGCAGACCCATTCCATTCCTAGATTGACTAGTGGCTAGCAAGTGGAAATTAATCTGCTACAAGTCAAAACAAACCTGTGCTGGGCAGCAGCGGCAGGAGAGAGAGTCGAGGGTGAAGACTCAGGTTTACCACGTGAAAGGCGGCAATGGTAAACCACTTCCATATTTTTACCAAGGAAACTCTATGAATACACAACTGGAACGATTGCAGATGGAGGTGGGGCGTTCTGGGAGAGATGTGTCTATGGTGTCGCTATGGGTCGAACATGACTCGACAGCATAAGACAACAACAAGAACAACTACCCCCAGCACTAGTATGGTGCTCTGCACACAGTAAGCTCTAAATAAACACAAATGGATGAATGAATGAATGAATGAATGAATGAATGAATGAATGAATGAATGAACAACAAAGCAGCAAGAACAACTGTGAGAAAAGCAACAGTAGACAAATACCAAGAGAGAAGAGTGCTCAAATTCCTCACCACTCTCTTGCAGGGTGACCAACTGGACCTTGAGAGATCAAGAGAACTAAGTGTTAGTATTGGTTCTGCCACTTAGTGGCAATAGAAAAGCAGTGTGGCCTAGTGGAAAGAACACAGGCCTGGGAGTCAGAGCACCTGGGTTCTAAACTGCTACTCTTCTACTTGTTTGCTGGGTGACTTGTTTGCAAGTAACTTTACTTCTCTGTGCCTGAGTTCCCTCATCTGCAAAATGGAGATTCAATGCGTGTCCTCCCTCCTACTTAGATTGAGGGACCTGATGATTTAGATCTGCCCTAATGCTTAGTACAGTGTTTGTCCTATACTAAGTGCTTAATACAGTCTTCTATACACAATAATTGCCCAGTAAATATGATTTATTGGCTAATCAATACCACAATTATTCTTATTCTTTGTGACCTTGGACAAGTCACTTAACTACTTTGTGCCTCAGTTTCCTGATCTGTGAAGTGGGGATAAAATATTTGTTCTCCTTCTTGGAATGACAAACTCTAGGTGAAACAGAAGATGTGTACAATCTGATTATCCTGAATCTCCCCTGGGGACTTAATCTTGTATTGTTTTATGCCATCTAGTCATCTCCGACTCATAGCAACGTCATGGACACATCTTTCCCAAAATGCTCCACCTCCATCTGCAATCATTCTGGTAGTGGATCCACAGAGTTTTCTTGGTAAAAATACAGAAGTGGTTTACCTTTGCCTCCTTCCATGCAGTAACCTTGAGTCTCTTTCCTGGATTTTCTCCCATGCCACTGCTGCCCAGCACAGGTGAGTTTTGACTTGTAGCAGATCACCTTCCACTTATTAGCCACTGCACAAGCTAGGAATGGAATGGATTTGCCTCTGCTTGACTATCCCTCCCACAGTCAAGACTGTTAAAGTATTGAAATTCTCCAGATGTGACCTTGGGGGATCTGGGGAGGGGAGACTTAATACTATCATTATTATCATCTGACAGGATCTTCCTAAATGTGAACAAATACAACCTGTTCACCAGAAAAAGTCAGATCAGCAGGAGGGGCCAGGTGGCACTAGAGGCATTTCTGTGTAAAAAATCTCCCCCCCATTTCCAGCCCATGAACAGCCAAGAGACTTTCCTGACTGCTAAGTTGGTGACTATGGGCTAGAAAGTTCCCCCTAACATACAGACACTTTGATAATGTGTTTGCAAGGACAGATTCAGTTTCCTTGTTAAGAGCAGCGTGGCTCACTGGAAAGAGCACGGGCTTTGGAGTCGGAGGTCATGGGTTCGAACCCCAGCTCTGCCACTTGCCAGCTGTGTGACTTTGGGCAAGTCACTTAACTTCTCAGTGCCTCAGTTCCCTCATCTGTAAAATGGGGATTAAGACTGTGAGCCCCACGTGGGACAACCTGATTCCCCTGTGTCTACCCCAGCGCTTAGAACAGTGCTCGGCACATAGTAAGCGCTTAACAAATACCAACATTATTAAACAAATGTCCATGTGCACTGTTGATCTGTCATTGTGTAGTTAAGAACTGGGAGCCTTTTCAAGGCTTTTTCTATGTCTACGTGCTGCAGTGTGAAGGCCAAATGGCAACTAGTTTGTATGGCTTAAGATCAGTGCCAATAATTACATATAAAATGAGGGAAACATTAAGGAAGGAGGAAGTCTTTGCAGACAACTCAGGAACAACTTTTACCAAGAAGTCTTCCTTTCCTAATGAGAACCAGAGTAAGAAAATGAATTAAAAAATGGTATTCACTGAGGAGCTACCATGGGCGGAATACTTCGCTTAGCACTTGGGAAAGCAAACCAGTAATGATGGTATTTGTTAAGTGCTTACTGTGTGCCAGGGACTGTACTAAGTGCTGGGGTGGATACAAGCTAATCAGGTTGGACACAATCCCTATACCACATTGGGCTCTATAATCCCCATTTTACAGATGAAGTAACTGGGGCACAAAGAATAGAAGTGACTTGCCTAAAGTCTTACAACAGACAAGTGGTGGAGCCGGAATTAGGACCCAGGTCTTTCTGACTCCCAGTCCTGTGCTCCATCAATTAGCCCACATTTCTTTCCAGAAGGGAGAGAGATGGCCCTGCTATCTAGGAGTTAAAATCAACTGGATTCCATTTCTAGAAAAAGATCAGGTGTCCAGGATGAGTCTTCTATATCTGTCTTTGATGATCTATGATCGCATTGGCAAGCATTGACAGTATCTCAGTCTTTGATCTTATTAATCATCTGATGATGAACCAGAGTGCTTGAGAAGATGGATGAAATCACACTTCAATAAACAAGATCAGCAGCAATGTCAAACCCAAGGTAAAATCCAAATCCAGCTGAATTTTTTATGGTATTTAAGTACTTACTATGTGTCAATCACCGTTCTAAATCCTGGAGTAGATACAAAATAATCAGTTTGGACACAATCCCTGTCCCACATGGGGCTCACAGACTAAATTGGATTGAATATGATCTAATCCCCATTTTACTCATGACTGGGATTAAAACTCAGGACCACTGACTCCCAGGCCCAAGCTCTTTCCACTAAACCAACTTGGCTTCTCTCTCTGTGACCGCAGAAACAGGAACCACAGGTTGGTTGCCTCTGACAGCCAAAGTTCTGGACAAGAGTTGCCAAATATCCCCAGATTCATCCAGCTGCTCTCAAAGGTGCAGCAGCAGCAGCCTAAAGAGCCTGGATCCAGAAGTCAGGATAAAGCACAGGCCTAGAAGTCAGAAGGTCATGGATTCTAATCCCACTCCCACCACTTGTTTGCTGCGTGACCTTGATCAACTCACTTCACGTCTCTGTGCCTCAGTTACCTCATCTGTAATATGGGTATTAAGATTGTGAGCCTTTATGAGACAGGAACTGTGTCCAACTTGATTATCCTGTATCTGGCCCAGTGCTTAGAACAGTGCTTGACCCATAGTAAGTGCCTAACAAATATCATTATAATTATTATTATTATATTATTGGTCCCAGCTCTGCCACTGACCTGCTGTGTGACCTTGGATGAGTCACATAACCTCTCTGGGTCTCAGTTACCTTATCTGTAAAATGCAGAAGAGATACCTGCTCTTGTTCCCTCAGACAGTGGGCCCAGCATGCTCCGTGCAGGCCGGGACTGGGATAATAGTCTCAGACGTTTTTATCCTCGCCGGGAATTTGAACTATTTTGTGAATTGGTTTGCATTGTGTTTTATTGTTTTATCGCCTGTGAAGGTCTGTTTCCAATCCCTGCTCCATACAAACTTTTAGAGTGTGAGCTGCCCTAGGTCAGGGACCATGTCTAAATCCAACATTTTTATTCTCTCCCAGCACTTAGGACAGTGCTCCGCATATAGTTAAATGCTTAATAAATATTATTACTACTACAAGTACTCCTTTAGACTGTAAACTCGTTGTGGTTAGGCAGTGTGTCTGTTTATTGTTATATTGTATTCTCCCAAGCATTTAGTACAGTGCTCTGCACACAGTAAGTGCTCAATAAATACAACTGAGTGAATGAACGAATGAATGAATACTATTCCTTCTATGTCCAAAAGAGATCGTGTCTGATCTATCTTGCATCTACTCCATTACTCAGCATATAATAAATCACATAATAAATACCATTTTAAAAAGCTGGAACAGTGACTATTTTTTTTTCCATGAGGTAAAGCAATTTAAGAAAGTACTTTCCTTCCTCCATGCCAAACACAAACTTTGGTAGTTATATTCATTTAAATTCTTGATTGGAAGAACCATACTGAATTTTGAGTCATCTTAAGTGCTAATAAATTTACACAATAGTTTAACTGAATATGTGTGCCAGCACACTTCCTTAGAAAATGGCCAGTTAATCCCTACTAAAATTCCATATGCCTAATGGATGCTCAGTAAATAGATGATGACAATGATGACTTTACTCCCTTTATAATCTGTATGCTGTCCTAGCTTCCTTCCTTTTTCAGAATACTATACAAGACACTGGGTTTATATATTTTAGGTTCTCAAAACCTGGATCAACAAAAGAACACTATAACTAATATAATCTTAAGAGAGATAGAAAGAGTGAGAAAGAGAGAGTGTATGTGTATATAGTGTTTTGTTTCGTTTTGTTGTCTATCTCCCCCGTTTAGGCTGTGAGCCCTTCACTGGACAGGAATTGTCTCTATCTGTTGCCGAATTGTACATTCCAAGCACTTAGTACAGTGCTCCGCACATAGTAAGCGCTCAATAAATACAATTGACTGAATGAATGAATAGAAACATACGCATATATATTCATTCATTCAATTGTATTTATTGAGCACTTACTGTGTGCAGAGCACTGTACTAAGTTCTTGGAAGAGTTGTTGTCTTATGCTATCTAGTTGTGTTCAACCTATAGCGACCGCATGGACACATCACTCCCAGAACGCCCCACCTCCATCTGCAATCGTTCTGGTAATGTATCCATAGAATTTTCTGTGTAAAAATACAGAAGTGAGTCTCCACCCTCAACTTTCTCCCATGTCTCTGCTGCCCAGCACAGGTGAGTTTTGACTTATAGCAGATTGCCTTCCACTGGCTAGCTACTGCCCAAGCTAGGAATGGAGTGGATAGGCCTCTTTTTGACTCTCCCTCCTATAGTCGAGACTGGTAGAGTACTGGAACCTCTCCAGGTGTGACCTTGAGAGGTGCTTGGGAAAGTACAATACAACAAAGACACAGTCCCTGACCACAAAGAGCTTACAGTTTAGACGGGGGAGACATATATATAGTTGAAGGATAGAAGAGTTGTCAACAGTCAATACTACACCTGCTATGTGCCTATAAAAACCTATTTAGGCTTATCTGTTTATTCCAGGCAAGGTTGCTACATTTTAAGTTGATGTTAAAGTGGGGTTTTTCTAAGAGGAAAAGTGCTGTTCCTTTTTTATTTACTGAAGCAAACATTCCTGAAGCCTGAATGGCAGGGGGCCAGAAAAGGCACATTCCAGTATTTTCATGAGCACAGTGTACCAAAAAAAAAGAGTCTTAGGAAGACCCTCACATCTAAGCTCACCACCTCACCGTTGGCAATGAAGGCTCCAACTTGGAGACAAATCTTCCCTAGGGAAGTGGCATCCAAAATCATGGGGTAGGACTCTTGGTGGCCAGGTATGGAACAAGAGTGCTGAAACACTGTGGATAATAATACAAGGTAATTAGGTAGGACACAGTCCCTTTCCCAAGAGGGGCTCACAGTCTTCATCCCCATAATACAGATGAGGTAATTGAGGCCCAGGGAAGTGAAGTGACCTGCCTATGGTCACAGAGCACACAAGTGGTAGAGCTGGGATTAGAACCGAGGTCCTTCTGACTCCCGGGCCTTTGCTCTCTCCACTAGGCCATGCACTTAAATGGCTCAGAGTTTGCACTTACAATTCAACTGTTGCATTGAAAAGTAGCCTGCAAACCATCAGGAATGAAGCGATGGTGGTAGCCCATGGCATCCCACCTGCCTGGAGCATGCACCTCTCTCCCCTTCGCCCGCATGACCCCCAGGGGATTGTCAATCCTCCTTGTAGGAGCAGGGCCAGAGGAGACAAACATTTTGATTTAATTTTTAAATAATCAGCTGATTGAAATATTTTAATGTCAACCTCCCCCTCTAGACTGTAAGCTCCATGTGGGGCGCGGATGTGTCTCCTAATTCTGTTGTATTGTACTCTCCAAACAATTAATAATAATAATAGCAGTAATATTGATACTTAAGTGCTTGCTTTGAGCCAGACACTTGTACTAAGTGATGGTGTAGATACAAGATAATAGGGTTGGACACTGTCCCTGTCCTACATGGGGCTCACAGTCTTAATCCCCATTTTACAGATGAGGTAAATGAGGCCCAGAGAAGTGAAGTGACTTGCCCAAGGTCACACAGCAGACAAGTGGAGGAGCTGGGATTAGAATCCAGGTCCTTCTGACTCCCAGACCCCTGCTCGATCCACTAGGCCATGCTGCTTCTCTGTAATAAAATACAAGTGGCTTCCAAGACCTAGCTCCAGACAGCTCCAGACTGAAACATGCTGCACTAGAATGCTGCTGATGCTCCAGGAAACTCTTCCAACTCAAAAGCATAACTGAGAGTCCTAATAATAATAATTGTGGTATTTGTTAGGCACTTTCTATGTACCAGGCGCTGTTCTAAGCATTGGGATAGATTCAAGGTAATCAGGTTGAGTTCAATCCCTGACCCACAGTGGAGTTCACAGTCTTAATCCCCATTTTAGAGATGAGAGAACTGAGGTGCAGAGAAGTGAAGCGACTTACCCAAGGTCACAGAGCAGACCCTTCTGACTCCCAGGCCCATGCTCTATTAGGCCACTAGACAGCTAGTCAAGAGTTATTGTGAGTTTCTGACTATGCCCTAAAGGCACACACCTGAAAAGATAGTCAGATGGTTGGAAGTGCTTTGTTATGTCAGCCAGGTGCTATGGATTGAAAATGAGCCTGAAGGAAACAGACCTAAAGCATCTGACCTATTCCAGGAAAACCACGGACAACCAATCACCTTCACTGGCAACACGGAACTAAACACGGCCACAGAATTTGGTTACCCAAGCAACACAGTGAGCATCAACAGATAAGGAAACACAAAATCAAATCAACAAAGTCTGGGCATACTTTAGATAGAGTATGGATAGGGTATGGCAACAACAAGCATCAGGGCCTAGTGGAAAGGGCCTAGGCCTGAAGTCATAGGATTTGGGTTCAAATTGTCAGTCAGTCATATTTATTGAGCTCTTACTGTGTGCAGTGCACTGTATTACATGTTTGGGAAAGTACAGTGTAACAATGTATCTGGCTCTGCCACTTTTCTGCTGTGTGACCTTGGGTAAGTCCCATCACTTCTCAGTTTCCTCCTCTGTAAAATAGGGATCAGATACCTGTTCTTCCTCCTACTTATACTGTGAGCTCTACATGGACAGAGAGTGTGTCTGACCTAATTATCTTATATTCTTCCTAGTGCTGAGACCAGGGCTTGACACACTGAAGACACAACATATCCAAAATAATAACAATGCCTTCATTTTGAGTCCATTATGAAGTTCTACAGTTCTTTAATGCTGCCTCACCTTCTTTCTTTAGTGTTGTGATACCTGGACTTCCTACACACACACCAAATTCAGTTTCCTCAGTCAGTCAGTGGAATTTCTCAAGTGCGTACCTTCTGCAGAGCTCTAGTACTAAGCACCTGGGGGAGGTTCCTAGAGGTTGACACGATCCCTGCTCTCAAGGTTCACAACTCAGTGAGACAGACAGCCATTAAACTAAATTACTGGTAGGAGAAACAACTGAGTGTAAGGATGTGAACTGAATAAATGGATTCTGTGATGTAATGCAGAAGAATGGCTTCTGTTTAGGGAGTTTATAGTAATGTTGGTATTTGTTAAGTGCTTACTATGTGCAGAGCACTGTTCTAAGCACTGGAGTAGATATACAGGGTAATCAGGTGGTCCCACTTGAGGCTCACAGCCTTAATCCCCATTTTACAGATGAAGTAACTGAGGCAAAGAGAAGATAAGTGACTTGCCCACAGTCACACAGCTGACAAGTGGCAGAGCCGGGATATTCTGTGACACTCCACTCATTTAAACTCCAATATTCATTCATTCATTCATTCAATAGTATTTATTGAGCGCTTACTATGTGCAGAGCACTGTACTAAGCGCTTGGGATGAACAAGTCGGCAACAGATAGAGACAGTCCCTGCCGTTTGACGGGCTTACAGTCTAATCGGGGGAGACGGACAGACAAGAACAATGGCACTAAACAGCGTCAAGGGGAAGAACATCTCATAAAAACAATGGCAACTAAATAGAATCAAGGCGATGTACAATTCATTAACAAAATAAATAGGGTAACGAAAATATATACAGTTGAGCGGACGGGTACAGTGCTGTGGGGATGGGAAGGGAGAGGTGGAGGAGCAGAGGGAAAAGGGGAAAATGAGGCTTTAGCTGCGGAGAGGTAAAGGGGGGATGGCAGAGGGAGTAGAGGGGGAAGAGGAGCTCAGTCTGGGAAGGCCTCTTGGAGGAGGTGATTTTTAAGTAAGGTTTTGAAGAGGGAAAGAGAATCAGTTTGGCGGAGGTGAGGAGGGAGGGCGTTCCAGGACCGCGGGAGGACGTGACCCAGGGGTCGACGGCGGGATAGGCGAGACCGAGGGACGGCGAGGAGGTGGGCGGCAGAGGAGCGGAGCGTGCGGGGTGGGCGGTAGAAAGAGAGAAGGGAGGAGAGGTAGGAAGGGGCAAGGTGATGGAGAGCCTTGAAGCCTAGAGTGAGGAGTTTTTGTTTGGAGCGGAGGTCGATAGGCAACCACTGGAGTTGTTTAAGAAGGGGAGTGACATGCCCAGATCGTTTCTGCAGGAAGATGAGCCGGGCAGCGGAGTGAAGAATAGACCGGAGCGGGGCGAGAGAGGAGGAAGGGAGGTCAGAGAGAAGGCTGACACAGTAGTCTAGCCGGGATATAACGAGAGCCCGTAATAGTAAGGTAGCCGTTTGGGTGGAGAGGAAAGGGCGGATCTTGGCGATATTGTAGAGGTGAAACCGGCAGGTCTTGGTAACGGATAGGATGTGTGGGGTGAACGAGAGGGACGAGTCAAGGATGACACCGAGATTGCGGGCCTGCGGGACGGGAAGGATGGTCGTGCCATCCACGGTGATGGAGAAGTCTGGGAGCGGACCGGGCTTGGGAGGGAAGATGAGGAGCTCAGTCTTGCTCATGTTGAGTTTTAGGTGGCGGGCCGACATCCAGGTGGAGACGTCCCGGAGGCAGGAGGAGATGCGAGCCTGAAGGGAGGGGGAGAGGACAGGGGCGGAGATGTAGATCTGCGTGTCATCTGCGTAGAGATGGTAGTCAAAGCCGTGAGAGCGGATGAGTTCACCGAGGGAGTGAGTGTAAATGGAGAACAGAAGAGGGCCAAGAACTGACCCTTGAGGAACTCCAACAGTTAAAGGATGGGAGGGGGAGGAGGCTCCAGCGTAGGAGACCGAGAATGATCGGCCAGAGAGGTAAGAGGAGAACCAGGAGAGGACAGAGTCCGTGAAGCCAAGGTGAGATAAGGTATGGAGGAGGAGGGGATGGTCGACAGTGTCAAAGGCAGCAGAGAGGTCAAGGAGGATCAGAATGGAGTAGGAGCCATTGGATTTGGCAAGAAGGAGGTCATGGGTGACCTTAGAGAGAGCAGTCTCGGTAGAGTGGAGGGGACGGAAGCCAGATTGGAGGGGGTCTAGGAGAGAATGGGAGTTAAGGAATTCTAGGCATCGATTGTAGACGACTCGTTCTAAGATTTTGGAAAGGAAGGGTAGTAGGGAGATAGGACGATAACTGGAGGGGGAAGTGGGGTCAAGAGCGGGTTTTTTTAGGATGGGGGAGACGTGGGCGTGTTTGAAGGCAGAGGGGAAGGAGCCCTTGGAGATTGAGTGGTTAAAAATAGAAGTTAAGGAAGGGAGGAGGGCAGGGGCGATGGTTTTAAGAAGGTGAGAGGGAATGGGGTCCGAGGCGCAGGTGGAGGGGGTGGCACTTGCGAGGAGGGAGGAGATCTCCTCTGAGGATACTGCAGGGAAGGATGGGAAAGTAGGGGAGGGGGTTGTTGGGGGGGAGGGGAGAGGCGGAGGGGTGACTTTGGGGAGCTCAGACCTGATCGTGTTGATTTTCGTGAGGAAATATTCCATCCACAGTTCTGCAAATGAGATTATTCGGCGAGAGGCAAATTCTCAGTATATCGAAACAGTATTTCATGAAAACCCAAAGAAGTACTAGACGGTAAAATTCTCTGTGAGTGCGGCAGAAATGACGTAACGGTTTCTGGGACCGACACTCTCTTCAACACTATTTGTGGGCCTGGTGTTGGCTGATCTAGTATCCTGACAAACCACTGGAGGCTGACAGTTTGTCCTAGGTAAAGAATATCTCTCTGGGAATCAGGTGACTCAGGTTCTTGTCTTGGCTCGGCCTATAATTGGTCTATGTGGGTGAAGCCTTCTTTTTATGGTATTTGCTAAACACTTATTATGTGCCTGGCATTGTACTAAGCACTGAAGTAAGAACGAGTTACGCAGGTTGGATACATTCCCCTACCCCACGGGGGGCTCACAATCTTAATCCCCACTTTAGGGATGAGGTAACTAAGGCCCAGAGAAGTGAAGGGACTTCACGAGTACTTTGCAATAAGGTGCGCTCCGCCCCTCCACCTAGCTTGGTGCTCCCTGAGCCCAAACCGGAACAAGACTGTTACGGATGAGAGAGTGTGAGGGGATCTGTGCAAGCCACTAGGATTCTAATCTCACACAGGTTCTTGGAACTCTAGTCTCAAGACGGAAGCCATCTGCCATTCCTTATGGAGGTACTCCATCAAGATGCTCTGGGAGATTGGGGTCGGGGAGAGGCAAGAAGCTGAGCAGTACAAGGAGAGGAGAAGGGTGCTTAGGACAGATGAGTCCTCTCTCTGTGAGGACAGGTAGATGAAGAAAATCGATCTATGCAAAAGCTGCGTGGCCTAGGCATCACAAGAACCCGGGTTCTAATCCTGGCTCCACCACTCATCGTCTGTGTGACCCTGAGCAAGTTACTTCACTTCTCTGTGCCTCAGTTATCTCATCTGAAAATGGGGATTAAGACTGTGGACAGGGATTGTGTCGAAGCTGATAAACTTGAATCTACCCCAGAACTTAGTACAGGGCCTGGCACCTAGTAAATGCTTAACAAATACTGTAACTATTATTATCATTCATCAATCAGTGGTATTTATTGAGCGCTTACTCTGTGCAAAGCACTGTATTAAGCACTTGGAAAAGTACAATATAACAGAGTGAGTAGGCACATTTCCTGCATATAACATGCTTACAGCCTAGAGGGAAAGCAAAACTGCTGAAGAGTTGTAATCACTTACTGGGAGGGATCCCACAGATGGGTATGGAGATTGGCTGCCTGTAACATGTTCATTCATTTATCCATCCAATTCATTCATTCATTCAATCATTTATTGAGCACTTACTGTTGTGCAGAGCATTGTACTAAGCGCTTGGGAGAGTACCATATAACAGAAAACAGACCCTTTCCCAGCCCACAGCGAGCTTACAGTCTAGACAGGGAGAGAGATATCAAGAAAAATGCATAAGTGCTGTGGGGCTGGGAGGGGGGATGAATAAAGGGAGCAAGTTAGGGAAATGCGGAAGGGAGTGGGAGAAGAGAGAATAGGAGAAGAATAATAATGTTGGTATTTGTTAAGCGCTTACTATGTGCCGAGCACTGTTCTAAGCGCTGGGGTAGACACAGGGGAATCAGGTTGTCCCATGTGGGGCTCACAGTCTTCATCCCCATTTTACAGATGAGGTAACTGAGGCACCGAGAAGTTAAGTGACTTGCCCAAAGTCACACAGCTGACAAATGGCCAAGCCGGGATTTGAACCCATGACCTCTGACTCCAAAGCCCGTGCTCTTTCCACTGAGCCACGCTGCTTCTCTATCATTTGAGATATTTGATATCTCAATATTTGATATTGATATAAATGATATCTCTATCATTTGAGATCAAATGAGAAGAAGTGACAGTGGAAGTGTTCTGAGAGCGTTTGCTGGAAGAAATGGGCCAGGCTTACTAAGGGCATGTACCTTAGGAACCAGTGTGCTTAAAATACTAAAAGTATGTAGGTAACCTCATCACCGTTCTTGATCAAGAGGCCTCCAAGAGGTCTTCCCTGACTAAACCCTCCTTTCCTCTTCTCCCACCCCCTTTTGCATCACCCTGACTTGCTCTCTTTATTCGTTGCCCCCTCCCAGCTCCAAAGCACTTATGTACATATCTGTAATTTATTTATATTGATGTCTGTCTCCCCCTCTAGACTGTAAGCTCCTTTTGGGCAGGGAATGTGTCCATTATATTGTTATATTCTACCACATGCTTAGTACAATGCTCTGCACACAGTAAGTGCTCAATAAATACATTGGACTGGCTGATCACTGAAGACAGTGTTGGCATTTACGAGCTCCAAGAAAGTAAGGTCCTAGAAAGTAGTGTTGCAGTAACTTACATTGAGAGAAGCAGTGAGATCTAGTGGAATGAGCACAGGCCTGGGATTCTGCTCCTCTGCTGCTAACATCCTACCTCTGGCCCAAAATGTCCTCCCTCCTCACATCCACCAAACTATCTCTTTTCCCCTCTTCAAAGCCCTACTGAGAGCTCACCTCCTCCAGGAGGCCTTCCCAGACTAAGCCCTCCCTTTCCCTCTACTCCTCCTCCCTTCCTCACTGCCCCTACTCCTTCCCTCTGCTCTACCTCCTTCCCCTCCCCACAGCACTGGTATATATTTGAACATATTTATTAGTCTATTTTATTAATGATGTGTATATATCTATGATTCTATTTATCTATTTTGATGGTATTGATGCCTGTCTACTTGTTTTGTTTTGTTTTCTGTCTCCCCCTTCTAGACTGTGAGCCCGTTGATGGGTAGGGAGTGTCTCTGTTGCTGAGTTGTACTTTCCAAGTGCTTAGTACATTGCTCTGCACACTGTAAGTACTCAATAAATACAATTGTGTGAATGAATGAATGAGATTCCTGCTCAGCCTAGTGGAAAGAGCACGGGCTTGGGAGTCAGAGGATGTGGGAACTAATCCTGACTGCCACTTGTCTGCTGTGTGACCCTTCAGACAATTGAATATTTTCATCCATCACAAGGCGAGGGTCCAGAAATATATTTTAGGAGGCTGCCAATGTTGAAAGATGGAACTACAAAGCTGTATATGATTGCGAGACCTGCATCTACCAAAGAAGGCATATTCAAATCTTCAGGAGAATTGATGACTGTCAAAAGCAAACCATACTCCATACCAAATGGCAAGACAGGTAAAAGCCCTGGAAAGCATTGAGTTTGCCAAAACTGAACTCAATCTTCATACCAATCTGTAACATATTTAAATATCTGTCTCCTTCTGTAGACTGTAAGCTCTTTAATGATAATAACTGTGTTTTGCTAAGCGCTTCCTGTGTGCGAGACAATGTTCTAAGCACTGGGGTGGATAACTCATCTGTAAAATGGGGATTAAAAGTGTGGAACAGGGACTGTGTCCAATCTGATTAACATGTATCTACCCCAGCGCTTAGATCAGTGTTTGGTACATAGTAAGCACTTTACAAGTAACATAATTAATACTACTATTATTTCAAGCCATTCGGGTTGGACACAGTCCATGTCCCACATAAGGCTCACCGTCTCAATCCCCATTTTGCAGATGAGGTAACTGAGGCATAGAAAAGTTAAGTGACTTGTCCACGGTCTCACAACAGACAAGTGGCGGAGCCGGGATTAGAACCCATGACCTTCTGACTCCCAGGCCCATGCTTTTTCTACTAGGTCACTCTGCTTCTCTTTGTGGAAAGAGAATTGTACTTTCCCAAGTGCTTAGTACAGTGCTCTGCTCACTGTAAGCACTCAAAAATACTATTGATCAACTGGCTGATTAACACAGCCTCAGTGGATGGGACAGGTGAGAATGGCTATTAGCAGGATATCCAAATAACTCTATATAGTGAACTGAAATGCAGGATATACTAGCAGGGAGGACAGAATAACTTTTCTGCAGTGTCCCATACTGGGTGACTCCTGGGTAGCCCTGCCTCTTATTTGGACAAAATTTTTGTTTAACTAGAATGCCCCACTTGCCCAAATTCAGGGATAATACTTAACTTATCCCACATTGACTACTGCACCAGCTCCCTGCCTCCTCTCCCCTCTCCAATCCAGTCCTTACTTCACTCTGCTGCTTGGATCATTTTTCTAAAATAACACCCAGAAAAGGCCTCCCCATTCCTTAAAATCTTCCAATGGTTGCCCATCCAACCTTTGCATCTAACAGAAACTCCTTACTATCACCTACAGGCACACATTTAGTTCTCCCCCACCTACCTTTCCTTGCTGATCTCCTACTAATAATAATGTTGGTATTTGTTAAGCTCTTACTATGTGCAGAGCACTTCTACAACCCAGCCTGCAAGCTCACTCGCCTCATGCCAACCTACTCGCTGTACCTCAGTCTCTCCCCTCTTGCCTCTGACCCCTTACCCACATTCTTCCTCTGATCTGAACTCCTTCACAACCCTTCATATCCAATAGATTTCAGCTCTCCCCCTCTTTGAAGCCCCCCATAAAGATCAAATCTACTCTAAGAGGCCTTGCCTGGCTGAGCCGTCCCTTCTGAATCATCTGTGTGCTTGTATCTATAACTCTTGTCTTGTCTTATGCTGTCGAGTCATCTCTGACATAGTCAGAGCTAGAGAAGCAGCGTGGCTAGAGAAGCAGCGTGGCTCAGTGGAAAGATCACGGGCTTAGGAGTCAGAAGTCATGGGTTCTAATCCCTGCTCCGCCGCTTGTCAGCTGTGTGACTGTGGGCAAGTCACTTAACTTCTAGGTGCCTCAGTTCCCTCATCTGTAAAATGGGATTGAAGACTGTGAGCCTCACGTGGGACAACTTGATTACCCTGTATCTACCCCAGTGCTTAGAACAGTGCTCGGCACATAGTAAGCGCTTAACAAATACCAACATTATCTGACCCACAGCGACACCAAGGACACTTCTCTCCCAGAACACCCCACCTCCATCTGCAATCCTTCCTGTTAATCACCTGTTATTTACCCATCTCTCATCCCCACAGCACTTACCGACATATCCCCAGACTCTCCCATTTCCCTTATCTGTAATTTATTTTAATGTCTGTCTACCCCTCTAGACTAAGCAGGGAGCATGTCTACCGACTCTATTATCCTATACTCTCCCAAGGTCTTCGAACAGAGGACTGCACCCAGTAAATGTTCAATAAATGCCACTGAAATATTGGAAGATAACAAAAATTCAGTGAGGTGAATGAAGGTGATATAAGTATATACTGTGATTTTGATATCATTCAACTTGTTTTTTTCATATCTTCATATATGTGCATATATAAGTATACGTATAAATAGGCATACACATAAGACCAACTTAAATGAGGTTCAAACTGTATTATTGGCAATGCTTTGAAAGCACCACTTTTCATTATGTGGAATGAATCATTTCAGAAATGAATGATCCCATTGCTTTCAACCAATCAAAATAATAGGTGTGTCAAAAATTGTCTAGGAAACCAATATGCAATCCCCAAACAAAACAACATTCTGAAAGCTCCCACAGATAAAAGTGCCTGGAGCCAGAAACTGCACTGAAAGTCACTGAATGTTTCTTTGGCATCAGTATGCCTTGTATTTCCTTATTTCAATTCACTGTAACAGAGAACTCCCCACGTTTAACTTTAAATGGAGAAAAAGTAAAGGGATTTGGAAACCACAACTCTCAGATGGATATTTTGTTAGTTATATTGTATTACTGTAAAATTTTTTTATTGCAAATCAATCAAAGGTATTTATTGAGCACTTACTGTGTGCAGAGCACTGTACTAAATGCTTGGGAGAGGACAACACAATAGAGTTGGCACACTTGTTCCTTAAATAGGATGATACTTTCAAAATAACTGGAATAATGATTTTAAGAACCTTCTTGACTTTAAATATATATGCTCTGCATTAACTAACATATTCTGTCACATATACAGAATGATAGGGATAAAAGGATTCATTCATTCATTCATTCATTCATTCATTCAGTTGTATTTATTAGGCACTGACTGTATGCAAAGCATTGTAATAAGTTCTTTGGAGAGTTCAATACCACAGCAAACAGATACATTCTCTGCCTATGGCAAGCTCCCAGTCTAGAGAGGGAGACAGATATTAATATAAAAATTAATTAATTAATTAATTAACAGATATTTACACATGTGCTGTGGGTATGGGAAAGAGGATGAATGAAGGGAGCAAGTCAGGGTGACACAGAAGGGAGTGAGAGAAGAGGAGACGAGGGCTTAGCCCCAGAAGGTTTCTGGAGGAGATGTGCCTTCCATACGGCTTTTAAGTGAGGGAGAGCAAGTATCTGTCTATATGAGGAGAGAGGGCATTCCAGGCCAGAGGTAGCATATGGACAAGAGGTCACTGATGAGATAGACAAGATGGAGGTACGGTGAGAAGGTTAGCATTAGAGGAATGAAGTATGTGGGCTGGGTTGTAGTAGGAGAGTAGCAAGGAAAGATAGGAAAGGATGGAGAAGGACAGAGAAGCCCCACTGCTTAGTGGATATAGAATGGGCCCGAGAGTCAAAAGGACTTGGGTTCTAATGCCAGTGCCCCTGCTTGTCTGCTGTGTGATCTTGGGCAAGTCGCTTCACTTCTCTGGGCCTCAGTTATCTCATCTGGAAAAATGGCAATCAAGACTGAGAGCCCACAGTGGGATAAGGACTGTATCCAACCTGATTAGCTTGTGTCTACCCCAGAACTTATTTCGATTCCTGGCACGTAGTAAGAAATACTGTAAAAAATACATCCTGAAAGATAAGAATTTAATGATAGAGGAGTTCGGAATATTAAATTGAATAAGAATCCATGCCACTTTGTCTTCCATTTCCTTCCAGTGATCCATGGTAAAGCTTTATGTTACAGGGGCTTCGGGTGCTCTATTCTAAACCCCCCCAACACCCCCCCATTGCGTAGACAGTGCCTGACACATAGTAAGCTCTTAACAAATACCATAAAAAACCTTCATATTCTTTTTCAACATACATCTTCCTCCAATTGCATCCACCTTCTTGTGATTCCTGTACCACTAAACTTTTACCCCACCTAAGTTGTACTCCCTTTCTTAAATTTCTGGCAAGCCCTACTCTAACCATAAATGGAATATTCATTCATGCATTCATTCAATTGTATTGATTGAGTGCTTAAAGTGTGCAGTGCACTGTACTAAGTGCTTGGAAAGTACAATTTTGTAACAGAGACAATCCCTACCCAACAGCTAGTTCACAATCTAGAAGTGCTTGATTTGTACCAGGGATGATGAATGCCTGGAGCTCACTCAGTCTCCAACCCCAAAGGAACAGACTCCTGAAAACTTCTTTACTCCGAGGACCCAGTGCTGAAGTCCTATGCCTTGCAATGGTACTTTTTCAGCTGAAGTAGAGCAGAGCTGTAAATGGAAATAAATTCCTCTTGATGACTTTGGGGAGAGGATGGTTTCTGATCACTTGCTTCCTCTTTTAGGTAAATTTACCCCTTAGAGGTCCCTGATTGCTGCCTCAAATAGCAGGGTTCAAGCAGAGCTTCCTCCCACAGATCCTGGCTGAATGTCCACATTCCCTCTGGAAGGAACGGGGGGAACTACGGGAAGAATCATTGAGCACAAAAGGTGGAAGAAGTCATTCTTTTACACAGAGGAGATGACGGTTTAGGGCAATTCTGCATCTAACAGAGCCCAAGAAGAAATCTTCCAGAAGCACTGCCAGCGTTCAAACCCCAGCTCCCTGAAACACCCTTAAAAAAAAAAGTATATATATATATGACATTTGTTAAGCGCTTACTATGTGTCAGGCACTGTACTAACCACTGGAACAATAATAAAATTCCACACCCCATCAATAGTATTTATAGTGCTTGTCATGTGCAGAGCACTCTACTGAGGGGTTGGGAGAGTACAATGCAACAGAGTTGGTAGACAAACTCCCTGCCCACAAGGAGCTTACAAACTAGAGGCTACAAGGCCAAGTAGCTTAAAATAACTCCCCTAAACAAACCAGGAGTGAGTCTTCAAGACTCTGCCCTGCCACTTCAGTGAAGCAGTGTGGCCTATTGGATAGAGCCCAGGCCTTGGAGTCAGAAGGACTTGGGTTCTAATCCCTGCTCTGCCACTTGTCTCCAGTGTGACCTTGGAGAAGTCATTTCACTTCAGTGGGCTTCAGCTCCCTCATCTGTAAAAGGGGGATTAAGACTGTGAGCCTCATTTGGGACATGGACTGTGTATACTGCCCGACATATACTAAGCACTTACCAAATACCATAAAAAACTGGGCTTTTCTGATTTTCCCCAGAAGGATTCAACTGTCCTTTAAGCCTCCTGGCCAGAGGATAGCATCAGTCAGCCAATAATATATATTGAGCACTTATTGTGTGCAGAGCACTGTACTAAGCACTTGGAAGAGTACAGTATAACAGTAATCAGATAAATTCCCTGATCACAACAATCTTACAGTTTAGAGGTGACAGAAGGTCACAGACCCTCACAATCTGAGGTCAGGCATACTGTCAAAACTGTATCTTGGATTCTCGAAAATGAAAAACTGGCTCCAAACCTTCTGTCCCTTGAGGACATGCTGCACCCGCCCCTCCCATTTGGTCAAAGGGTGGTCCACGTATGTGAGTGCCTGTGAAGAATGGGAGATCCAGTTTTTATTTGACTGATATAAAAATATGTTCTGATCAATGGTCATCAGATTTCCCCCACCCTCTTCAAGACTGTAAGCTCGTTGTGGCCAGGGAATGTGTCTGTTTCATTGTACACTCCCAAGCACTTAGTATAGGGCTCTGCACACAATAAACTCTTAATAAGTAGGAATGAATGAATGGGTGCTGGATGTTTGCAAGTCTCCCATGTTGTGTTTTGATTATTCATGTTTCAGACCAGAAATCATATCAAGAAGCAGTCCTTTCCCCTCCCCAATAAAAACAACACTGTTGACTTGCTCAACTCTCTCATCGGGACTCAGAGGCAATTATCTTTTGAAAGTCATTATGAACAGGAAGTTTGAAAACCTAGTCCTTTCTTATATAACAAGAGTAAATATTATTTCCTATTTATAAAGTAAACCATGGTTTTCATTTCAGCATGTAAAAGTAAAAGAAAAGGTCAACTGGGTACATGATAGTTGGTGGGGTTCATCCTGAAAGAACTGAAAACTTTGGAAACCTGAAGATGTCAAATGTCAGGGTCTTAGAAACCAGAATTTTCTTTTTCATTCATCTTTCAGCCAGGTGCTGAAAGATAAATCTATCCACTACTACTAAGGTCATTGATATGGACGAGATGGTTTGTAGGGAGGGGAGTTTGCTGGAAAGAGAACTGGCCAAAGTGATTTTAATAGCTGCAGACTGTTTTTTTTTAAGATATTTGTTAAGTGCTTACTATGTATCAAGCATTGTACTAAGCTCTGGGGTAGATAAAAGTTAATCAGATTTGACACAGTCCCTGTTCCACATGAGGTTTATAGTTTTAATCCCCATCTTACAGAAAAGGTAACTGAGGCCCAGAGAAGTTAAGTAACTTGGCCAAGGTCCCACAGCAGACAAGCAGTGGAGAAGGAATTAGAACGCAGGTGCTTCTGACTCTCGGGCCTGTGCTTTTATCCAGTAGACCATGCTGCTTCTATAAGATATATTTCCAATGTTGATACAAATTCTCCCAGCTAAAATGGGCTGCAAACTTCTGTAAAATTCTTGAAAGTTTTAGAAAAAAGTGCTTTAAGACTGCATGACTAAATACATCTTGCCCTGCGTGTTAACAACTATGTTTAATTGGTTTGTTGGATTATTTTGTCAGAGAAAAAAACACTATCATTACACTCTTCATTTTCTGTAAACTTCCAAAATGATGGTCCCTTTGGTTCAGAATTTATAAATCGTATGTGAATTTCAGAAGCATCTAGTTTTCCTTCCTTGACAATCTTGACCAAAAAAATGGTGATTGTGTTAGAGGTGAACCTCTGAAATGTTTCACAGCTTGGAAGTTGTCCAATATCATTTTTTGTTTGGCGCCAAAGTAGTAGTAATAATAGTAATAATAATGACAATAATGATAACAGTTATAATAGTGAAAAGAAAATGTAAGTCAATCAATCAATCAATCAATGGTATTTATTGAGTACTTACTTTGTGCAGAGCACTGTACTAAGAGCTTGGGAGAGTACAATACATCAGAGTTGGTAAGACATGTTCCCTACCATAATGAACTTACAGTCTAAAGGATTTACTGTGCTTATTATAAGCCAAATACTGTACTAAATGCTGGGCAGATGCAAAATAACCCTAACCCTACCCCTTATCAGGCTCATAGCCTAAGTACGGGAAGCAGTGTGGCTTAATGGAATGCTTCCCACATATTTCAGGATATGTACTCAAACCACCACAACTCCACTACATGATGGAGTGATCCTTGGCTGTTGTATAATAGTTCTTGCTTCTTTAATGTCCTAGAAAGAAATGAGAAATTCTATAGGATAAATTTCCAACACTGATGCAAATTCTTCCAACTTAACAGAAAGTTTGGAAATCTGGTCCTTTCTTATGTAACATTTCCTAATTAAAATTAGCAATAAATTTTATGAAGATTTGCTATGAAGAGCCTGGAAAAAATTATGAAATGTGCTGATGTAACAATTGCCACAAAAATACAAATCTCAATCCTAAAGTGTTTCCAGTGACAACATATGGCTCCCGAAGCTGGCAGCGAAAAAACAGGATAGAAAGAGCATCTCTTCTTTTGAAATGTGGTGATGCAGAAGGCTTTTGCGAATACCATGGATTACCCAAAAAACGAAACAAATGAGTTTGGAGAAAATTAAACCAATGTGGGCTTTGGAAGGCCAAATGACTAGACTTAGATTAGCATATTTTGGAAACATCTTCAGGAGGATTAATTCTCTGGAGGAGATACTAATGCTAGGAAAAGTCCAGGGAAATTGAGGAAGAGACAGACCAGCAAGTAGATGGATGAAAACCATAACAACAATAATGGAAGAACCTTTTTCAAGGTTACAAATTATGGCAGAAGATAGGATGCTCTGGAGAAAATATATCCATAGAGTTGCTTTGAATTGGAAATGAAGCGACAACATTTGATAATAATGATTACAATGTAAACTATCCCTTTTATTTCAGCATCGAAAAGTAAAAAAGGTCAACTGAGTACACACTGTTAGCTGGGGTTCATCCAGAAAAAACTGAAGACTTTGGAAATCTGAAAATTCTTGAAAGTTTTAGAAAAAAATGCTCTATGACTAAATGACTAATGATATCATGCAATGCATTTTAACAACAATGGTGAACAATTTAACGATGTTAGAGCAGCAGCAGCAGCAGCTAGCAACAACTAGAGAAGCAGCATGGCCTAGTAGATAGAGTAAGGGCCTGAGAGTCAGAAAAATCTGGGTTCTAATCCTGGCTCCACCACTAATCTGCTGGGTGGCCTTGGACTAGTCACATAACTTCTCTGTGCCTCAGTTACCACATCTGTAAAATTGGGATTAAGACTGGAACCCCCATGTGGGACAGGGACTGTGTCCAACATGATAAGCTTGTATCTACTCCAGCGCTTAGTACAGTACCTGGCACAAATTAAGCATGTAACAAATACCAGTAAAAAACAAATAAACAAACATATAAACCGCCCCCAAAATTGCTTGTTTCACCTACTATCCCAGTAGGAATATGCCCGATGTGGGCAGAGATCATCGTTATTTGTTGCTGAATTGTACTTTCCTAGCGCTTGGTACTGTGCTGTGCACACAATAAGAGCTCAATAAATACGATTGAAAGAATGAATGAATGAATATGAACGGCAGGAATGAAAGAGTGTGAGTGGCAATGAATTAACCTCTAACCCCAAAGTTTTGTGACCAGTCTGAGGCTCATCTGTCACTTAGAACAGTGCCTGGCACATAATAAGCACTTAACAAATACCATAAAAACATAAAGTTCCATGGGAGACCCCATTATAATGCATCATCAGCCCGAATACAATCAAAGCCAAGCACAGTCATTACCCTATAATACAACCAAACACACTGTAACCATTAAAGAAATAGAATCTGATTCCATTCCAATAATAATAATAATAATAATGATTTCAGTATTTGCTAAGCACCTACTATGTGCCACCCACTGTACTAAACTCTTGGGGTAAATTTAAGATCATGGGATTCCACATGAGGCTCACAGTTGAAGTAGGAGGGAGAACAGGAATTGAATCCCTATTTTGCAGATGAGGGAACTGAGGTATAGAGAAGTAAAGAGACTTCCCAAGGTCACACTGCAGGTAAGTGGTGGAACCAGGATTAGAACCAAGGATCTCTTACTCCCATACCCGTGGTCCTTCTACTAGACCAAGCTGCTTCTCATAGACCAAGCCATAGACTGGGGTTCAGTGATAATTTTGTGCACATAAGTGCCACACAAAATGAAATAATAATTATTATGGTATATGTTAAGCACTTACTAAGTTGATCAGGTTGGACACAGTCTCTGTACCACATGGGGCTCACACTCTTAATCCCCATTTTACAGATGAGGTAACTAAGGTCCAGAGAAGCTAAGTGATTTGCCCAAGGTCACACAGCAGACATGTGGCAGAGCCAGGATTAGAAGGTCCTTCTGGCTTCCAGGCCCATGCTCTAACCACTAAACTACACTGTTTCTCTCCCATTTGGTGCACAAAGAGCCCATCATGAAATTTTTAATACACATTAACATGGATTTATTGTAATTATGAAATAATAAGAGGAATTAAAGCTAATATTGTCATTTTCCAGTAGGATTTAGAGAGGTGGGTAAAGACAAAAGAGAGGGAGAAAAAGAGGGGAGAGAAAAAGGAGAGGGAAAGAAAGAAAAGACAGAGAAAGGGAAGGATGAGAAAAAGGGGCTAAGGAGAAGAATTAAGTGGAAAAAAAGAGAGAAAGTGAGTGTCTGTGGGTGTGTTTTTTATCTCAAGAAGTGTTCATACAGTTGGAGTGGATGGACCTAGAAACTATAAACTGTAAAAACAGCCTTTATCTCTTTGAAATAAGAGAGATGAGCTAGACTCATCTAGCTCTCTTGCCCTAGTCCCCACTCCACAGTGGGCTGCCACTGACCATCTCTGAAACAGACACTCTTCCCCTTCTCCCAGTCAGCTGCTCCAGGCAGCTCAGAGGTCAGCTCTGCTCCCTTCTACAATCAGGATGAGGTGACAGTTCCACCGATATCTGGTTTCTCCAGAAACTGCTTCATGGAGCAGTTTACTTTGGGACCAATTCCATAATAAATTCTCTTTCTGTATTAGCACCAGCAGAAATTAGTTGGCTGATTGGGGTCGAGGGAGGGGAGGTGGGATTTTTGTAATGATCAGCACTTTCCAATTCCCTATTTTTCCTACCCTACTAACCAGAGAGATGGAGGGTGACCACCTCTAAGCAGATGATTCCCAAATCAACATCTCTTGATCTCTCTCCTACTCTGCAGTCTGGTATTTCCTCCTGCCTTCGGGACAACCCTACTTGGACAACTCAAACTTAACATAAAGCAGAACGCCTCATATTCCCACTGCAACCCTATCCCTCCCCTTGACTTTCCCATCACTGTAGACAGCACCACCATCCTCCCTGTTTCACAAGCCCATAATCTTGGTGCTGTCCTACACTAATCTCACTCATTCAAACCACATATTTATTCTGTCACCAAACCCTCTTGATTCAACCTTCACAACACTGTTAAAATAAGCCCTTTCCTCTCCATCCAAACTGCTACTATGCCGATCCAAGCATGTATCCTATCCTATCTTGACTACTTTATCAGCCTCCTTGTTGACTTGAGACCCTCCAGTCTCCTCCCCACTCTGGTCCATACTTCACTCAGCTGCCATTTTTCTAAGAAAAATTCAGTCCTAGTCTCCACACTCAAGAACCTCCAGTAGTGGCTCAGTAACTTTCACATTAAACAGAATCTCCTTATTCTCAGGCTTAAGGCACTCAATCAACTCTCCCCCTCCTAATTTTGCTCACTGATCTACTTCAGCCCAGCCTACACATCTTGCTCTTCTAGTGCCAGCTTGCTCGCTGTGCCCTGATCTCATCTATCTCACTGCTGACCCCTTTCCCACATCCTCTCTCTAGCCTGGGACTCCCTCTCCCTGGATCACCTCCATAATTCGCCTCCTTCGCTCTTGTGCATGAGCCACAGAGCACTGATGGTGGAAATCTAGGTATCACGCAGACTTCATCCACTTCAAGTTTATCCTTGCTCACTTTAACTCTGCCCTCTCCTCTGACCAGAAAAATTATTTCTCCATCTTTACTGACACTCATGCCCATTGCCCTTGCCAGTTTTTCCAGATTTTTAACTCCCTCCTCAAACCCCCTGTTCCCCTCCTCCCTCTTCTCTTGCCCTTGATGACCGGGCTACCTACTTTATTGAGAAAATAAATATCATCACTTTTAGCACTATCTCCCTAAAATCTCTCCTGCTCTTCCCCAATCTCTCCCCACTCCTACCCATTCCTCAACTCTCCCAGCTTTTCCAGCAGTATCTCTAGAGGAGATACCCCGTCTACTCTCAAAAATCACCCCCTCCACCTGCGCATCTGACTCCATTCTTTCATACTTATTCAAATATTTGCCCCCTCCCTTCTTCCCTGCCTAACTGCCATTTTCAACTGTTTGCTCTTTAATGGCTTCTTCTGAACTGTTTTCAATCATGCCCACATCTCCCCCATCCTAAAAAACCCTTCCCTTGACTCCACAGCTCCCTCGAATTACCGCCTCATCTCCCTCCTACCATTTCTCTCCATCCTCCTTGAGCAAGTTGTCTATACCCACTGTCTCAAATGCCTCTTCTCCAAGTCTCTCCTTGACCCTATCGAATCTGGCTTCCATCCCCTTCACTTCCCAGGGACTTCCCTCTCAAAGGTCACCAGTGATCTCCTTTTTGTCAAATACAGTGAACTCTAGTCCATCCTAATCCTCCTCGACCTCTCAGCTGCCTTTGACAGTGTGGACCCCTTCTTCTGGAAACACTGTCTAATCTCGGCTTCACTGACACTGTGGTCTCCTGCTTCTCCTCATATCTCTCTGGCCACTCATTCTCAGTGTCTTTTGAGGCGTCCCTCAAGGTTCAGTTCTGGGTCCCCTTCTATTTTCCAGCTACACCCACTCCTTTGGAGAACTCATTCAGTCAACTGGCTTCAACTATCACCTCTATGCAGAAGATACCCAAATCTAAATCTCCAGCCCCAATCTCTCTCCCTCTCTGCAGTTTCATATTTCCTCCTGCCTTCAAGACATCTCTACTTGGATGTCCTCCCATTACCTCAGACTTTACAAGTCAAAATAGAACTCCTTATCTTCCCATCTGGTACTCCCCATCACTTTCCCATCACTATAGGCAGCACTACCATCCTTCCTGCCTCACAATTCTGTAACCTTGGTGTTATACTTGAGTCCTTACTCTCACTCACTCTCAAGAAGTAGCGTAGCTTAGTGGAAAGAGCACAGGTTTAGGAGTCAGAGGTCATGGGTTCTAATCTTGGCTCCGTTATTTGTCATCTGTGTGACTTTGGGCAAATCACTTTATTTCTCCGTGTCTCAGTTACCTCATCTGTAAAATGGGGATTAAGACTGTGAGCCCCAAGTGGACAACCTAATTACTTTGTATCTACCCTAGCACTTAGTATAGTGCTTGGCACATAGCAAGCACTTAAGAAATACCAGCATTATTATTATTATTCAACCCACATATTCAATCCATCACTAAATCCTGTCAGTCCACCTTCATAACACTGTTAAAATCCAAGCTTTCCTCTCCATCCAAACTGCTACCATGTTAATACAACCACTTATCTTACCCTGCCTTATTACTCTATCAGTCCCCTTGCTGACCTCTCTGACTCCTGTCTCTCCCCATTCCAATCTATACTTCATTCTGCTGCCTAGATCATTTTTCTACAAAAAATGTTCAGGACATGTTTCAGTAAATTCCAGTGATTGCTCATCCACTTCCAAATCAAACAGAAACTCCTTACCATTTGCTTTAAAGCAACTTCACCACCTTGCCACCTTCTACCTTATCTCACTATTCTCCTACTACAACCCAGTTTGCACACTTCACTCCTCTAGTGCCAACCTTCTCACTGCACCTCCATCTTGTCTATCTTGCCACCGACTCCTTGCTCACATCCTGCTTCTGGCCTGAAACACCCTCCCTCCTCATATCTGACAGACAATTACTCTCCCCAGTTTCAAATCCTTATTAAAGGCACATGTCCTCCAAGAGGTCTTCCTCGACTAAGCCCCCCTTTTCTTCTTCTCCCACTCCTTTCTGCTTTGCCCTGAGTTGCTCCCTTTATTCATCCTCCCTCCCCACACCACAGCACTTATGTACACGTGTGTAATGTATTTATTTATATTAATGTCTGATTACCCACTAGACAGTAAGCTCATTATGGGCAGGGAATGTGTCTGCTCTTTTCTTGTATCGTACTGTTCCAAATACTTAGTACAGTGCTCTGTATACAGTAAGTCCTCAATAAATCCAATTAATAATTAATCATTCTGGCATTTGTCAAGTGCTTACTATGTGCCAGACACTATTAAGCACTGGGGTAAATAAAAGCATATTGGGTCAGATATGGGCCTGCCATTCATTTCATTCATTCATTCATTCATATTTATTGAGCAATTTCTGTGTGCAGTACCCTGTACTAAGCACTTGGAAGAGTATAGTACAACAATAAACAGGCACATTCCTTGCCCACGATGAGCTTCCAGTCTAGAGGCAGGTAGACAGATATGAATACTAATAAATAAAATTAAAGATATATACATAAGTCCTGAGAGGCTGGGAGGGAGGAAGAGCAAAGGGAACAAATCAGGGTGATGCAAAAGTGAGTGGGAGAAGAGAAAAGGGAGGCTTTATTTGGGAAGGGCTCTTGGAAGAGAAGTGCCTTCATAAAGCTTTGAAGGAAGGGGAGAATAATTATGTGTTGAATTTGAGGAGAAAGGTGGTTCTGGGCCAGAAACAGGATGTGGGCTGGGGTCAACGGTGAAACAGGTGAGATGGAGGCATTTTGGAAAAAGTTAGCACTAGAGGAGTGAAGTGTTTGGGCTGGATTGTAGAAGGAGATGTGAGGTAGGAGGGGACAAGGTAGTGGAGTGCTTTAAAGCCAATTGTGAGGAATTTTTGTTTGATACGAAGACGGATGGGCATCTACTGGAGTGTTTTGAGGAGCGGGTGACATGTCTTAAACGTTTTTGTAGAAAAACGATTCAGGCAGCAGAGCAAAGTGTGGACTGGAATGGGGAGAGACAGGAGGCTGGAGGTCAACAAGGAGGCTGATAGAATAATCAAGGAGGGATAAGATATGTGCTTGCATTAAAGTGGTAGCACTTCGGATGGAGAAGAAAGGGCAGATTTTAATTATGTTGTGAAGGTGAGGCTCAAAGGGATTTAGTGATGGATTCAATATGTACACCAGCTGTCTCAAATTCCTCTCCTCCAATTCTCTTCCTTGACCCCCTCCAATCTGGCTTCCAACCTCTTAACTCAACAGAAACTGCCCTCTCAAAGGTCATGGGAATGTCACCCCCCGCCTCAAAAATTTCCAGTGGTTGTCTATCAACCTTTGAATCAAGCAAAAACTCCTCATTACTGGCTTCAAAGCTCTCCATCACCTTGCCCCCTCCTACCTCACCTCCCTTCTCTCCTTCTACAGCCCAGCCCATTAGCTCAGTTCCTCTGCCACTAACCTCCTCACTGTGCCTCATCCTCACCTGTCCTGCCATCGCCCCTGGCCCACATCCTGCCCCTGGCCTGGAATGCCCTCCCTTCTCACATATACCAAACTAGCACACTTCCCCCCTTCAAAGCCCCACTTAGCTCTACCCCTCTCCGTGTTACACAACACTTGTGTATATATGTACATATTTATTATTTTATAATTCTATTCATTTTATTAATGATGTGTATATATCTATAATTCTATTTATTTATATTGACCCTATTGATGCCTGTCTACTTGTTTTGTTTTGTTGTCTGTCTCCCCCTTCTAGACTGTGAGCCTGTTGTTGGGTAGGGATCATCTCTGTTTGATGCTGAATTGTACTTTCCAAATGCTTAATACAGTGCTCTGCACACAGTAAGTGCCAAATAAATACAATTGAATGAATGAATGAATCTCCTTCTTGCCAAATCCAACAGCCTTTACTCGATCCTAATCCTCCTTGACCTCTCAGCTGTCTTCGATACTGTGGACCACCTGCTTCTCCTGGAAACGTTATCCAACCTTGGCTTCACTGACTGGCCTCTCCGGGTTCTCATCTTATCTCTCTGGCCATTCATTCTTAGTCTCCTTTGCAAGCTTCTCCTCTGCCTTCCATTCCCTAACTGTGGGAGTCCCTCAAGGTTCAGTTCTCGATTGCCTTCTATTCTCCATCTAAACTCACTCCCTTCAAACCTTCATCTGCTCCCCTTATCTCTCTCCCTCTTTCCAGTCTCATATCTCCTCCTGCCTTCACGACATCTCTACTTGGATGTCCTTCTGTCACCTCTAACTTAACATGTCCAAAACATTCATTCAGAAGTATTTATTGAGTGCTTACTATGTTCAGAGCACTGTACTAAGCGCTTGGAATATACAGTTCGGCAACAGATAGAGACAATCCCTGCTCAATGACGGGTTCACAGTCTAAACATTCATTCATTCATTCAATAGTATTTATTGAGCGCTTACTATGTGCAGAGCACTGTACTAAGCGCTTGGGATGAACAAGTCGGCAACAGATAGAGACAGTCCCTGCCGTTTGACGGGCTTACAGTCTAATCGGGGGAGACGGACAGACAAGAACAATGGCACTAAACAGCGTCAAGGGGAAGAACATCTCGTAAAACAGAGCTCCTTATCTTCCCACCCAAGCCCTGTCCTCCCCCTGACTTTCCCGTCACTGTAAATGGCACCACCATCTTTCCCATCTCACAAACCTTTAACCTTGGCATTATCTTTGACTCCTTTCTCTCACTCTAGCCATATATTCAATCCGTCACCAAATGCTGTCGGTCCCACCTTCACAACATAGCTAAAATCTGACCCTTCCTCTCCAACCAAACTGCTACCATGTTAATACAAACACTCATCCTATCCAGCCTACATTACCATATCAGCCTCGTTAGTGACCTCCTAACCTCCTTCCTCTCCCCTCTCCAGTTCATGCTACCATGTCAATACAAACACTCATCCTATCCAGCCTACATTACCATATCAGCCTCGTTAGTGACCTCCTAACCTCCTTCCTCTCCCCTCTCCAGTTCATACTTCACTCCACTGTCTGGATCATCTTTCTACAGACACGTTCAGGGAATGTCATTCCCCTCCTCAAAAATCTCTAGTGGTTTCCTATTCACCTCCATATCAAACAAAAACTCCTCACCATTGGCTTTTAAGAATTCTATCACCTTGCCCCCTCCTACTCCAACTCACTTCTCTCCTTCTACAACTCAGCCTGCATACTTCATTCTTCCGATGCTAAGCTTCTCACTGTGCCTCAATCTCGGCTGTCTAACTGCCAACCCCTGGCCCACTCCCTGCCCTTCTCCTGGAAATGCCCTCCTCTCTCAAATCCATCTGACAATAACTCTTCTCCTCTTCAAAGTCTTATTTAAGGAACATCTCCAAGAGGCTTTCCCAGACTAAGCCCCACTTTTCCTCATCCTTCTGTGTCACCCTGACTTGATCCTTTTACTCTTTCCCCACTTCCAGCCCCATAGCATTTATGTACATATCTGTAATTTAATTTATTTTTATTGATATCTGTTTATTTTCATCCATTTCTATCTTCCCCCAGTCCAAACTCTGAACTCATTGTGGGAAGGGATTGTCACTGTTTACTGCTGTATTGTACTTTTCCAAGCGCTTAGTACAGTGCTCAGTACACATTAAGCATTTAATAAATATGATTGAATGGATGAATGACAGAGTTCTCAAGGATAATGCCAAGGTTATGGGCTTGTGAGACAGGAAGGAAGGTGATGCTGTTCAAAGTGATGGGAAAGTCAAGGGGAGGAAGGAGTTTTGGGGGGAAGATAATGAGCTCTTTTTTGGTTTATGTTAAGTTTGAGGTGAGAGGAGAACATCCAAGTAGAGATGTCTTGGAAGCAGGAAGAGATGTGAGACTGGAGACAGGGAAAGAGATCAGGGCTGGAGATGTAGGTTCGGGTGCTATCTGCATAGAGGTGGTAGTTGAAGCCATGGGAGTGAATGAGTTCTCCAAGGGAGTGGGTGTAAATGGAGAATAGAAGGGGACTAAGACCTGAACCTTGAGGGACTCCCGCAGTTATTGGATGGAAGGCAGAGGAGGAACCTGCAAATGAAACTGAGAATGAAAGGCCAGAGAGATAAGAGGAGAACAGGAGAGGACAGAGCCAGTGAAGCCAAGGTTAGATAACGTTTCTAGGAGAAAGGTGTGGTCTGCAGTGTTGAAGGCAGCTGACAGGTCGAGGAGGGGAGGATGGAGTAGAGACCATTGTATTTGGCAAGAAGGAGATCACTGGTCACCTTTGAGAGGGTGGTTTCTGTGGAGTGAAGGGGATGGAAGCCAGATCGGAGCAGGTCAAGGAGAGAATTGGAGGAGAGGAATTTGAGACAGCAGGTGTAGACAATTTTCTCAAGGAGTTTGGAGAGGCATGTAGGAAGGAGATGGGGTGATAACTGAAGGGGCTTACCATCTCTGTCCCCATTTTACACATGAAGTAACTGAGGCCCAGAGAAGTGAAGTGACTTTCCCAAGGTCACACAAGTAGAGGAGCCAGAATTAGAACACATGATCTTCTGACTCCCAGGGCCGTGCTCCATCTGTTATTGCCAGGCTGCTTCTCCACCGATTGACTGAGCGACTCTCCTTCTGTGTATGTCAGACAACCATTTCTCCTTCCTTCAAAGCTTTATTATTAAAGTCACATCTCCTTCCAGAGGCCTTCCCCAATTAAGCCTTCTTTTCCCTGGCTCCTTCTCCCTTCTGTTCATCTATATACTTGGATCTGTGACCTCTGGGCATTTGATATTGGATCAACAACACTTATGTTCATACCTATGAATTAGATGTTATAAATTATTTAAAATAATAATAGTAATGGTATTTGTTAAATGCTTACTATGTGCCAAGCATTGTTCTAAGTGCTGGGTTAGATATAAGGTTATCAGGTTGTCCCAGGTGGGGCTGACAGTCTTAATCCCCATTTTACAGATGAGGTAACTGAGGCCCAGAGAAGCTAAGTGATGTGCCCAAAGTCAAACTGCTGACAAATGGCAGATCCAGGATTAGAACTCATGACTTCTGACTCCCAAGCCTGTGCTCTTTCCACTAAGTCATGCTACTTCTATTATAGTTATGTCTGTCTTTCCCTCTACACTATAAGCTTGTTGCGGGCAGGGAGCACGTCTATCAGCTCTGTTGTACTCTCCCAAGTGCTTAGTACAGGGCTCTGTATTCAGTAAGCACTCAAGTATCATTAATGATTTATGAAAATGATGATAGAGAGAGAGAGAGAGAGAAGCAGCATGTTCTAGAGGAAGGAGCATGGATTGGGCATCCGAGGACCTGGGTTCTCACGCTGGTTGAGAAGCAGCGTGGCTCAGTGGAAAGAGCACGGGCTTTGGAGTCAGAAGTCATGGGTTCGAATCCCGGCTCGGCCACTTGTCAGCAGAGTGACTGTGGGCAAGTCACTTAACTTCTCTGTGCCTCAGTTCCCTCATCTGTAAAATGGGGATTAAGACGGTGAGCCCCACGTGGGACAACCTGATTCCCCTGTGTCTACCCCAGTGCTTAGAACAGTGCTCGGCACATAGTGAGCGCTTAACAAATACCAACAAATACCAACATTAATCCCAGCTCTGCCATTCGTCAGCTGTATGATTTGGGGCAAGTCACAACTTCTCTGTGCCTCAGTTACCTCATCTGTAAAATGAGGATGAAATACCCAATCTCCCTTCCTCTCAGACTGTGAGTCTGAGAGGGGACAGTGACTGTGTCCAACCTGATTAATTTGTATCTAACCCCTTGCTAGTTCAGTGCTTGGCACATAGTATGTACTTAATGAATACCACAATTATTATTCATCCTCCTCCTCCTGCACTATTGCCACTGCTTAAATGTTTGCTCCCAACCTGGTGTGCATGGGCTGGGATGGAAATTTTGGTTCTCTTCTCCCCTCTGCACAGTGCCCAGCCAAAGGCCTGCTTTCACCTCCTACTCCAAGGCTTCCCTGTTCAGTGTGCAGTGTGCAACCAGCCACCGTCACTCTCAGAGTGGAGCCCCCATCTCGGTGTCAACTCAAAGATGCGGGGCAGGTCAGCTACTTCACTCAATCAATCAAAGGTATTTATTGAGCACTTGGAACACTTATGTACATATCCGTAAGTTAGAGCACGGGCCTGGGAGTCAAAAGGATTTGGGTTCTATTTTGTTTTTTGATTGTCTGTTTGTTTATTATTTTGTTAATGAAATGTACATCACCTTGATTCTATTTATTTGCTATTGTTTTAATGAGATGTTCATCCCCTTGATTCTATTTATTGCCATTGTTCTCGTCTGTCTGTCTCACCCGATTAGACTGTCAGCCCATCAAAGGGCAGGGACTGTCTCTATCTGTTACCGATTTGTACATTCCAAGAGCTTAGTATAGTGCTCTGCACATAGTAAGTGCTCAATAAATACTATTGAATGAATGAATAATTCCAGCTCTGCCACTTGTCTGCCACGTGACATTGGGCAAGTCACTTCACTTCTCTAAGCCTCGGTTGCCTCATTTGTAAAATGGGATCGAGAGTGTGAGCCCCACATGGGATAGGGACTGTACCTACCTCATTCATTCATTCATTCAATCATATTTATTGAGTGCTTACTGAGTGTGGAGCACTATACTAGATTTTCTTGTTTCCCCTCAGTGCTTAGTACGGTTCCTGGCACATAGTAAGCGCTTAACAAAGCAGCATGGCTCAGTGGAAAGAGCCTGGGCTTAGGAGTCAGAGGTCATGAGTTCGAATCCCAGCTCTGCCACTTGTCAGCTGTATGACTGTGTGCCTTCTCTGTGCCTCAGTTCCCTCATCTGTAAAATGGGGATTAAGACTGTGAGCCTCATGTGGGACAATCCGATTACCTTGTATCTACCCCAGCGCTTAGAACAGTGCTCTGCACATAGTAAGTGCGTAACAAATACCAACATTATTAACAAATACCACAATTATTATTATTATTACCACAGTTATTATTATTATTATTAACACCGTTATTATTATTATTACTTTAATGTCTGTCTCCCTTTCCCTTTGTAGGCAGGGAATGGGTCTTTCCTCCTGTGAGCAGGGAATGGGCCTACCAGTTCTGTTCTATTGTATTCTCCCTAGTGCTTATCACAGTGCTCTGCATACAGTAAGTACTCAATAAATACACTGACTGATTGCAGAGCACTGTGCTAAGTGCTTGGGAGAGCACAACAGAATTGGTAGTAGTGTTCCCTGCCCACAAGGAGCTTACGGGCTACTTCCTGCCCCCAAAGTTGTAGAGGTGAAGCTGATGGCTTTGGCTGCACAGAATGGATGTTTCTGCTCAAAAAACGCAGTTGGTTCCAAGCACCCTATATAGTTCATGCACCATATGTTGCCTATCCCTTATTAGTTTGTCACCTGTCCTCTTATTTGTTACAAATTAAAGTCTGTTCCAGAAGCTCTGGAAAGGTAGAATTTCATTTTATGAGCCATATACTGTAATGCTAAGCATCATTAAATGCTTACACTTTGTTTAAAGAAATTCATAGCATAGCATCAGGACAGGAACACAGCGAGTAGTCGTAAAGTGATAATTAATCCTTGCAGGAAGCTGAAGAAGTAGAAGCTTACTCTGCTGTGGTAGTAGCTTTTCAGTCAGTGAAAAAAATGTGTTTAATACAGGTTTAAACGACATCCTTCTTTCCACTTCAAGCCCCTTCCACTCTCTCCTTTAAGGTCTTCTTCATCTGCTGTCTTGAAAATTACTGCCAAACCTTTTGATCTGAAGAATTTAGCTGCTAGAAGAGAAAACAGAATTTCGTCATCAGTTTGGGCGTCTTGCAATGTTGGATTGCATTGTTGAAGTTCAGCATGGCCCCCACTGGATGATGAATGACTCTGAAGGAGAGTTAATGACTTCCGAGACCTCCTCTCACCTCCCCAAACCTAATTCAAATGTCTGACATTGACGTCTTGATTTGTTGCCTCTGTTGCTTTTTGTGGGGTTTTTTTTATTGTTCTACCCCCGCCTAGGTTATGAGCCTTTATGGGTCCCGGATTGTGACTGGTCTGGTTTATCTGAATCTGGTATATCTGGTATATCCTAGTCTACCCTAGCATTTACCACAGTCCTTGGTGCACAGTAACACCATAGTAACCCTCCAGTTCAACAGTTATTTGGTTATCTCCTTGGGGGGGTCTCTTCACATCTTGAAAAGCAAACATATAGACTATGGGCAGGGCTTCTTTCTAGATCCATTCATTGTTGATTCTTTACTCTCACTGTATTTAGGGACTTAATTACCTGGATCGCTTATCTATTGGTATGATCAGGCTCATACATGAGGCAAGGCATTAACCAACACAGGCTGTGATCCAAAGTGGTTCTGTTACGGAGTGGTTACAACCTAGAATAAGATTTCAAACAATATTGGGTGTATCCCCAAGTTGGTAGGGAAGCACCTTGGACAACTTTCACATCACCAAAATCCTCCCTATATTCCTCTCCATCCAAACTGCAACCATGGCAATCCAAGCATTTATCCAAGAGAAGCAGCGTGGCTCAGTGGAAAGTTCACGGGCCCTGGAATCAGGACTCATGAGTTCGAATCCCAGCTCTGCCACTTGTCGGCTGTGTGACTGTGGGCAAGTCACTTAACTTCTCTGTGCCTCAGTTCCCTCATTTGTAAAATGGGGATTAAGACTGTGAGCCCCACGTGGGACAACCTGCTTCCCCTATGTCTACCCAGCGCTTAGAACAGTGCTCAGCACATAGTAAGCGCTTAACAAATACCAACATTATTATTATTATTAGAGGAGAAAAAGCACAAGCATATTTTGGTTTGCATTTTGCCCTACATTCCCTGATCCAAAACCTGCTTCTCTCAGACTCTACACCAGTATTAAGAATGCATATATTGAAACAGAGCACCCTGAGCATTCAAAGCGCTCCCCACTTCGAAGCCCTACAGAAAGCTCACCTCCTCCAGGAGGACTTCTCAGACTGAGTCCCCCTTTACCTCTGCTCCTCCTCCCCTCTCCATCACCTCTACTAGCTCCCTCTGCTCTACCCCCCTCCCTGCCTCACAGCAGTTGTGTATATATGTACATATTATTCTATTTACTTTATGAATGATGCATTTATATCTACAATTCTACTTATTTATATTTATGCTATTGATGCCTGTTTACTTGTTTTGATGTCAGTCTCCACCCTTCTAGACTGTGAGACTATTGTTGGGCAGGGATTGTCTCTATTTGTTGCTAAACTGTACTTTCCAAGCACTTAGTACAGTGCCTGTGTATAGTAAGCTCTCAATAAATACAATTGAATGAATGAATGAATGAATGAATGAATGAGTTAGCCAATCAATCATATTTATTGAGCTTTAACAATGTGCAGAACACTGCATTAAGAGCTTAGGAGAGCATGATACAATGGAATTAGCAGATATACACCCTGCTCACGATGGACCAATTGCCTTGCAAAGTTCAACAAAGAATGGGACTGAGATGGGACAGGTCAGGCAGTCAGTCAATCAATAGTATTTATTGGGTGCTTACTTTATGCAGAGCACTGTACTAAGTGCTTGGGAGAGGACAATATAATGCTTTGGAGAGGACAATATAACAATATAAGAGACTCATTCCCTGCCCACAGTGAGCTTGGATCCATTTTTGAATATCTAGTTTTGCCTTAAACCTTTGTGGGGCAAATCAGCACTAACCCAGCATTCGCTGGGATGGTTCCAATCAGAAATACGAAATTTTTTTTCAGTCATGAACTCTTTGTACCCTTTTAGAACCCTCCCCCAAGAATGCTGACATGGATCACCAAGTTACCTTGCCTGACTGGTTACATTTCATCTTTTCCATCTAGTCACCAGGCCTATCATCTTACTCCACTGTTGTCCTAAACAAGGCTTCCTTCTGCACCTCCATCTGGGCTCCAGTTACAGTTTGACACTGTTATCTTTCATTTACGAGTTCTTAGAAGGGGAGAGCACTTAAGGACATATTAGCCCTCTTTCTGGGCCCAAAAGAACTCAATTTATGTGGAAACTTAACAGTTCAACTTGTAGCTGCCCAAATTTAGGTTGTTTTGGGCACAAATGTCAACTTTTGATTTGTAGCAAAGGGATAGGGTGGCGAGGGAGTGAATTTAAGGCAAGGTTTTTAGAAGCCAGAAGGAGAACTGTACCCAGAACCAAAGATTTAAGTCTGCGGTCAGAGGGCTTTAGAGATGTATCCAGAAATTGCACCAGAACCGGAGAGGCAGACCTTCCCCAGGGGGCTAGAAAAGAGAGGCGGAAAGGAGGCCCAACTCATTGCCAGAGACACCCAGAGAGGGAAAGAAATGAAGGACTGAGAGCCAGACATGAAGCTGGTGGTGACGTCCACACACAAACAGCAGTAAAGACCCCCCCATGGGAATTGATGGGGAAGGGGATGCAGCTGATGTCCAAAGAGCCAAGGATGCGGGAGGGAAGGGCAGCATGGCCTAGTGGAAAGAGCACAGGCCTGGGAGTCAGAGGACCTGGGTTCTAATCCTGGTTGCTTGCTGTGTGACCTTGGGTAAGTCACTTGACTTCTCTGTGCCTCAGATCTCCTGTTCTTTCTCCTATTTAGACTGTGAGCCTCATGCGGGATAGGGACTGTGTTCAACCTAATTAAGGCACATTTACCCCAGAGCTTAGAACAATTTTTGACACATAGTAAGCTCTTAACAAATGGTCTAGTGGAAAGAGCACGGGCCTAGGAATCATAGGGCCTGGATTTGAATCCTGGCTCTGCCATTGATCTGCTGTGTGATCCTAGGAAAGTCACTTCACTTCTCTGGGCCTTAGATTCCTCATCTGCAAAATTAAGATTAAGACTGTGAGCTCCATGTGAGACAGGGACTGTGTTCAACCAGATTATGTTTCTTGTGCTTGGTACAGTGCCTGGGACATAGTAAGTGCTTAACAAGTACCACAGTTATTACGATTATCATCAAAGGGTCTAGTTAAAATCCTGTCCACTCCAGCCCCATCTAATTTCTGAAGAGAAAGAGCATTGTCTGGTGAATATTCCTAGAGTAACAGATAAAGTTAGAGATTTAACAAATCCATCAAAGAATGGTATTCATTGAAATGTTGAGTTCAGTCACAAAATCTGTTTGCTTGAACTAAGCAGCCACTCCCTAATATTGCCAAATAAGAACACTTTCTAAGGGTTTAAATGACTCATACTTGGAGAAAAACTGATAGGAGCAGAATTTTAGAATTTCTAGGTCAAGGAGCCCATTACAACCAGGCAGAGATACTTTTAGGAAACAGGGGACCCAAAGGAAAATAATAATAGTAATAACAATGATAATATTTATTAAGAGCTTATTATATGCCAGGCAGTGTTCATTCATTCATTCATTCATTCATTCAATCAATCTTATTTATTGAGAGCTTACTGTGTGCAGAGCACTGTACTAAATGCTTGCAATGTACAATTCAGCAACAGATAGAGACAATCCCTGCCCAGCAACAAGCTCACAGTCTAAAAGGGGAGACAGACAGCAAAACATAACAAAACAAGTAGTCAGGCATCAATACCATCAAAATAGATAAATAGAATCATAGATAAATACACATCATTAATAAAATAGAGTAATAAATAATATATACAAATATACACAAGTGCTGTGGGGAGGGGAAGGGGGTAGAGCAGAGGGAGGGAGTAGGGGAAAGGGGGGAATGGGGAGGGGAGGAGAAGCAGAGGGAAAAGGAGAGCTCAGTCTAAGAAGGCCTCCTGGAGGAGGTGAGCTCTCAGTAAGGCTTTGAAGAGGGGAAGAGAATTAGTTTGGCAGATGTGAGGAGGGAGGGCATTCCAGGTTAGTGGTAGGACGTGGGCCAGGGGTCGACAGCAGGACAGGTGAGAACGAGGCACAGTGAGGAGGTTAGCAGCAGAGGTCCAGAGCGTACGGGGTGGGCTTTAGAAGGAGAAAAGGGAGGTGAGGTAGGAGGGAGCAAGGTGATAGCTTTGAAGCCAAGAGTGAGGAGTTTTTGCTTCATGCAAAGGTTGATAGGCAACCACTGGAGGTTTTTGAGGAGGGCAGCGACATGTCCAGGGGAGAGACAGGAGTATGGGAGGTCAGAGAGGAGGCTGAAGCAATAATCCAGTCAGGATATGATGAAAGATTGTACCAGCAAGGTAGCAGTTTGGATGGAGAGGATAGGGCGGATCTTGGCAATGTTGTGAAGGTGAGACCGGCAGGTTTTGGTGACAGATTGGATGTGTGGGGTGAATGAGAGAGCAGAGTAAAGGATGACACCAAGGTTGCGGGCTTGTGAGAAGAGAAGGATGGTAGTGCCATCCACAGTGACGGGAAAGTCAGGGAGACAACAGGGTTTAGGAGGGAAGATAAGGAGCTCAGTCTTGGACCTATTGAGTTTTAGGTGGCAGGCAGACATCCAGGTGGAGATGTCCTGAAGGCAGGAGGAGATATAAACCTGGAGGGAGGGAGAGAGAACAGGGGAGGAGATGTAGATTTGGGTGTCATCTGCATTCAGACGATAGTTGAAGCCGTAGGAGGGAATGAGTTCACCACGGGAGTGAGTATAGATGGAGAAGAGAAGGGGACCAAGAATTGACCCTTGAGGAACCCCTACAGTTAGGGGATGGGAGGGGCAGGAGGAATCTGAGAAGGAGACTGCGAATGAATGGCCAGAGAGATAAGATGAAAACCAGGAGAGGACGGAGTCCGTGAAGCCAAGCTTGGATAATCTGTTGAGGAGAAGGGGATGGTTGACAGTGTCAAAGGCAACTGAGAGGTCGAGGAGGATTAGGATAGAGTAGGAGCCGTTGGATTTGGCAAGAAGGAGGTCATGGGTGACCTTTGAGAGGGCAGTTTTGGTGGAGGGGAGGTCTCGGAAGCCAGACTAGAAATGGTCCAGGAGAGAGTTGGAGTTGAGGAATTCGAGACAGCATGTAGATGACTCATTCTAGGAGTTTGGAAAGGAAGGGTAGGAGGGAGATAGGGTGATAACTGGAAGGGGCAGTGGGGTTGAGAGAGGGTTTTTTTAGGATGGGGGAGACATGGGCATGTTTGAAGGCGGAGGGAAGGAAACTGTTGGAGAGTGAGTTCTAAGTACTGGGGTAGATACAAGATAATCGGGATGGACACAGTCCCTGTACCACATAGGGATGACAGTCTTAATCCCCATTTTACAGATGAGGGAACTGAGGCACAGAGAAGTTAGGTGAGTTGCCCCAGATCACACAGCAGACAAGTGGCGGAGCCATGATTAGAACCCAGGTCCTCTATCCACTAGGCCATGCTGCTTCTCTAAGGATGGGTCATGATCACACCTCATTTGAAGGGGCTCCTATTTCTAACTGGCCCCCTCCCCAAAACTGTGGCTGAAGCGATGGACCTATCTGACTCCATTCTCTGAAAGAGTGCTGTTGGGTAGCCCCCAGCCTCTCCCCCTCTAATCTGTAAGATTGTGGTGGACAGGGAATGTGCCTGTTTTATTGTTGCACTGTACCCTCCCAAGCAGTTAGTAGAGTTCTCTGCACACAGTAAACTCTCAATAAATACATTTGCTTCATTGATCGAAGGGAAGGGAGAAAAGAAGGTGGCCATAAAGACCAACACTAGTTAGCTGCCATCCTCATAGTTTCACTCTTAACTGCCCACTTCCCAAAAAGAGCTCAGGTTCAACCAGAAAGGGAGAGCTTTAAGAAGGGAAATATTGGAGCTGCAGAAAGTTCTGCTCTTTATACCCCTCTGCAAAACTTCAGCTGCAAAACAGGTCGTTTGTTTCCAGGCCACGAAACTACTAATCTCCCACTAATAGTAAGAAAGGAACCATCAGCTCATATAAATAGCAGAATTCTGCATGATGAGCAAACATCCACCGTCTAACTCACATGTGCTGGACAGCAGCGGCATGGGAGAGAGTTGAGGGCAGAGACTCAAGTTTAGAGAAACAGTGTGGCTTAGTAGAAAGAGTCAGAAGACGTGGGTTCTAATGTCGGCTCTGCCACTTGTCTGCTGTGTGAACTTGGGTGAGCCACTTAACTTCTCTGGGCCTCAGTTTCCTCATCGGTAAAATGGGGATCAAGACTGTGAGCCCCACATGGGACAACCTAATTACCTTCTATTTATTCCAGCGCTTAGAACAGTGCTTGGCACATAGAAAGTGCTTAACAAATACCGTTATTATTATTATTATTATTATTATTACTATTTACTGCGCAGAAGGAGGCACCAATGATAAACCACTTCCATATTTTTACCAAGAAAACTCTATGGATACTCCATTCATTCATTCAATAGTATTTATTGAGCGCTTACTATGTGCAGAGCACTGTACTAAGCACTTGGAATATACAAATCGGTAACAGATAGAGACAGTCCCTGCCTTTTCATGGGCTTACAGTCTAATCAGGGGGGACAGACAGACAAGAACAATGGCAATAAATAGAATCAAGGGGAAGAACATCTCATTAAAACAATAGCAAATAAATAGAATCAAGGTGATGTATATCTCATTAACAAAATAAATAGGGTAATGAAGATATATATAGTTGAGTGGATGAGTACATTGCTGAGGGGATGGGACGGGAGAGGAGGAGGAGCAGAGGGAAAGGGGGGAGAAGAGGGTTTAGCTGCGGAGAGGTGAAGGGGGGGTAGAGGGAACAGAGGGAAAGGGGGAGCTCAGTCTGGGAAGGCCTCTTGGAAGAGGTGAGCTTGAAGTAGGGTTTTGAAGAGGGGAAGAGAATTAGTTTGGCGGAGGTGAGGAGGGAGGGCATTCCAGGACCGCGGGAGGACGTGACCCAGGGGTCAACTGTGGGATATACTCTACCAGAACGATTGCAGGTGGAGGTGGGGTGCTCTGGGAGAGATGCTTCCGTGGTGTCACTATGGGTCGGAGGTGACTCTACAGCCTAAGACAAGACATAAAGAGATGAACCCCTCTAGTGCTTAGGCTTCCCGGAGATGTAGAAGCAATGCAGCCTAGTGGAAAGAGTGTGGGCCTGGGAGTCAGAGGACCTGGGTTCTATTCCCGGCTCTGCCTCTGGTCTGCTCTGTGACCTAGGGCCAGTCATTTAACTTCTCTGTGCCTCCGGTCCCTCATCTGTAAAATGGGGATTAAGACTGTGAGCCCCATGTGGGAAAGAGACTGTGTCCTACATGATTTTCTTGTATCTCTCCCAGCACTTAATACAGTGCCTGACTCATAGTGAGCTCTCATTATAAGCAGGGAACATGTCCGCTATTTCTGTTGTACTCAGAAAATACACTCAGTATTAGAAATAATTTACTTGCACTCAGTAAATACCACTGATTAACAAATAAGATTTAGAAAAAAAACTAAGCAGGACTAGCCAACAGAGATAAGTACTGTATATAACTCCTTTGGGAGAGGTCTAATTTCTTCATAGCATCATCTACTGGGGGTTGAAAATAATAATAACTGTGGTATTTTTAAGTGCTGATTATGTGTTGGGCACTGTACTAAGTGCTGCTGTAATACAAGATAAAAATGATAATAATAATAATTAAGTGCTTATTATGTTCCAAGCACTATGCTTGGATAGTTCTTGGATAGATACAAGATAATCAGGTCCCACATGTGGCTCACAGACTAAGTAGAAGAGAAAACAGGTATTGAATTCCCATTTTGCAGGTGAAGGAACTGAGGGAAGAGAGAAGTGATGTGACTTGCCCAAGGTCACCCAGAAGATAAGCAGCAGAGCTAGAAGTAGAACCCAGGTCCCCCGAATCCCAGGCTTGGACTCTTTCCAACAGACCACACTGCTTCTCCAGTGATTGACTGAATGTGCAATCAATCACTAATATCGGCTCCCCCCAAATCTGATTACAGGCATAATACACTCTCTTCTATCCCAATCCTACTCAACTCCTAACCTGCTTAGGGCCCCGAAGAATTTCTTCTCCTAGAAACACTATCTGACCTAGGTACAACTGACTCCTTCCTTTCACCTCTGTGACCAGTTCTTCTCATATTATTTGGCTGGCTCTTTCTCTGCCTCCCCCTCCCAGTTCCTCAACGTGTGTGTTCCTCAAGGCTCAGGTCTACGTCCCTTTCTCCTCTCATTTTACAGATCCCCCACTCCCTTAGGAAGCCTTCTTACCTACCATATTAACTTAAATGCTAACACGTGTATATATCACCTTTTCTGTCCTCCTATCTAAAAATTGTTTTAGTGACTGTCTCTCCTGTTCGATTGTAGCTCCTTAAGGGCAAGGAATAATTATGCATAATTAACTTGACTGTGCCAGGTACTTAAAACTGTGCTCTGCACAGTGTAGATACTGAATAAATACTGTTGATGGACTGAAGCGACAGCCTGACGATGCTAAACCTGCCCCTGAAAGAAAAAGGCTTTGCCACAGTATAAAACACATAAGGGTCCACAATGATGATGATGATGGTATTTGTTAAGTGCTTACTATGTGCCAAGCACTGTTCTAAGAGTTGGGGTAGATACAAGGTAATCAGGTTGTCCCACTTGGGGCTCACAGTCTTAATCCCCATTTTACAGATGAGGTAACTGAGGCACAGAGAAGTTAAGTGACTTGCCCAAAAGTCACATAGCTGACAAGTAGCAGAGCTGGGATTAGAACCCAAGACCTCTGACTCCCAAGCCTGTGGTCTTTCCACTAAGCCACACTGTTTCTATGGTGAGCTGTTATGAAGAAAATGAATATTTCTATAAATATTCAGGGAAACTCATCAACATTATCATCAGTGGTATTTGTTGAGTGCTTACTATGTGCAGAACGCTATTCATAGCACTTGGGGGAGTACGATACAAGAGAGCTGGCAGACATTTTCCCTGTGATTTAATGTCAGAACTGGAAGCATTACTCACACCTAGTAGAAAGGCACTGGACAGCATGGGATTGACAAACTCAACAGCAACTGCCGATAAGGGAATGCACCAGGCACCATGCAGTGATCAGAAGCACCATCTTTTGCCTGCCAAACAAATTATCGTACTCTCCCAAGCACTTGGAACAATGTTCTGCACACAGTAAGTGCTCAATAAATACAATTGAATGAATGAATGAAGAGAAATAATCTCAATCTATCAATCATGTTTATTAAATGTCTACTGTGTGCAGAGCACAGTTTATAGGGAGAGAGAGATGTCCACCAAGATTTAAATTTAAATTGTTTCAATTTAAATCATAATAATAATTGTGGTATTTGTTAAGTGTTTCCTATGTGCCAGGCATTGTACTAAGCGCTGGGGTCAATGCAAGCAAATTAGGTTGGATTCAGTTCCTGTTCCTCAGGGACTCACAGTCTCAATCCCCATTATACAGATGAGGTAACTGAGGCTTCTCAATCCCCATTATACAGATGAGGTAACTGAGGCTCAGAGAAGTGAAGTGATTTGCCCAGGGTCCCACAGCTGACAAGTGGCAGAGCCAAGATTAGAACCCATGTCCTTCTGACTCCCAGCCCCTTACTCTATCCATTACTCCTTGTTGCTTCTATATCATATCCTATAGCATAGTGTGGCAGAGGGATTTCACAGATATATGGATCACAGCAGGCTTGGAGAGAGCAGAATTCTAGACACATTGTCTTTTGATATCCTGCAAGCTCACATCCAGCTGTGACTTGTTCTGCTGTCTGTCTCCTCCTAGACTGTGGGTCCGTTGTTGGGCAGGGATTGTCTCTATCTGTTGCCCAATTGTACATTCCAAGCTCTAAGTACAGTGCTCCGCACACAATAAGCGCTCAATAAATACAACTGAATGAATGAATGAATTAGTTTCTGCTGATTATACTACAGATGGTCTTTGGTAAAAGCTGTTTGATGTCAATCAGAGGGCTCATTGGAGGTTGGCAAGGGAATTGTAGGGAAGGACAGGAGAAACTACATTTCCTAACTGGCAAAGGGATTGATTCACTGTATTTCATTCATTCATTCATTCATTCATTCATTCATTCATTCATTCATTCGTATTTATTGAGCGCTTACTATGTGCAGAGCACTGTACTAAGTGCTTGGAATCAGAAGTAAATACATAAATAATTAAAACAAAAAATTATTCGGGGTGGAGCTAAAATCCCAGAGTTCTCTTGGAGGGGCAGAGGGAAGTGAACTGAATTTCCACTTGTATTCCTGTCAAGAAAATTTTCCAGAGTAAAATATCATTTGCTAGCCATTGCTTGGCTGGTGATTCCATTTCCATTTCCATGATTCCATTTATTTGCTTGATTCCATTTACTTGCTACTGTTTTAATGAGATGTTCATCCCCTTGAACCTATTTATTGCCATTGTTCTTGTTTGTCTGTCTCCCCCGATTAGACTGTAAGCCTGTCAGAGGGCAGGGACTGTCTCTATCTGTTACCGATTTGTACATTCCAAGCGCTTAGTACAGTGCTCTGCACATAGTAAGCGCTCAATAAATACTATTGAATGATCCTGCTCCCAGCCATACTCAGTAAGCCTTAGGTAGAGCTCCCATTCGGATCCTAATAAATCAGTCGATCAGTAGTATTTATTCAGTGCTTATTGTGCGTAGGGCATTGTACTTGAGAGATTACAAGACAACAGTATAGCATGCACATTCACTGCCCATAATGAGCTTACAGGGTAGAGGGAGAGACAGACATTATTATAAATAAATTACAGATATGTACATAAGTGCTGTGGGGTTGGGGGTGGAGGGTGAATAGAGACAGCAAGTCAGGACAGGACAGACCCTTTCAGACTCTTTCCTCTCCCTTTTTCTGAAAGCTTGTGTCTAGCAATCAATTAATCATTAGTATTTACCTAGTGCTTTCTCTGCACGGAACACTGTATTATGCATTTAGAGCTTATAAACTCTAAAATAGTTCAGATACAAGAAATGGAGTTTAATGATATAAACATAAGTACTCTGTAAGTATCCAAGGGTTTATGTGAGGTGGAAGTACTGATGCGGCAGTAGTGGGAAGAAAAAGGATGTGGAGATGAGAGATTAATCAGGGAAGGCCTCCTAGAAGAGACGTGATTTCGGAACGGCTTTGAAGACGAGGCGAGCAGAGGTCAAGGAGAAGTCAGGTGTGAGCAGGAGGTTTGTGTGAAAAAGATGAGAACGAGCCACAGTGAGAAGGTTGGCTTGAGAGGACTGAGGATCGCAAGCTAGAGCAGCGTGGAAGAAGACAATGGATAAATAAGGAAAAAGCCAGTGGAGTGCCATAAAGATGATGGTCAGGAGATTCTCTTTAATGTGAAGAGGAATGGGCAACTACTTCAGGTTTTTGTGGAGTGAGGAGATCAATCAACCAATCAGTTAATCAATTGTATTTATCGAGGGCTTACTGTGTGTGGAAGAATGTTTTAGAAAAGGAACTGTGCAGCAGAGTAAAGTATGCACTGGAAAGGGAACAACTGGAGGCAGAGGAAGTGATGAAAGTCAGTGGTATTTTTCTGAGAAGAAAAAGGATTTTTCTGCTAGCCAATGGCAAATGGACACGTTCTCGTTCCCAAATTACCTAATAACTCTGCGAACGTTCCCTCTAAACACGGACCCCAGTCCATCGAGACAGCTAAACAGTAAGGTCTTGGAGAATGAAGCCATCTGCAGGGGGCTCCGAGGCACTATCTCAACTGCCCTCTGGGAATAGGAAACTCAAATCCCAATTTCCAGTAACGAGAACAATGGACATTTCCCCCGATACTGTGTAGCGAGCAACAGTGGAGTCAGGGAGATCTCCAAGGGACCTGATAGACTAGATCAGCATGGGGGCCATTTGGATGGGGAGGAAGGGCTAGAGCTCCTTGGACTTTGCCATAGATAAGGACTTTGGAAATTACCATGCACATTTAGCTGCCCCGAAAAGCTCATTCTACTTAATTACAAGATGGCTGATTGGGTATGTGCTTGGTTAATTCATTCATTCAGTCGTATTGATTAAGTGCTTACTATTCATTCATTCATTCAATAGTATTTATTGAGCACTTACTATGTGCAAAGCAATGTACTAAGCGTTTGGAATGTACAATTCAGCAACAGATAGAGACAATCCCTGCCCAACAACGGGCTCCCGGTCTAAACGGGGGAGACAGATAACAAAAACAAAACAAGTAGTCAGGTATCAAAGCCATCAAGATGAATAGAATCATAGATGTATACATATTATTAATAAAATAGAGAAATAATATATACAAATATGCACTAGTGCTGTGGAGAGGTGAGGGGGGAAAGAGCAGAGGGAGGGAGTAGGGGGAATGGGGAAGAGAAGAAGGGCAGAGGGAAAGGGAGGGCTCAGTCTGGGAAGGCCTCCTGGAGGAGGTGAGCTCTCAGTAGGGCTTTGAAAGGAGGAAGAGAGTTTGGCGGAGGTGAGGAGGGAGGGCATTCCAGGTCAGCGGTAGGACGTGGGCCAGGGGTCGACGGCGGGACAGGCGCAAACGAGGGACCATGAGGTTAGGGGCAGAGAAGAGGAGTGTGCGGGGTGGGCTGTAGAAGGAGAGAAGGGAGGTGAGGTAGGAGGGGGCAAGGTGATGGACAGCTTTGAAGCCAAGAGTGAGTTTTTGTTTCATATGAAGGTTCCGTGGCTTAGTGGAAAGAGCACAGGCTTGGGAGTCAGAGGACATGGGTTCTAATCCAGGATCTGCCACTTTTGTGCTGTGTGACTTTGGGCAAGTCACTTAACTTCTCTGTGCCTCAGTTATCTCATCTGTAAAATAAGGATTAAGACTGTGAGCCCCATGTGGGACAACCTGATAACCTTGTATCTACCCCAGCACTTAGAACAGTGCTTGGCTCATAGTAAGCACTTAACAAATACCATCATTATTATTATTATTATTGTTCTCAGCGCCAGTGGAGTGAAGCAGTGATGTAGTAGGCCTCGTTTTTCCTCTTCTGTAAAATGGGTATATATTGATGTCTGTTTACTTTTTGATGTCTGTCTTCCTCCTTCTAGACTCTAAGTCCAGTGTGGGCAGGGTTTTATCTCTCTCTATTGCTGAATTGTTCTTTCCAAGCACTTAGTACATTCTCTGCACACAGTAAACCCTCAATAAATGCTATGGATTGAATTAATGAAAGTATAAAGTCCCTATTCTTTTTACTTTCTATATTGTGAATCCCATCTGGCAAAAGAACTGAGTATGATCTTACCTTCATCTCTCCCTGTGCTTAGCACATAAGCACTTAATGAATGCCATAATAATTATTATTATTACTACAGGCGTTACCCGAGAAATTCTTTGGGCGTGCACAGCGTGGTCAGGATTGAGAGTCTCACATTAGTTTTCACGCACATATCCATGGATGAATATTACAGTCAATGAAATCTTCCAGGAAGAAAAGCTTTTTTTATTGATAATAAGATCCAAGAAATCACCACAAGCCATAAAGCAAACATTTTTCAAAAAGCCATGGCAGCAAAATTTATAATTCAAGTACACATAATTCTAGGGAAATCTGATAGCCCATATCTAGTAGGTCAATCAGAACATGTATAAATAAAAATTACTGGCCAAAAGATGATATTTGGATGACCCTTCCCTGATAGACTTTAGCTGATCTGTGTAAACTGTGAGAAAAACCTATTGGTTAAAGGATTTAAATTACTTTATGACATTTAAATTACTAGAGTGGATGGCTACTTTAATAATAATAATAATTTTGGCATTTGTTAAGCACTTACTATGTGCCGAGCACTGTACTAAGTGCTGGGGTGGACACAAGCAAATCAGGTTGGACCCAGTCCTTGTCCCATGTGGGGCTCACAGTCTCCACCCCATTTGATAGATGAGGTAACTGAGGCACAGAGAAGTTAAGTGACTTGCCCAAGGTCACACAACAGATAAGTGGTGAAGCGACATTAGAACCCAACCCGATTACCTTGTGTCCATCCCAATGCTTTGTACTGTGCCTGGCACATAGTAAGTGCTTCATAAAATACCATAATTATTATAATTATTATAACCCATGACCTCCTGACTCCCAGGCCCATGCTCTATCCACCACCCCATGCTGATTCAACAGCTGGATTACCCTCATGATTTATATCATACCCACAGCGTATTAATTTTCTATTGTATCCTGGGAAAAGGGAAGCAGCGTGGCTTAGTGGCAAGAGCCCGGGCTTGGGAGTCAGAGGTCATGGATTCTAATCCCGACTCTGCCACTTGTTGGCTGTGTGACCTTGAGCAAGTCACTTCACTTCTCTGGGCCTCAATTACCTTATCAGCAAAGCGGGGATTAAGACTGTGAGCCTCTCGTGGGACAACCCTGCATCTACCCCAGTGCTTAGAACGGTGCTTGGCACATAGTAAGGGTTTAGCAAACACCAATATAATAATAATAATAGAAGGGCATGTGCTGCGATTTGGAAGGTGAATTGTTAACTTCACATTAACATTAATGAGGCCTTCCCAGACTGAGGTCTCCCTTTCCCTCTGCTCCTCCTCCCCTCCCCATTCCCCCTACTCCCTCCCTCTGCTCTGCCCCCTTCCCCTCCCCACAGCACTTGTGCATATTTGTATATATTATTTATTACCCTTATTTTATTAATGATGTGCATATATCTATGATTCTATTTATCTTGATGGTATTAATGCCTGACTACTTGTTTTGTTTTGCTATCTGTCTCCCCCTTTTAGACGGTGAGCCCGTTGTTGGGCAGGGATTGTCCCTGTCTGTTGCAGAATTGTACATTCCAAGTGCTTAGTACAGTGTTCTGCACACAGTAAGCGCTCAATAAATAGGATTGAATGAATGAATGAATGAACTTAAACTGTGCTTTGCCCCCCTTCACAATTCTCCAGTGTTCTTAAAAGTGTGAGCCTCACGTGGGACAACCCGATTACGTGATTACCTTATGAAGCAGCGTGGTTTAGTGGCAAGAGACCGGGCTTGGGAGTCAGAGGTCGTGGGTTCTAATTCCGCCTCTGCTACTTGTCAGCTTTGTGACCTTGGCCAAGTCACTTCACTTCTCTGGGCCTCAGTTCCCTCATCTGTACAATGGGGATGAAGAGTGTGCACTCCACGTGGGACAACCTGATCACCCTGTATCTCCCCCCGTGCTTAGAACAGTGGTTGGTGCATAGTAAGCGCCAACATTATTATTATTTATCCCAGTGCTTAGAACAGTGCTTGACACATAGTAAGCGCTTAACAAATACTATAATAATGCTTCTTATTTCCTGCCTTCTTGACCCGTTTTCCTCTTTCAAGAGCAAGGAGGAGGCTTTAAACGGGGCTCTGGCCCGGAACGACTATGTTAATGTAGGAACAAGTTTGAAGCCGGGACACCGGATGGTAGGAATGACCGCTCCTCTTTAGAAACAGAAAAATGCAAACCTGAATTTTCTCGGGGACAGGGTTCTGTCTCTGGCTTTTCCTGGAAGGTGATGCCTGCTCTCTTTGTTGATAAATTGTACTGTCCCAAGCGCTTAGTAATAATGTTGGTGTGTGTTAAGCGCTTACTATGTGCAGAGCACTGTTCTAAGCACTGGGGTAGATACAGGGTCATCAGGTTGTCCCACATGAGGCTCACAGTCTTCATCCCCATTTTGCAGATGTGGTAACTGAGGCACAGAGAAGTGAAGTGACTTGCCCACAGTCACACAGGTGACAAGTGGCAGAGCTGGGATTAGAACCCATGACCTCTGACTCCCAAACTCGGGCTTTTTCCACTGAGCCACGCTGCAGTGCTCTGCACACAGTAAGGGCCCAATAAATATGATGGAATGAAGGTAGCCCAGTCCGACCGAGAGGGTTGCGAGCTTCAAAACCGGGAGGAAATGAGTGTTGCATTTGTGCGCTATTTTCTGGGAATTCTATCCATTCAATCATATTTATTGAGCACTTCCCGTGTGCAGAGCACTGAACTAAGCACTTGGAAAGTACAATTCGGCAACAGCTAGAGACAATCTATTGATTTCTGTCCACTTGTTTTGTTGTCTGTGTGCAGCACACTGTACTAAGCGCTTAACAAATATCAACATTATTATTATATTGTCTGTCTCCCCCTTTCTAGACTGTGAGCCCACTGGGCAGGGATTGTCTCTATTTGTTGCCAAATTGTACTTTCCAAGAGCTCAATACAGTGTTCTATACACAGTAAGCGCTCAATAAATACTTTAAATGAATGGGCAGGGATTGTCTCTGTTGCCGTATTGTGGATTCCAAGCGGTTAGTACAGTGCTGTACACACAGTAAGAGCTCAATAAATACGATTGAATGAATGAAGGAATGGGCAGGGATTACCTCTATGGCTGAATTATACTTTCCAAGCGCTTAGTACAGTGTGCTGCACACAGTAAGCGTTGAATTAATGAGATTGAATGAGTGAATGAATGGGCAGGGACTGTCTCTATCTGTTGCCGAACTGTCCTTTCCAAGCGCTCAGTGCAGTGCTCCGCACACAGGAAGCGCTCAACAAATACGATTGAATGAATGAATGGACAGGGATGGTCTCTCTCTGTTGCCGAACTGTACACTCACTCATTCATTCAGTCAGTCAATCGTATTTATTGAGCGCTTACTATGTGCAAAGCACTGTACTAAGCACTTGGAATGGACAATTCAGCCACAGATAGAGACAATCCCTGCCTATTGACGGGCTCACAGTCTAATCGGGGGAGAAACCCCAAGTGCTTAGTCCAGTGCTCTGCACATAGTAAGCGCTCAATAAGTCCTATTGAATGAATGAATGCCATTGAATGAATGAATGAATGTATGAATACCATTGAATGAATGAATGAATATCATTGAATGAATGAATGAATGAATACCATTGAATGAATGAATACCATTGAATGAATACCATTGCATGAATGAATACCATTGAATGAATGAATGAATACCATTGAATGAATACCATTGCATGAATGAATACCGTTGAATGAATACCAATGAATGAATGAATGAATACCATTGAATGAATACCATTGCATGAATGAATACCGTTGAATGAATACCAATGAATGAATGAATGAATACCATTGAATGAATACCATTGCATGAATGAATATCATTGAATGAATACCACTAAATGAATGAATGAATGAATACCATTGATGAATGAATACTATTGAATGAATGAATACCATTGAATGAATGAACACCATTGATTAAATGAATGAATACCATTGAATGAATGAATGAATACTATTGAATGAATGCCCTACACCGGGCTCACAGTCGGGGGCGGGGAGGGGGAGGGGGGAGAGACCGACAAGAAAACAAAGCAAAAGAGATAGACGGGCATCAAGAGCATCGATAGAAATAAATGGAATTATAGATTCATGCAGATTATGAATGGAATCAATGGAGTAATAATCGGGTATAGGCGGGGCGAGTCCCGCGGAACCCCAGCTCCGACTGGCGGCCGAAGCCCGGCTCTCCGTCTTCCACGGTTCCCCCCCGCCCCCCGAATGGAATGCGCCACTCAGCGACCTCCTTAGGGGGCGGCTTCGTTCTGTTGAATGGGAAGAGGCGGGGGGGAGCGGAAATGGAAGGAACCACCGCGGGAGACCCGGGGGGGGGGAGGAAGGGGGGCGGCCACGTCGCTCTCATCGACCGTCCGACGGCGGGGAACATGGTGTTCCATGTGCGCCTTATGTAAAGGCCCCGACGCGGGGTCCGGCCAATGGGAGGGCGGCCCCCGGGCGGGTATGCAGATGAGGCGGAGGGGCGGCCAATGGGAGGGCGCCCCTCCGGAGGGTATGCAGATGAGGAGGAGGGGCGGCCAATGGGAGGGCAGGGCCCGGGCGGGTATGCAGATGAGGCGGGGGGCGGCCAATGAGGCGCGTCGGGGGCGGGGCCGCCGGGGGCGCTCACGTTTTTCGCTATGTGAAGGCGGGCGCGGGGTCCGGGCGGGGAGCTGGGCGCGGGCGACGACGGTAAGCGAGGGCAAGGGGGAGCGGGATGGGATGGGATGGGATGGGATGGGATGGGATGGGATGGAACGGAACGGAACGGGATCCGATCCCGCCGTCCTCCCGCGCCGGAGCTGGGCTGGGCTAAACTGGCAGCGCCCCTTGTGGGCCCCCCCCCCCCTTCCCGCCTTATGCAACGGCCCGACAGAAAAAGGGGGTCTGGGGGTCTGTGTGTGTGTGTGTGTGTGTGTGTGTGTGTGTCAGAGTGCGAGCGAGCGACGGCCCAGCCGGAGGAGGAGGAGGAAGGGGAGGGTGTGAGCGGGGTGCGTTTTCCCGGGCTGGTTGGGGGCTGGGGGATTCCCCCCCACCCCCGGCCTGCCGACCTCCCACCCGCTTTCACCGCTCGCCCCTCCCCCGCGGCCAACGCCTGCTCATCCTGACCACCGCCCCGGGCAGGGGGAAGGAAGGGAACGAGAGGAGGGGAGAGGGGGCAGGGGAGGGAGGGGTGGGAGGGAGGGGAGAGGACAAGAGGAGGGGGAGGGGAGGGCAGGGGGCAAGAGGGGGTGCGAGGGGAGGGGAGGGGGCAAGAGGAGGGGGTGGGAGCAAGAGGGGGTGGGAAGAAGGGGAGGGGGCAAGAGGAGGGGGTGGAAGGAAGAGGGGGGGAGGAAGAGGAGGGGGTGCGAGGAAGGGGAGGGGGGCAAGAGGAGGGGGTGGAGGAAGGGAAGGGGGGGCAGGAAGAGGAGGGGGTGGGAGGAAGGGGAGGGGGGCAAGAGGAGGGGGTGGGAGGAAGGGGAGGGGGGCAAGAGGAGGGGGTGGGAGGAAGGGGAGGGGGTGGGAGGAAGGGGAGGGGGGCAAGAGGAGGGGGTGGGAGGAAGGGGAGGGGGGCAAGAGGAGGGGGTGGGGGCAAGAGGAGGGGGAAGGGGTGGGAGGAAGGGGAGAGGGAGAGCAGAGGGAGGGGGAAGGAGGAGGAGGGGGCAAGGGGAGGGGCGGGTTCGGGTGGGCGCAGCCTCCTGCCAAAAGGCCCGACCTGCGGGGGCGCGGACCTCCAGGACCCCCCACCCCCATCCCCTCTCTGCACGCTGTGTGTGTGTCTGTGTGTGCGTAGCCAGAGACACCTTAGCCACCCTATGGCGCTTCATAAGGAAATTCAGCGAAAGCAAAATATGTATATATATATATATATTTACTCCAAGTTCAGCTTTATGCGAGTGATTACTAATCCTCCTTTATACGACGTAATTCCTCGCTTTACTGTATTTACTCTGTAAACTGATAGTCTAGGGGGGAAAAAAAATGGACCCGGAGTTTCACAATCCAAGCCCAGCGCTACTCAGGAAAGATGAACACTAAAGCTTCTTGGCTGCCATTGCGTTAAATCCCGGGGATGTGTTCTGTGTGTGTGTTTTTTTTTTAAAACTCTTAGATGATCTTTGTCCAAACCGCTTACCATGGGCCAAGTTTCGGAGTCGCTGTCGGTCAACGCACCGGAGTCGGTAGTAGTCATTCAGGCAAGGGGATTGATTGAGCGCTTACTGTGTGCAGTCTGCTGGATTAAGCCCTTGGGAAAGTGAATTGTGGTATTTGTTAAGCGCTTACTCTGTGCAAAGCACTGTTCTAAGCGCGGGGGGATACAAGGTGATCAGGTTGTCCCACGTGGGACTCACAGTTTTTTAATCCCCATTTGACAGATGAGGTAACTGAGGCACAGAGAAGTTAAGTGACTTGCCCAAGGTCACACAGCTGACTGGCGGCGGAGCCGGGATTAGAACCCGTGACCTCTGACTCCCAAGCCCGTGCTCTTTCCACTGAGCCACGTTGCTTGTGCTTTAGAGCATGCTCTGTCCACAAAGCGTTTACAGTCCAGGAGGGGAGATGGATGTTAAAATAATAATAATAATTGTGGTATTTGTTAAGCACTTACTATGTGCCAAGCATAGTTCTAAGCGCTGGGGTAGATACAAAGTAATAAGGTTGTCCCACGTGGGGCTCACAGTCTTCATCCCCATTTTACAGATGAGGTCACTGAGGCACAGAGAAGTTAAGTGACTTGCCCAAAGGTGACAAGGGGCAGAGCTGGGATTAGAACCCACGACCTTTGACTCCCAAGCCCCGGCTCTTTCCGCTAAGCCATGCAGCTTCTCTAAATGACAAGGTTGGGGCGGGGGCGGTGAATATCCCAATGCTTAGGGGCTACAGACCCAAGTAGCAGGTAGAAGATTGGGAGATTTAGGAGGGGGAAATGAGAAGTTCCATCAGAGAAGGCTCCAATATAGTGAGATCAGATACAGGCCTTATACGGAGGCTTTTAGTTTAAGGGGGAGAGATAACAAGCATGGAATAATAATGATGGTGTTGGTTAAGCGTTTACTATGTGCCAGGTGCTGTTCTAAACGCTGGCGTAGATACAAGGTAATCAGATGATTGTCCCACGTGGGGCTCACAGTCTTCATCCTTGTTTTACAGAAGAGGGCACTGAGGCACAGAGAAGTGAGTGACTTGCCCCAAATCACACAGCTGATAAGTGGCGGAGCTGGAATTAGAACCCACGCCCTCTGACTCCCAAACCCATGCTCCTTCCACTAAACCACGGGTGAGTCAACCTGTGAGAATACGAGGAAACTAAAGCCCAGAGGAGTTAAATGACTTGCCCTTGGTCAGAGAGCAGGCAAGTAATAATAATAATAATGTTGGTATTTGTTAAGCGCTTACTATGTGCCGAGCACTGTTCTAAGCGCTGGGGTAGACACAGGGCATTTAGGTTGTCCCACGTGGGGCTCACAGTCTTAATCCCCATTTTACAGATGAGATAACTGAGGCACCGAGAAGTTAAGTGACTTGCCCAAAGTCACACAGCTGACAAGTGGCCGAGCCGGGATTCAAACCCATGACCTCTGACTCCAAAGCCCGTGCTCTTTCCACTGAGCCACGCTGCTTCTCTATAATAATGTTGGTATTTGTTAAGCGCATACTATGTGCAGAGCACTGTTCTAAGCGCTGGGGTAGACACAGGGGAATCAGGTTGTCCCACGTGGGGCTCACAGTCTTAATCCCCATTTTACAGATGAGGGAACTGAGGCGCAGAGAAGTTAAGTGACTTGCCCACAGTCACACAGCTGACAAGTGGCCGAGCTGGGATTCGAACCCATGACCTCTGACTCCAAAGCCCGTGCTCTTTCCACTGAGCCACGAAGTGGTGGAGCCACAATTAGAACCCAGGTTTTCTGACTCCCAGGCTCAGCTTCTTTTAATAGGGTTTCAACCTTTAAGAACCCCTGTAACCAGAGTTTTGTCAGAGGTGAATTGTGCTCCCCAAATAGGTGATTTTATGGGTTGAGGAAACAAGTGCACTGGGTTTTGTTGTAGAATTGTGCGATGTCGATCTGTAAGTGTACCATCGTTTGTCCATCTTCCCAATCAAGGCTTTATTAGGAAATGAGTTTCCTGATACAAGCAGCGTGGCCTATGGAAAGAGCACAGGCCTGGAAGTGGGAAGGTCTGGCCTCTAATTTCGGATCCGACGCTCGTCTGCTGTGTGACCTTGGGCAGGTTACTTCTCTGAACCTCAGTTTCCACATCAGTAAAATGAGGATTAAATCCTCCTCCCTTCTATTTAGCCTGTTAATCCCAAGTGGGACAGTTCTTGAAGCAAAGTAAGTGCTTAACAGATGCCATTAAAAAAATATGTAAAGTAGCAAAGTCTTAAGGAGTGTCATCGATTATCTTGTAGTTATCTGTGTGGTTTAAGTTTCTTGTAATACGTCCTGTATCCTGAAGTATGGGTTTTGCTTATTCATTCATTCAGTCGTATTTACTGAGAGTTTACTGCGCAATATACTTGGCTGCATTAAAAGTTTAGGAGAAGCAATGCTTGAATTTGCGTGTCTGAATGTTAGGGTGTTTAAATGGAAGTGGCCCATAAATAAGTCCTTCAGAACAGAAACAAAACTCATTTTAATAGGGCCCTGTTCAGCAGCAAACCTTTGCCTTCTGAATGAATTGGGAGAGAAACAAAAGAAAGCAAACTTTCTCCAGGGTCTTAGGAGTTTATCAGTAATGAAGTTATATAAGCAAACCAGAAGCTTTGATTTAGTTTCTAAACAGATCTCTTATTTTCATGGTTGCCATAAAGAGTCTACTTCTAATATAGTTAGCTTTCCTCAGATTAATTGGTGTGTGTGTTACCCCAACGGCACAAGTGTGTAACATTTGAATTACAAAGTCTTACCCACCTATAATTTGACTTTCTGACTGATTAATGTTGGAAAAATAGCATGTGCCCTAGAGAGAGCATTGAAAAACCTCAGTTCTTGGCCCTTTTCACTTGTCAAAATACGTGGTCAAAGACAGTATTGTTTTTTTAAGGGGTATGCTTACCAAGCTCTTACTATTAGGGAATTCAGGCTTGGAAAAATGAAAACTTTACATTAAACAATAGGGAATGTCTTTTTTTCCATCTTGCGTGTTAGTGGTAATATTTTCCTGTTACTTAACGGTAACCATGGTGATACTTTGTTTATTTACATGGCAGAATAGGAAAGTTTCTCCAGGTGGAGGCATGATGAAAATACACCAGCGGGTATGCGACCTGCAGCAAAGTATACCCACCTGCCATAATTCAGTGTCAAGGTGATACTAAAAATCCCCCTCTTGCAGTACCCCAAGATTGACATGGGGCTTGGGGTACACCCTTGGGGAGGTAAAGAGAAGGGATTTGGCACCCCAGTTTTTAGTTTGCCAGTTCCTTATTAGGATTGAGGTGACTATGCCTTTTTCCCCGGTGCCCCCTCCCTGTCCCCCCCCAAGATTCTAGAAAAAGGAAAAAGTCCCAGAGGAGTTCATATGGAACACAGTCTTCTTTTAGAAAGGCCTTGGAAATCTGGAAGGAGGTCCTCTGAGAGGCCCTTCCCGCAACGTAGGGCCACCCTTGCCTTGTAACCCTTTCCCCAGAGAGCCGGCGACACTCTCCCCGCTGATCTATAGTTCATCGTGACCTTGGAATTGCCAGGAGTTAGGAAGAGGCCTTTCGGTGGTTGAAATTGTACAGCTCTAACTGTTTTGGAATCCGTAAAGGCATGCCATTTTGCACCTCTTCATGAAGTCTACTGCAGCAATGCCTTAGAGAATTGGCATCTATGGAAAAAGTGAATGGTCAGCACAGCTGCTGCAACTGTTTTGTAAAATAGTAGCACCATTGGGTTTTAGAGGAAAGAATTCAGTTGTGTTTCAACGAGACATAATTGTTGGCACTCTCTGAGGACAGGGATCATGTCTACTTATTCTACTGTACTCTTAGTACCGTGGTCTAAGTACAGTACATGATTTATTTTTCCAGGTCCTAATAAAGATAACGGGAATAGTGACATTTGTTAAGTGCTTACTATGTCGGGTAGATATAGTCCATCTGGTCTGACGTAATTGCTGAACCACATGGGGCATAGAGTCTAGAGGAGAGGGTGAACGGGTGTTGATCGAATCCCTCTTTTACAGATGAGGAAACTGAGGTACAAAGAAGGTGAGTGACTTTCCCAAGGTCACACAGCAGGCAAGTGGCAGAGCTGGATTTAGAACTAGGGTCCTCTGACTCCCAGGCTTAGTTCAGATCAATAATAAATCAGTAGTGTGCTGAGTATTGAGCATTGTACTAAGTGCTTGGGAGAGTGAAAGAGAGCTAGGAGACATGTCTCTGCCTTCAAGGATCTTCCAGTCTAGGAAAGGGGACAGACTCCAAAATAAACCGCAGAAAGGGGGAAGCCCAGCATCCTTTCGGAACTTCCATTCCCACCTGTCTTGCCTTAAATCACCCCAGCGGGAAGGAGCAAAGCAGCCGAATACTCTTCCCTTACAAAAACCGTGGGGTGTGTCGGGAAGCCTGTGGCCGGCTGTTGTTTGGGGTTGTCTTTCATAACAATGTGAAACCGTTGACGATGGCTATGGGAGCGGTCCCTGACTGCATGTTGGGATGAAACTCTTGGACGCTGACCCACGAGGTGCCTGAAATCTTGCCCTTCCGGCCCCAGGATCCTGTGGCTTTTGGTTTTTACTCTGTGTGCTTGTCCTTATCTCATGCTGTTTTAGGGGTTCGTTTTTCTCCTCATATGCCTGTCGCCGGCCCTCTCTCCCCTTCTTATAGCCTTAGCACGCGAGCCCCTTGAGAGCCAGGGACTCTGTTGAATTTTCACCCTGTAGTCTTTCCCCGTTGCTTGATACCGTGTTCTTTTCATAGTTGATGTCTAATAATTACACTCCATACTACTACAATAGAACATAACGTGTGCCTGGAAGTGCAATGTGGGGATGAGGGATGGGGGAGGTAGGAGTACCCAGGGGCTTAGATGACTCAAATGCTGAAGTGGCTCTGGGGGATGGAGGATGGAGAGGTTAATCAGAAAAGAACTGGAGGAGATATGATTTCAGAAGGGCTTTGAAAATGGGGAGAGCAGCGGGCTGCTGGCTGAGGAGAGGGGAGAGCGTTTCAGGCAGAAGGGAGAGTGTGAGCAAGAGCTACTTGGAGTTGCAAAGTTTTCTAATTTCATTCCATGGCTTTCTCTTTCTGACCAGGGATTTCTGCCTGTGTCACTGAATAGTGAAATGCCCAGAAGGTAGGGAAGAGAGAATGGAAAATTTGTAATTGTGAATCAGCTCTGTTCTCAATAAAGAAGTTAAAAAGATGGCTTTTAAGATAATCTTATCACAGGATCAAGCATAGTTGATGAGGCCAGGCAGGGAAAAGATTTGGTTGGGTTGTAGCATATGCACATATTTCCTGGCATGAGCGATCCTGAATTCTAAATTACTTTTGCTTTGGATCATAAACGTTTTCCCAGATTACTATAGGCGACAATTGCATGTAAATGGTGTTGACGTATTCCTTCACTGCAGAAAGCAGTGTGCCTAGTGAAAAGAGCACCAGCCTGGGAGTTAGAGGATCTAGATTCTAATCTCGACACTTCCACTTGCCCGCCCTGTGCCCTTAGACCAGACTTGGCTGTGTCTTAGTTTCTTAAACTTTAAAATGGAGATTCGGTGCTACCTCCTGTATGGGGCAGGGACTATTTCTAACTGATGAACTTAATCCCCAGTGCTTAGAATGGCACTTGTGCTTAGAAAAAGCTAAACAAAGACCATAGTTATTATTACTATTATTGTTATTGATCTCTGCTGGAAGATAACTTCCGTAATAGGAAATGTTCAGTGTTTTTTTTTGTGTGTTTTGTTTTATATAAGGTTTGTAAGTGCTTACTCTGTGCCAAACACCATGCTAAGTGCTGGGGTAGGTACAAGTTAATCGGGTTGGACACGATCCCTGTTCCACAGAGGGCTCACAGTCTTAATTCCCATTTTACATCTGAGGTGTAGAGAAGTGAAGTGACCTGCTTAAGGTCACACAGCAGACAAGTGGTGGAGCTGGGATGGGTGCTCTATCCATTAGGCTAAACTTCTTCTTGGGTATTGATAAGTGCTCATTTTTTGGAGAATCTTAGTCTACCTAGCCCATCATGTTAATCGTCTTCACTTGGGCTCATTTGATGCTTCCTACTCGTGCAGCTGGTCTGCTCACGGAGCCCTCTGATTGACACCTGTCAAAAAGTGCTCTACAGTCATTAGTTTTTAGAGGGACTTGTGGGCAGAGCTCTGTTCTAAGCACTGAAGACAGTACACCAGAAGGCTGACCTCAAGTTGGTCAGATATGATCGTAATTATCTTAGGGCCTCAGTGGTAAAGACTGAGGAGGTGTCTGAAAATCTCCTTAAAGGACAAGCTCCCTGTGGGCTAGAAGGGTATCAGTTCTGTTATACTGTTCTCTCCCAAGCATGTAGTATTGTGCTCTCTGCACACAGGCGCTCAAATACGAGTGAGTGATTGACATGGATTTTAAACATTTGGTGCTGCTGCAGCGAAGACAGGGTAATCGTAATCTTGGATTGGATCTGAGTAATTTTATACAATTTACCTTCATCCACTAGGCACGTGAGCACTAGATTTAACGGAAAGCTTGTCAGTTGTACCAGTGCAGCCAAGATCGTCTCACTGTAAGCCCTTGCGCTGTGCTAAGCACAGGGGAAAGAAGAGAGAGTTTATTTGCAGGCTACAAGAGACTTCCAAATGTCGCGGACCGATGGATGATAATAGATTTCCATAGTCATATGTACTTCTGCCTTTTTAGTCAGTACAGTGAGAGAAGCAGAATAGTCTAATGGAAAGAGTTTGGGTCTGGGAGTCGGGACCTGGGTTCTAATTCTGACTCCATCACTGGTCCACTCTGTGATCTTGGACAAGTTACTTAACTTTTCTGGGCCTCAGTTCCCTCCTACAAACTGGGGGTTCAATACCTGATCTCTCTCCTATATAGACTGTGAGCCCCTCATGGGACCTGATTACCCCAGTGCTTAATTTAGTGTTTGACACATAGTAAGCACTTCATAAATACTGCAAATATTAGAAGCAGCATGTTTTAGTGGAAAGAGCATGGGCTTGGGAGTCAGAGGTCATGGGTTCTAATCCCGGATTTGCCACTTGTCAGCTATGTCTTTGGGCAACTTCTCTGTGCCTCAGTTACTTCATCTGGAAAATGGGGATTGAGACTGGAAAATGGGGATTGAGAGAGAGCCCCATCTGGCACAACCTGATAAATTTGTATCTCCCCCAGTGCTTAGAACAGTGCTTGACCCATAGTAAGTGCTTAAATGACATTATTATTAATAAATATTATTATTATTATCCCATTAGGTGAGGTTTAAAAAAGGTAGTATAAATTGTTTTTTTCAAACACTACAAAGCTTGCCTGTTGAGTTCCCTAATAATGGTTTTACCCACAGTGACATAATATGATCAATTTTTACTTCTCAGATTTGCTTATGGAAATTTTAATTGCAACATCTCAGGGCTCATGGAATTTCATCACTCCAGATTCTTGAGAGAAAAACATAGGACTGGTGCAAATTCTTCTCTTTTCCATTTGAAGATTTCAGAATAATTGTGTTAGCTCTCCATGCCTAACTGGGATTCATCTTTAACAGATTTCCTCACCTTGTCAAGTGTTGCAAGGATTCCGTGGTGGCCTGGTTAGTGTGGGATAAAGTCGTATCTCCTGTTGATAGCAGGATTTCAGTCGAAGTCTCCAAAGTGCTCCTTTATCTTGAGGGGATTGACCTTTGAGTCTTTAGACTGTGGTGGCTTTGTAGATATTTGCAGTTCATCTTAATATACAGGAATATTTCAAGGTTTGTCATCCAGCGTTTATTTTTCAACTCTGGCCTTTGAGATTCATAAGCATCTCGACAGCACAGATCATGTCTACCTGATTGTATTCTCCCAAATCCTCAGAGTTTGCATGGAATAAGCGCTCATTAAATACTGTTACTAATTTCTTTGAGCCTCAGTTTTGGTTTATAGATATTGCTATTTGTTTCCTTGGGAGCTGTTAGAATTTGGTAATCAAATGTTTTTATTGAGCCCTGTGTACAGAGCACTGTACTAAGTGCTTGGGAGTAAAATGTGTTTGCAGTCAGTTCCCTTGCCCCTCCATATTAATAATAATAATAATAGTAATTATGGTATATAAGCTCTATGTGCCAGGCACTGTACTAAGCGCTGGGGTGGATACAAGCAAATTGGGTTGGACACAGTGTCTGTCTCACGTGGGGCCCACAGTCTCAATCCCCATTTTGCAGATGAGGTAAATGAAGGCCAGAGAAGTGAAGTGGCTTGCCCTAGGTCACACAGCAGGCAAGTGGCAAATCTGGGATTAGAACCCGTGACATGAACTGATTAGAACTCCTAGGCCTGCATTCTATCCACTGTGGCATGCTGCTTCTCAATTCACTGATTCTGGGTAAATCATCATTATGTATTTGGCAATAGTGTACTTAAGGGCACTCAGATGCTGCTGCCACTTCCTCATTAATGTTTATCAGACTTGGACAATCTTTTGGTCAGTGGCGATAGAGTGTACAATTGAGTTTAGAAGAACTGAAGTTTGTTTTTTTTACTGTCAAGCCAGTCGACCTCGTGAAGCCGACAGCAGCTCCTCTGTTGGGATCTCTTCCCCAGTCCTTTCCTGGTAGTGCACTGTGCTGAGCCTCCAGCCTCCTGCTGAACAGACACCCGTTTCCCAGGTCCTAAAACCACATCTCCTCCAAGAGACCTTCCCAGACAAAGCCCTTTACATCCCCTACCTGCCCCTTCCTCTGCATTGACTGGGCACTTGGCTCTGTACTGTTGAAGCACTCTGAAATTCATTCCCACCTCACAATAGTTAAGTAAAGATCCTTGTATTCTATTTCCCCTATTTGTAATTTATTTTTAATAATAATGATGGCATTTAAGCTTTTACTATGTGCCAAGCACTTGCCCGTCTTCCCCCAGTTAATCGTATTTATCGAGCGTTTATGGTGTGCAGAGCATTGTACTGTAAGTGCTTGGGAGAGGACACTGTGACAGAGTTTGGAGGCACACCAAGAGCCTCCCTGTAGACTTCGAACATCTGTTGTGTTGTACTTTATCCAAGCTCTTAGTACAGTGCTCTGCACACTATAAGCATTCAGTAAGTACCACGGATCGATGGATTGATTCATTTGAGAGTTTAGACTCTTCCGAGCCCTGTAATAATAATAATAATTATGGTATTTGTTAAGCGTTTACTATGTGCCAAGCACTGTTCTAAGCGTTGGCCTAGATACAAGGTAATCAGGTTGTCCCACGAGGGGCTCACACAATTCTCATTTTACAGATGAGGTAACTGAGGCACAGAGAAGTTAGGTGGCTTGCCCAAGGTCACAGCAGACAGGTGGCAGAGCTGGGATTAAAACCCACATCCTCTGACTCCCAAGCCTGTGCGCTATCCACTAAACCATGCTGATTCTCCCCAAATTTCTAATTTGCTTGTAAGCCATCTTAGAAATACAGCTTTAGACATTAAATAGCTGTAATAGTATTTACTCTTTGCCAAGCACTGTTCTGAGTGGTGGAAAAAAAAATACACAAATCAAAAGGAGACCAAGGCCCCGACCTTCAAGGGGCTCACAATCTTAGAATAAGTTCTGGGGTTGGGTTGGCTAGACTACAGAAGAAAGATGAATACCATAAGAGCTGGTTTCTTGCTCCTCACCCCTCCCCACTCCCCAGAAGGGGCTGTTGAGCGACAAACAGCCACAACCACCAGAACCCCAACATTCCTAAAATTCCGGCAGTTCTTGGCCTGCGGCCTTGTCTCCCCGTAGCCTCACGGGTGTGAGGGGAGAGTGGTGGTTGCTGGGTGTCTTGCACCTGGATCAACTGGTGAGCTTATCATTATTATTCTTATGGTATTTGTTAAGCACTTACAATGTGCCGAGCAATGTTCTAAGCGCTGGGGCAGATACAAGATAAACAGGTTATCCCACATGGAACTCAGTCTTAATCCTCCTTTTACAGATGAGGTAACTGAGGCATAGAGAAGCAAAGTGGCTTGCCCAAGGTCACACAGCAGACGAGTGGCGGAGTTGGGATTAGAACCATGTCCTGTGATCTCAAGCCCTTGCTCTTTCCACTAAGCCATGCTGCTTCTTACACTCCGTACCTTGTCATCAGAGGCCTTGGCTTCACTGTGAGTTGTTCCGGTTACCTGACTGCAGGGAGTCGGGAAGGAGAGATATGGGATGGTGGGGACGGGCTTCTTCTGTCTCCATCACACATGGGGACATGAGACAGAGTGGAAACTACCATCTCAGGGAAGTGTGTGTGCAGGCACAGTGGCCCAGGCCTACATATACATGCTAGCCACGTTGAGTATGCATCCTTAACATACCTGTCATTTTCAGAAAAATAGAAATAACCTAGTCTCCTAATCCCTTATAAAATGATGGTGATTGTGGCGTTTATTAAAGTATTTACTATATGCCAGGTTGGGGTAGATACAAGATAATCAGATCCCCACTTACTATCTTAGTAGGAGGGAGAATAGGTATTGAATGCTCATTTTGCTGATGAGGGAACTGAGGCCCAGAGGAGGGAAGTGACTTGCCCCAGGTCACACGCTTAGTACAGTGCTCTGCACATGGTAAGCACTCAATAAATGTGATTGCGGTGAAGCCAGGGTTAGAAGCCAGGTCCTCTGACTCCCAGGCCTGTGCTCTTTCCACTAGGCCACGCAGCTTCTCTGTGGCTTCTGCCTGGACTTTTATATGCTCAGATCTGTCCCCTTTAGGCGCTTGATATTCACCCCACCCTCAGCTCCACAGCACTGGTGTACATATCCCTACACTCTCCCATTTCCCCTATCTGCAATTTAATATCTGCCTCCCCTTCTAGTCCGCAAGCTCCTCAGAGGCAGGGATTGTGCCTACCAACTCTCTTGAATTGCACCCTCTGAAGCAGTTGGAAATAGTGCTAAACTCACAGTGATCGCTTGATAAAGACCATCGATGGATTGAGAAACATGAACCCCTAAGCAGATGAGCAGAGAAAATAGCTGGTCTGCGGGAGCTAGGAGTTCAGGCTCCCTCTTTCTCGAGAGGGGAATGAAAGGGGAGGGGTGAAGAGAAGGCAGGTCCTCTTGAGGAGGTTGAAAAGTGCCAAAACAGGGTTGCCACATTTTCCTCTTGAATGTGGGGGCAAACTGATTGGGGCTTCAAGGGATCAGGAGGGGAAAGAAGGGGGAAAGGGAAGAGAAACGGTGAGGTTGGGGAAGAGGGTTCAGGGAAGGGAGAGAAAGAGTGTGAAGGAGATTAGAAGAGGGGAAAGATGGGGTGGGGCAAAATGCCCTCCTTCCTCAAATCTGACAATTACTCACCCCCACTTCAAGCCTTATTGAAGGCACACCTCCTTCAGGAGGCCTTTCCTGACTAAGCCCTCCTTTCCTCTTCTCCCAATCCCTTCTGTGTCGCCTTGACTTGCTCCCCTTATTCATCCCCCACCGCCCCCAGCCCCAAAGCACTTCTGTACACATCTCTGTTTATATGAATGTCTGTCTCCCTCTCTAGGCTGTTAGCTTGATGTGGACAGGGAAAGTGTCTGTCTTGTTATATCATACTCTCTCAAGGGCTTAGTACAGTGCTCTGCACTTAAGAGCTCGATAAATACAATTGAATTGAATGAATCTCCACAGTGGTGCTTTTCACCCTCGCCAGATTTTAGGGCCTGGCCAAAGCCTCTCTTCTGGCCACGGGGCAGGTGAAGGTGGGCCACAACCCACCCTTCCTTGTGGACAGCCTGAAGATTAGATGAATGGACAGCTTGTCCTCCCTGGCTCAACATTGCTCCCGCCTGGATCGGGAAAGGGCGAAAACCCCATAATTAGGGGTGGGAGATAGGACCACCCACTCAGCTCTGTCTCCAAACTCCATCCGGATCCAAGGGGCAGACCAACCAAGCTACAGCACTGGCCCTGGCCACAAAGCTGTGGAGGTGGCTTTAAAGTGTTTGGGTTGTGTTGGGGTTTTTCTTTTTTAGACAAACTGCGTGACCTAGTGGATAGAGCATGAGCCTGGGAGGCAGGAGGAACTGGGTTCTCATCCCAGCTCTGCCACTTGTCTGCCGTGTGACCTTGGACATGTTACTTCACTTCTCTGGGCCTCAGTTAATGCATCTGTAAAATGGGGATTAAGCCCGAACCCCATGTGGAAGAAAAACTGTGACCAAACTGCTTTGCTTGACTCTACCCCAGCACTTACTGGCACATTGTAAGTGTTTAACCAATACCACTTTTTTTTTTTTAGAGATGCAAACCACTAGGCATTTAGAGGCCTAAAATTTCCACAAGAGTGTGTTTGGGTTCACTGTGTTGCTAAGAATTCCTCAAATATCATGCCTTTCTTTTTTTTGTATCCCTCCAAGTCAACAACAGTTTTCCTTGAGCCCCAAAACAAGCCAGCTCTAGAAGGAGCGCAGGTTTCATTTATATTACATTCTTGACTGTTATTCATCAAGTGCCAGAGACATATAAGAAAGTGCAAGACTTACTTGTAGATATTACCATGTACTTGGAGAAATGCTTAGTTTCAAAGTCCTAAATTCTTGGCAGTAGTGATAGTAAGGTTGCAGCATGTAATACAATTCTTCAGTGTTTTCTTGGCAGTGAAACTTTCTGGCAAAACTCGTCCTTCACCCTTTTGATTTCCACTTCAACAGAATAATTTGAATTTTCTAAGAACTAAACCAGAAATCTAATCCCTGTGGTGCAAGTAAAATTGTAAACTTTCCCATCTGGAGGTTCTGCAGTCTGTGCACGTGTGTGTGTGTGTGTGTGTGTGTGTGTGTGTGTCCTCCCACTGAAGGTAGGACAGGTGGGAAAATAAAAGTAGGGAGTGGTGGAAAGTGATTCAATTTTTTGACAAAGAAAAGGGAGTCAAAATGTCCCATGAGAACTGTGTTTTTCCAGCATTTGGTGCAAAATTACCTTTTAGAATGAATTAGATCTGCTAAAGTGCTTGGGTTTTTTTTAATAGACAAGCAGCATGGCCTAATGGATAGAGTATGGGCCTGGGTGTCAGAAGGACCAGGGTTCTAATCCCGGCTCTGCCACTTGTGTGCTGTGTGACCTTGGGCAAGCCATTTCACTTCTGTGCCTCAGTGACCCCATCTGTAAAATAGGAATTAAGACTGTGAGGCCCATGTGGGACAGGAACTGTGTCCAACCTGCTTTGCTTGTACCTACCCCAGCATTTAGTGCAGTGCCTGGCACGTAGTAAGTGCTAAACAGATACTGTTATTATTATTGTTGCAAAAAATATTTCAGCATTCCCTGCGTGTTTTTTCAATATCCTCTATATTTCTACATTTTTGCAGTAATGCATTATAAGCCAAAATAATACAATTTTGAACAGACTACTCATTTATTAAACTATTTTTCTAGAAATGTTTGGAAACCTTTTGATTTTGGCCACTTGCTGGGTTATATTATAAATTATTGATTTATATTCATCTGTCTTCCCCTCCAAACTGTAAATCCACCGCGGGCAGGGAACATGTTTGCCAACTCTGTTGCGTCATAGTCTACCGAGTGCTTAGTCCGGTGTTCTCCATGTAGTAAGCACTGATTTGTTCTTTGGAAATGCTATATTTTTGCACTTGAGCGCTATGAATGTCTTGAGATTTAAGCTACCAGATTTCCGAGTATACTTTTCCACGCCTCAAAACAGAGTGCCGTTGTTAAAGGGCCCAAGGAATGTCATGAATTGATGATACTGGAGGCGAGCATGCCTGTTTTGAAATTTTGCTGGGCCTTGGATTTGCAAGCTCCTTGCTTTGAAAACTCTTGTCCACCCTCTCGTGGTCAGTGCATGCACTGATCGGCAGAGGCTTGTTTTGGTAGCGCGCCTTCTGGACTAAGTCGAATTTTTCCGTGCTCTCTACCCCTAGAGCGGTATATTATATCACTTACATGTTTAAAGAGGATGCCTGAATAATGGACTTGTCAGATTTTCATTGCCATCAGGTTTCCAGTTATTCTCTGCCCCTAGAGCAGTATGTTATATCGCTTATATGTTTAAAGAGGATGCCTGAATAATGGAATTGTCACGTTTTCATTTCCATCAGATTCCCAGTTATTCTCTGCCCCTAGAGCGGTATATTATATCACTTATATATTTAAAGAGGATGCCTGAATGAATAATGGAATTGTCAGACTTTCATTGCCATCAGATTCCCAGTTATTCCAGAGGCAAGGCCCCTACTTGCCCGTGACTCTCTTCCTATAAAGCTTTTACTGATTATGGAGAAGCAGCATGGTGCAGTGGGTTCTAATCCCGGCTCCGCCACTTGTCTGCTCTGTGACCTTGGGCAAGTCAGTTCACTTCTCTGGGACTCAGTTACCTCATCTGAAAAATGGGAATTGAGACTTTGAGCCCCACGTGGGATCACCTATCTTGTATCTACCCCAGTGCTTAGAACAGTGCTTGGCACATAGTAAGCGCTTAACAAATACCATCATTATTATTTTTATGGGGGAGGAGAGGAAGTGGACAGTAGGGGTCGTAAATGTGGGGAGAAGGTTTTTATTGAACACTTTTTGGGTATAGAGTGCTGTACTAAGTGCTTGGGAAGAGAGGTTAAGCACCAGTAAAATTAACAGCAAGCAGTAAGACTCTTATCACTCCCTTCTCCTCCTCCTCCTCCTCCTCCTCCTCCTCCTCCTCCTCCTCCTCCTCCTCCTCCTCCAGAGACCACCTGAGCCTGGCTTAAGGCTCAGGTTTTCTCTTTGGGCTGTACCAGCCTTGGGCCTGTGGATTCTATGTGCTTTTTTTCCCTCCTCCTTCTTTTTTAATGGCATTTGTTAATCACTTATTGTGTGCCAGGCACGGTACTAAGTGCTGGAGTAGATACAAGATAATTAAGTGGGACACAGTCTCTGTCCCACATGGGTCTCACAGTCTTAATCCCCAATTTACAGGTCAGGCAACTTAGGCACAAAATAATTGAGTGGCTTGCCCAAGGTCATAAAGCAGGTCGTAGAGCCGGAATTAGACCCCTGGTCCTTCTGACTCCCAGACCCATGCTCTATTCACTAGTCCACACAACCTGAGTCAAAGCCATCCATCCCACCAGTAGCCATCAGATTTTAGAAACAGGTTGAGTTTTCCTTCCCAAGTGCTGGTTCAGTATATGCTCCTGTGGCTATTCAATATTTGTTGGCTAATTTACAGACAAGTCAGGAAATTTTAGGCTTTCTAGACTCCTTGAAAGCAGGGAGCGTGCTTATTAACTTCGTTACAGTGTACCCTCCCAAGTGCTTAGCACAGTGCTCTGCACACAGTATGCACTTAACAAATACAATTGATTGGCTGATTGGGGAAGTTGACCATCACAGAATTTAACTTTAAGAATTGTTCAAGTCCAAGAAAAAAGTATCATGGTTATTTGATGGGTCTCAAAGTAATTCATTATTAAAGCCTTATTAAAATCACATTTCATCCGAGAGGACTTCCGCAACTAAGCCATCATGGGGTGGATAGAAGCAACATGGCATAGTGGCAAGAGTATAGACTTGGGAGTCAGAAGACATGGGTTCTAATCCCAGCTCCGCCACTTGTCTGCCGTGTGACCTTAGGCAAGACACTTCACTTCTCTGTGCCTCAGTTACCTCATCTGTAAAATGGGGATTAAGACTGTAAGATCCATGTGGGAAAACCTGATTACCTTGTATCTACCCTAGGGCTTAGAACAGTGCTTGGCACATAGTAAGCACTTAACAAATACCATCATCATCATTTCCCCTACTCGCTCTCCTTTCTGTGTCACCCTTGAACTTGTATTTGTGCCCTTGATTCACCCCACCCTCAGCCCCACAGCCCTCATGTACATATCCATAATTTATTTTATTGCCCCTAGACTTTAAGCTCTATTTAGGCTTTGGAGTCAGAGGTCATGGGTTCGAACCCCGGCTCTACCACTTGTCAGCTGTGTGACTTTGGGCAAGTCACTTAACTTCTCGGTGCCTCAGTTACCTCATCTGTAAAATGGGGATTAAGACTGTGAGCCCCATGTGGGACAACCTGATTCCCCTGTGTCTACCCCAGCGCTTAGAACAGTGCTCGGCACATAGTAAGCGCTTAACAAATACCAACATTATTATTATTATTATTATATTGTACTCTCCCAAGAGCTTAGTACAGTGCTCTGCACACTAAGCACTCAATAGATACAGCTCATTGATTTTAAATTAAGTTAATGAACAAGTGAGCTCACAGATACTCTTTATGTCTGCCTATGTGTACTGCACTCAGCTTGTGTTCATATTTGTCTTAGTACCACTACCTTACATTACTGAACCTTGATTTTTCACTCTATTTTAGCTGGATATTTGTGTGGAAAAAGTTAGTGATGAGTCTGTTGATCTGTTTATTTTTTTTTAAACTAATATGGTCTGCCCCAAATAGTTCCTTACTTTTATTGTATTAGAGCACTTGGTGAAAAATATTTTCTTTTGCAGAAGTGCTGCACAGCCATAGAATTTGGAATCCATGCCACTGGTGATCAATGAAGGTGAGTTGTCTCTTATTTTGGTGAAAATCTGTGAAGTTCATCTTTCAGTTTTGCAGTGGTTGTATTCAACAGTGCTCTTACAGATTGCCATATCTCCTTTTTTCAAATGGATAGATTTTTCTTTCAGTTTAGTTTCTTGACTCACCCCTCCAGCCATATACAAGATCCCTAAAGCAGCCAGTGAGGCTGAACAAAAGGTATAGTCACAGTTGGCAAGCTTTTGCAGATAAGCATTAAAAGTTAAACCTAAGTCTTGAAGCCATAGAATCACCACACATTTCTTCTGATATGGAAATCCATGTCAGTAAATCCCCTATGTGGCCCCTGAAGGGGGAAAATTCTCCCAGTGACTGGACCAGCATGCAAACTATTTGTCACCAACTAAGGCATACTTCTAATGTCCAGTCATGGAAAGGAGCACAGCGCACATATCCTGTTTAACACCCAAGACTTGCTCCTTATGTGTATGTGTTATTTTTTCAATGGTATTTAAGTGCTTACTATGTGCCAGGCACGGAACTAAACGCTGGGGTAGAACCAAGCAAATGAGGTTGAACACAGCCCATGTCCCACACGGGGCTCACAGTCTCAGTCCCCATTTTACAGATGAGGTAACTGAGCCACAGAGAAGTTAAGCGACTTTCCCAAGGTTACCCAGCAGACAAGTGGTGAAGTGGAGATTAGACTCAGGTACTCCTGACTCCCAGGTGTGTGCTCTATCCATTAGGCCACGCTGCTTCTCTGTTTCCAAGGAGGGTGCTTCCACTGTGTACAGGTTATGATTGAAATCACAGCCTTTCTTGGTATGATTTCTTTCTTGAGGACTAACCTGTCAGTGAATAGCCCTTCCTCAACATTCCGCTCTTTTCAAACAAAGCTGGTGAAAATGGAGATTACAATTAGGGGAAACCAGGGCCTGGAGCTGCATGTTTCTTTTATATTCTTGTAGTTTTAGAGATGTGCCGAATATATAATGGACACGAAGAAGAGGAGGCAAAATGTTTAAGTGCATTTGAAAGTTTCTGGACCTAGCTACTTCAGGCTTTATGCTGATAGCTGGGAGAGAACCTGATGTACACTTATGCCAACCTTTTATACAATAGCAGGTAAGGAATGTGGAGATATGATTTATTTTATAGTATGTCTCATTGTTGAGGCTATGGTTAAGTGTTAGCATGCTGAAATGGTAGCTTAATTTTTTTTTTTATGACCTGGCCCAATCTCGTGAAATTTAGAATCTCAGCTTTCGTGCTTTTTTAGATAAATTTCTGTTGAAAGTGATGGATCTTGAAATTAATGTTTTATCCATTGAATTTCCATATCTTCCGGGCCCAAGTTTAGGTGTGATCTCTGAATCAATTCATTCACATATAATTCTCTGTCCAAAGGCATGACGTTCTTAGGCTCCTGGATGTGGACTGTTATCTCCCATGTCCTCATCTTGGATACCATCATCTACATGCAGCCATTGGAGCACATTTTGCTGCCCTTCAGATTAACAACACATGTCAGTGAAATCAACTTCAGCAAATCCAGGCTTTTCAGCGGGTTTGGGCAGAACTTTAAGCTTGAATCAGCTGAATTTTGTTCCACCTTCTTCTGCAACCAGTCATACAGTCATTATTTTTCGAGCTGTTACTGTGTGCGGAGCAGTGAACTAAGTGTTTGGGAAAGTACACTACAACAGAGTTGGTAGACACATTCCCTGGCCACAAGATCGCACGCCATGATAGCATCCAGGTTAGAAAAATTCTCTAAGAAAGTCCTGAAGCTGCATCGTACTGAAGCAAATCCCCTGATACTGATGTTTTGGGCGGTTAATTATACCTCGATCCTGGGGTCACATCAAGGCTGTTTCCATCCACAGACAGTCGCTCTTTTGCATACTGATGAGAAAGGGCATTGTCATGTTGCCACAGCGTATTCTGGCAGCAAATGTGCTGACTTTGTGGCATGAATTTAAGGTACAGCCAGTCGTTGAAAACTGCATGATCCATCAATTCTCCTCTGGTTGAATCGACAGGTAAGTAGGTTTGGGAAATCCTCAAGTAAAGGAGCATCTACACCTTGCTGACATTCATCAGTTTCATCTTAAAGGTCCTCCTGTTGCTTCAACTAAGAACTGACACATGTTCCTTTGAGAATTTGTAACTGGCCACTTACTCTTTGTTTTCAAACACCAATCAATAAATGGTATTCATTGAGCCCTTTCTCTGTGCAAAGGCTCGTACTAATTGCTCCTGCTTAGGACCCAATGTTTTATATTTGATCCACTAGAAATTTGTTTTCCACAGTGAGGTTGTGAAACTTGAAATCCGTCCCCTTTATATCCAACAGTCTACCACTTTCCCCTCCTAAAATCATATCTCCTTCAAGAGGCCTTCCGCGAAGAAGCAGCATGGTGTAGTGGATGGAGCACGGAACTGGGAGTCAGAAGGTCATGGGTTCTAATCCCAGCTCTGCCACATGTCTGCTTTGTGACCTTGGGCAAGTCACTTCACTTCTCTGTGCCTCAGTTCCCTCATCTGTAAAATGGGGATTGAGACTGTGGGCCTCATGTGGGACAGGGACTGTGTCCCACCTGATTTGCTTGTATCTACCCCAGCGCTTAGTACAGTGCCTGGCACATAGTAAGCGCTTAACAAATACCATTATATTTTATAATATAATCTCATCGCCCTCCCTTCTGTGTCACCTCTGCATTTGACTGTGTACCCCTTAAGCACTTAAATATTCACTCCAGCCCCATAGCCCTTGGGTACCTTTTAGACTGTAAACCTGGCATGGGCAGGAATTGTCTCTCTCTATTGCTGAATTGTACTTTCCAAGCACTTAGTACAGTGCTCTGTGCCCACTAAGCTCTCAAATACGATTGAATGAATGAACAGTAATAATAATTATGGTACTTGTTAACTGCTTACTATGTGCCAAGGACTGTTTTAAGCACTGGGGTAGATACAGAGTAGTCGGGTTGGTTACACTCCATGGCCCACATTAATCCCCATTTTACAGATGAAGTAACCGAGGCCCGGAGAAGTGAAATGACTTGCCCAAGGTCATACAGGCACGGTGGAGCCGGGATTAGAACCCATGACCTTCAGACTTCCAGGCCCTGGCTCTGTCCACTAAGCCAAACTGATTCTCTACCCTTATACCCTACTACTTTTTAATGTCTGTCTTCTCCTGATAGACTCTAAGCTCCTCCTGGGCAGGGATCATGTCCACCAGCTTCATTTTATATATAATATATATGTATATATATATTTATGAATCTCATTAAGCGCTTACCATGTGCCCGGCAGTGTACTAAGCACTGGGATAGTTATTGTTACAAGCTAATCGGGTTGGCACAGTCCCACATGGACTTGGAGTCTTAATCCCCATTTTACAGATGAGGGAACGGAGGCACAGAGAAGTGAAGTGACTTGCCCAAGATCAAACAGTGGACAAGTGGCAGAGCCGGGATTAGAACCCAAGTCCTTCTGACTCCCATGCCTGTGCTCTATCCATTAGGCCGCTTTCCCAAGCACTTTCAGTGCCCCACACACGGTAAGTGCATAATAAACCCTATTGATTAGATCGAAACTCTTTGATGATGGCTTTTTGAAATCATCTGATGATTGTGTGCAGGCCTTGAGGTTCACTCCATCTACAGTCAGCGATGATGCCGTAGTGTAGTTTCCATCTGGGGAGTCATTCAGACAGTACAGGCAAACCCCAGGTTACAGCCACCCCATGACCCAGACAACGCAGAGATTCCATGTTAGGGTTTGACACCTCGACAGTCCAGTGCCTCTTGCCAGATGCCATCGTGTAGTGGATAGGGCCTGGGCCTAGGAATCAGCAGGTCATAGGTTTTTTTTTGTTTTTTTGTTTCTTTTATCATATTTATTGAGCGCTTACTGCATGCAGAGCACTGTACTAAGTGCTTGGAAAGTACAATTTGGCAACAAATAGAGACAATCCGTACCCAACAACGAGCTCACAGTCTCGAAAGTGGGAGACAGACCACAAAACAAAACAAGTAGATGGGCAAAAAATTTACTATATGCTGAACACTGTTCTAACTGCTGGGGTAGATACAAGATAATCAGGTTGTCCCACATGGGGCTCACAGTCTTAATCCCCATTTTACAGGTGAGGTAACTGAGGCACAGAACAGCTAATTGGTCACCCAAGGTCACACAGCAGACAAATGGCAGAATCAGGATTAAAACCCATGTCCTCTGACTCCCAAACCCATGGTCTTTCTACTAAATCACGCTGCTTCTCTAATCCTAATTTCACCACTTCTAATCCCATTAGCTGGGGTTTCGAATCCTGCCTCTGCCATTTGTCTGCTGTGTGACCTTGGGCAAGTCACTACACTTCTCTGCTCCTCAGTTCCCTCATTTGCAAAATGAGGATTGAGACTGTGAGCCCCATGTGGCACAGGGACTGGGTCCAACCTGATTTGCTTGTACAGTGCTTAGTACAACTTGGAACACAGTAAGCACTTAACAAGTACCACAATTATTTTTATTATTGTTACTATTTAATGCCAAAACCCGTGAAACCATTATGGACCCTTCACCATCAACAAAGATTTGGGGTTTAATAAGTCTTGCATCTATGTTAAAGGGAAGTGATAATAATAATTATGGTACTTGTGAAGAGTTTACTAGGTGCCAAACACTTTTCTAAACCCTAGGGTAGATACAAGCTAATCAGTTTGGACACACTCCCTGTCCCTAATGGGGCTCACACTCTTAATTCCCATTTTACAGAAGAGGTAAGTGAGGCCCAGTGAAGTGATTTGCCCAAGGACACACAGCAGTCATGTGGCGGAGCCAGGATTAGAACCCGAGTCCTTCTGACTAAACCATGCTGCTTCCGTTTTATAAAAAATGGTTTAAGGCCTGGATGGAGAGAGGAGTTGAAATGGGTGTTCAGAAGTTGGCCTGATACCGGAAGACGAGAAGGCTGTTCTTCATTCTAAACTGAGCAAATACTTCACTCAAATTGAAAAACCTTACCTCAGTTACAAAAGAAGCTACTACTTTTTCAGTCTGCTGCAACTATTCATTATCCTACTCCAACTCCTCATTTAGCTAATTTGGGAATGGGCGTTGTGGTTTTAATTGCAGCTCTGACCCTTGCCTGCTGTGTCACCTTGGGCAAGTCATTTAATTTCTCTGTGCCCCAGTTTCCTCATCTGTAAAATGGAATTTCAGTACATGTTCTCTCTTTTATCTTTAGACCGTGAGCCTGGTGAGGGACAGGGACTGCATCTGACCTGACTATACTGTATCTAACCGAGCCCTCAGTACAGTGTTTGATACTTAGGAAGTGCTTAACAAATAACCCAGTCATCATCATCATTGTTATTGTCCGTGGAATCCCTTGAACAACTATTAAACAATAGTGTAATGCTTAATTCAACAGTATATAGTACAAAGAGGAACTTTATATTAGTTTCCCAGAAGTTTAGGAATGAATCCCAATTTAACATGATTATTAAATTTAATTAGATTGTGTACCACCGCTCCCCACCAAGGGATCGGGACCATGTCTAATTTTCATCTGAGTATTCTTTTCCAGCACATAGGACATTGCTCTGCACATAATAAGAGCTTAGTAAATGCTATTACTACTACTAAGTCATATACTATTTTCAGTGCATTCATGTTTGCCAAGAAGAAATTCTGACTGTATTCTGGGATATGCCTGTAGATTGACTTCTTCAACTCTAGGTTGTGGAAAACATCTGGTCTGCCTGGCATATTTTAGTCCCAAGTCAGCTTTGCAATATGCTGATTTCTGGTGAAACCCTTCAACCGTGCCCTGGTCAGACTCCATATACACTGATCTCTCCACAGTCTTCTGCTTGTTGATGTAACTCAACTCTACATCTTAACCAGAAGTTGATGATTTCAGTCTTCCCCTCTTGAACGTGGAGAACTGTTTACTGCCAAACTGCCCTGTTCTCGAGGTCATCGAGCGTCCTTCCGTAAGCTTGTTTATAGGCTTCCAACTTCTTGGTTATGGCAACGTAATTTGTTTTTGCTTTCCACTCATCTTGACACTTACAGTATAAGCCAATCAGTCTGAGAACAAACTGATTCAGTTTACCCATAGTGTTCGTCCCAGCAAAGGTTCCCCCCACACACTCACGCTACCCAGTGAGGGTGGACGGACGAATGTGACGGAAGCTTGGGCGGTCAGGGGGGAGGATTCCTGTTGCTCCAGAGTGCCCAAGTTGAACGGGTCTCTTTATTGTTGTATTGTACTCTCTCAAGTGCTTAGTACAGTCCTCCACAAGTAAGGGCTCAGTAAATGAAACTGAATGAAATAGAAAGATTTTGCCATGAGTTGCCCATCCCAAGTCAAGCTCGCCAGCTGATTATGGCTTCTCATTTTGTCCCCACGTTGGCTTGCTTTCCCCAGCCCCTCCTCCTCTCCACCCTCCCCCCCACCCCAAAGTCTCTATCTTGAGATGGGTAGGAGGTGGAAAGAAATATTGTCATGGGTTGCACTTCTATTGCAGAAAATGTACTTCTCACTCACTTTTCCCATAACAGTGATCGATAGCACCTTGCAATCTACAATTCCTGTAGGTTTCTAAATTATTAAAAATGGTCACTCATGTTTTTATGAGAAGCAGCGTGGCTCAGTGGAAAGAGCCCAGACTTAGGAGTCAGAGGTAATGGGTTTGAATCCCGGCTCTGCCACGTGTCAGCTGTGTGACTGTGGGCAAGTCACTTAACTTCTCAGTGCCTCAGTTACTTCATCTGTAAAATGGGGATTAAGACTGTAACCTCATGTGGGATAACCTGATTGCCCTGTATCTCCCCCAGTGCTTAGAACCAGTGCTCTGCACATAGCGCTTAACAAATACCAACATTATTATTATTATTATTAAATATCTTGGAATACAGTGTTTAGCAGGGTGGCCTCGAGGAAAGAGCAAAGGCCTGGGAGTCAGAGGAACTGAGTTGGAATCTCAGGTGCACCATGTGTTGTCGGGTGACCTTGGGCAAATCGCTTATTCTCTCTACCTACTTGTCCTCATCTGTAAAAAGCTGGGATTCAAATCAACCTTCTCTTCCTCCCTTTTAGACTGTGAGTCCCTTGTGGAATAGGGACAGGTCTGACCTGATGATCTCATATCTAAACCAGGGATCAGTTCAGTCCTTGACACATGGTAAGTGCTTAAATACCACAGTTTATTATGCAGGGGCAATATCCTGAATGCCTGCTGTTCTTGTCCAGGTGCTTAACACAGTAGCCTCCACACAATAGTCACTCAGTAAGTACCATTGACTGATTTCTGAAATGTTGGCACAGGTAATCTTGAACATGGATAAACAGCAGCTGAATAATTCAAAGTTTACTGTAATTCAGAAGTATTTGAAATTAAAGGTCATAGCAGGAGGTGACCTCTTCCTGAGCAACTCCCTGAAAGTGAGGCTTCTGTGTGGGGGTAGAAAAAGTGTACATTTTTGATTTTGTAAAGCTTTTTATTGTCCAGCCAATTTTTCAAATCAGTAAGATGTCAGTCTCCTTAAGATTCTCTTTTGCCATGATTTCTTTTGGGGCTATGATGCCTATAAACAGAAATGGAGCTTTACAAACTCTTTTTGAGGGATAAATAGCTTACATATGAGAGGTGAATTATAAACATATCCTCTGTAGAAATAAGAAAACTGCATAAAAATATAAATTGAAAGTAGTTTGAGGAATATGCAGTAGGCGCTACCCAAATTGACATGCAGTTGCAGTGCTTCAGAAAATTTGAATTGAAGTTTAAGGTTCGTTAACTCCCATATCGGTTTGTTGTTAAACTAGAGGTTTATTGGTAAATAGGCATTTGGGAATATTAAACAAAAACCTTTTTTCTGAAATATTAGAAGAACATCTGACAAAGAAAATAAAAACAAAGCTAGGCTTGCTCCCATGCTTAAGAATTTTGTCAGGTTTATAAAGTAGTAACAATGTGCTAGATTCTGGACTGCAAAATGAAAATAGCTTAGAATCCTGTGCTTACAAAGTAGAGAAAGAAGAAGAGGATGCCATTATTTGGCGGTGGAAGCTATGGGGGGAATAAGTGAATTGATTTGGGAGAACTCCGGGACAGATGGGATTTTCAAGCTTATGTACAAAATGTTTCTGATAACTGTTCTTACCGTTGTAATTCTTAATGAAAACTTAAATGGGAACAGGGCACCATTAAAATAATCTATTCTGTAGTGCATATACTTCTCCTTTCCCCCAGCCACCCAATTTAATAATAATAATGCTGGTATTTAAGCGCTTACTATATGCAGAGCACTGTTCTAAGCGCTGAGGTATATACAGGGTAATCAAGTTGTCCCACGTGAGGCTCACAGTTAATCCCCATTTTACAGATGAGGGAACTTAGGCCCCGAGAAGTTAAGTGACTTGCCCACTGTCACACAGCTGACAAGTGGTGGAGTGGGATTCGAACCCATGACCTCTGACTCCCAAGCTCGGGCTCTTTCCCCTGAGCCACGCTGCTTCAGCCACCCTATAATAGATATTTTATAGTTCCCTTCATAGACTGTCTTAGAGCACTCTTTTCAAGCAAAAAAGTGTTAATCCTTTCACATTCTGTCCAAAGAAACAAGCTGGCAAACAATTAGTCTCATTTTTATGTAACTAAACAAAAGTGTGAAAGTATCTAGGAAACCAGCACAGAGAAGAGTTGAAAGTCTGTTTCAGGTAAAAGTCTTTTAACTTCTATCCTGCAATCAGCCTTCCTCAGTTAAGCTCTCTTTTCCCCAGTTCCTTCTCTTTTGTGTTGTCTGTGCACTTGGATTTGTGACCTTTGGGCATTTTGCCCCAACCCCTCAGCACTTAGTTGCATATATTTAAATTAATAATAATAATGATGCTATATAAGCACTTACTACATATCAAGTACCGTTCTAAGCTCTTAGGTAGATAAAAAATAATCAGGTTGGACACAGTCCGTGTCCCACATGGGGCTCACAGTCTTACTCCCCGTTTTGCAGGTGATGTGACTGAGGCACAGAAGAAGTGAAGTGACTCACCCAAAGTCACACAGACAAGTGGCGGAGCCGGGATTAGGACCCACAACCTTCTGACTCCCAGGCCTGTGCTCTATTCACTACACCGTGCAGTTTCTCACTTCTTAGGAAAAACTTCGTAATTGAAGTAGGCAATTTTGAATCAGTGACTCAAGGCGGATCATCCATTTTTCCTTTAATTTGCCTCAGAAAATCATTGCTGTCTAGTTACACTGTCTAGACTGATAGGAAGGATTCTGCTCAATTATTCTGTCAGAGATGAACAGATGGAAGTAAAGCACTGCTAACTTGGGCAACGTTCCTCCCTATACTTCTCTGGTCATTGTTCTGTCTTGCATCTTTTATGCCACTGGGTGGTATTCTTCTCATAAGATAATGACAGAATGACTAAGAGGAATGCTTTTGGGCAGCTTGATCCTTCTTAGCCAGTCAACCAGCTGTTTGTTTCGACTAGTCCTTCAAATCAGTTTGACAACTTCCTCTGAACAGTTCTTAGTTCTGAACAAGGAGCAAATGGTACTCCACCGAAACTGAAGGTTTCTGAGGTAAGTGCTTCCACCAGTTCATCAGCTCAAACTTTTTTCTGGTATACATTTCCAGTTTAGAAGACTACAAAAGGGATTTGTTTTTTTGGAGGAGGTTTGGTCCCTCAAATTATCATTCCTTTTCTTAAACAGTAAATTTTTAAATCCCTTCTAGACTGTGAGCCCGTTGTTGGGTAGGGAATGTCTCTATCTGTTGCCAAACTGTACTTTCCAAACGCTTAGTATAGTGCTCTGCACTCAGTAAACTCTCAATAAATATGATTGAATGAATAAATTTTTAAAATGTATTTTCATTGATTCATTAATGCAGATTACATGTTTGTTCCAACATGCAGTCACGGGTTAATATCTAGATGACCTCCTTTTAGCAGTAGCTATTCCCCGACTTCAGGAAATGTTTTGCTCTTGATTTTAAATCAAAGCGCTGTGATTGAGGTATGCTTTTTAGATTCGTCTCTAAAAGACTGTGACAGTAACAATCTCAGAATTGGGAAATAACTAATTGTGCCAAAAGTACTTCACATTCACAATAACTCACACTGCACCGGATACCACGGGCTTGAGCAAAGTTGTGGGGTTTTTTTTGTTTTTTTTTAATATGTGTCCAGTACTGTTCTAAATGCTGGGTTAGGTACAAGGTAATGGGGTGGGACCCAAGCCCCTGTCCACAGAGTGCTCACAGTCTACTGAATCCCCATTTTACAGTTGAGGAAAAGTGAGGCATGGAGATGTTGTGACGTGCCCAAGGTCACCCAACAGGCAGGTGGCAGAGGAGGGATTAGAACCCAGCTCTGACTCCTATGCCTATGCTCTTTCCACTAGCTCATGGCTTTTCTTTTGAAACCTCATTAGTCAGTGGCATTTATTGAGTGCTTACTGTGTGCTGGAGCTAGATAGGCATGCCTTGTGGGAATCCCACAACAGTATTCCATCCAAAATGTACAATACAATGCATGCATCTTGGCAGAACTCATATTCCCCCCCCCCCCCCAGACCGCAAACTCATTATGGGCAGGGAATGTCACTGTTTATCATTGTGCTTTCCCAAGTGCTTAGTACGGTGCTGTGCACTCCGTAATCACTCAATAAATGTGATTGAAATGAATGAATGAACTCATTGGACAGTATAGTTTATTCTTATATTCAAGGGTGATGCCGCTGATGTATGCGTACATGATGGGAAAAGGCAATGCAAGACAGTTCCAACCTAGCAATGTTTACTCATAAATTGCCTTGTGCACAAACTGTAAACAGTGTCAATGATCCCTTAAGCATTTTGCTCCCAGAGTCCCACAGCACTTATGTATATAGTCATCTGGAATTTATTTTAAAATCTGTCTCCACCCTCTAGTCTGTAAACTCCAAGTGGACAGCGATCATTCTCTACCTACTCTTTTGTATTTTACTTCCCAAGCCTTAGTGCTTGTCACACACTGTAAGCACTCAATAAATACCATTGATTGATAATATGAAGAGCAAAGTTCAAGAGTAGTGAGATGTTCTGTTATATTTATTTGGTTCACTTTTTTTCCAGATAATGTTGTAGTAAAATCTCCAGGATGCTTTGGCTTATTTGGGGTTTTCTTGGTTTTTGATTCCTATTTCTTAGGGACATGGGCAAGGGGTCGGCAAAGAGATAGACATGATATAAAACAATCAAATTAGACACAATCTACATGGGGCTCACAATCTAAGTGGAAGGGAGAACAAATATGGAATCCCCATTTTACAGAGGAGGAAGCTGAGGCACAGAGAAGTTAAATGATTTGCTCAAGGTCAGAGCAGGTTCATTCATTCATTCAATAGTATTTATTGAGCGCTTACTATGTGCAGGGCACTGTACTAAGGGCTTGGAATGTACAATTCAGCAACAGATAGCGACAATCGCTGCCTATTGACGGGCTTACAGTCTAATCGAGGGAGGCTTACAGTCTTATCGGGGGAGGATTACAGTCTAACTGGGGGAGCAGGTATTAGAACCCAGCCCCTATGACTCTCAGGCCTGTGCTCTTTCTGTTGGCCATGCCACTTAGCATTCTATTTGAAATAGTTTCTAAAAGTAAAGCTCTCTCACATTGGTACACTATGAATTAGAGTGGCTGGAGTGGTCACATCTCCTCCAAGTGGCCTTCCCCAATTAAGCCTGCTTTTCCCCAGCTCTCTCGTTCCCTCCTATATCGTGTTTGCACTTGGTTCCATACTCTTTGGCCATTTAGTATTCAACTCACCCTCACCCCCAAAGCACTTATATATGTATCCACAAATTATATTAATGACTGTCATCCCTTCTAGGCTGTAAGTTTCTTATGGGCAGGGACCACATCTCCTAACTCTTTTGTATTGTGCTCTCCCAAGCACTTAGTACAGTGCTCTGCACATAAGCCCTCAATAAATACCATTGATTGATTGAATTTTAACTTGGATACAGAACCACTGGAAAAAATCATGCCTGAATTGTTAGACGCATACTACACAAAGAAGACGTAGTTTCTGGTTCATCAAACAGCTTTCTTTGTGCAGCTTTCTGAAGATTGTGAATATTGTACTCCATATTTGATTTTGGGTTTTGCTATAGCTTTATTACTAAATTTTCTGTAATGCCTAAATTTTGAAATTTAGGAAAAGGACTATGATATAACTCGTTGTGGCCAGGGAATGTGTTTATGTTGTTGTATGCTCCCAATTGCTTAGTACAGTGCTTGGCATATAGTAAGCGCTCAAATATATTGACTGTTTCTGATAACCTGGGGTTATTTAATGGGGTCTGTTTCCCCAAATTCTCTTTGACAAATGACACTCATCTGAAAAATGTGTGAGTTCAACGTTTACTGTGGCTAATAAATAAAAATAAACTGACCAAATAGCTAAAGTAGCTAAATAGCTCACTGCTTGCTGCAAATCTTATTGAAATTGTGTGGATAAGAAACTGTATGAAAAGTGACAATGGAGTTTTTTAGTATTTCGGTTACTTAAGACAGACTAGGGTATTAGTAAGAGCAGCTACTTTTTACCAAAAAAACTGCTAGAGTAGTTAGCGATACTCTAGCTAGTTCAGGGGTTAGCCATACTAACAGCCAGCATCTCTCTCTCTCTCCCCCTCAAAAATCTCAATTTTTATGGCCAAAATTTGCCTGAATTTAGAGGGTTCAGCCCTTAGAAGCCTTTGAAGTCTTCCCCAACTGAGCCAATCAAATTTGTGCTGCAAGGGAACAGCTTCAGAATATCTCTTGGTTGCAGTCATTCATTCAATAGTATTTATTGAGCGCTTACTATGTGCAGAGCACTGTACTAAGCGCTTGGAATGAACAAGTCGGCAACAGATAGAGACAGTCCCTGCCATTTGACGGACTTACAGTCTAATCGACGGCAGCCTGGTTGAACTGAGAAGTTAAATTTTCTGCCTCTGGCTACTAGCTTACCCCCTTGCTTATTGGATTTACGCTATTTTATGCATATTGTGAGATCCAGATCATCTTAAGTCATTGAGCTACTTCAGAAGTCTTCTGCACTAGTAACTTTTTCACTCAGGTTTGTTGGCCTGAATTTTCTTCTTGATGGAATACAGGGTACAATTCTATATCCACTGACTGTCTCTGAGTTGAATTGATAAGATTGTGCAGCCCAGACCGTATTTTAAAGTAGGAAAATCCTTTTATTAATGATTTCAGGAAAAAAAAAATTCCTGAAGCACATTGATTTTCAACTTTAGGAATTTACTTGCAAAGAAATATAACTGCCAATCCAAATCCCCCTTTGCTTTTCCAATTATTAAACGGTCTCAGACATACATGTTTAAATAAGAAAAAGTGTTGTTTCCAAGAACCTGAAACCAAAAAAAGTGACAATCAAATTTCCAGTTGTCAAGCACACATTTGTACAGAATGATTTCATTTAGCTACATCTTCCACAGTGAATAATTTTGTCTCCATTTTCTCCTTTCCATCCTGTCTCCTTCCTTACTATTTTTGGGTTTTTTTAAATATACAATTTTTGAAAGAAAACATCTTGCAAAGTACTTGGTCCAAATCCTAGTTTTAATTTTGTGTAAGCTTTTTCTCTTGGGAAAAATTCAGGAGACTACTTTTTCTTCTTCAAGTGCTTATAATAATATAATGATGGCATTTGTTAAGTGTTTACTATGTGCCAAGCACTATTCTAAGAGCTGGGATAGATACCGGCTTATTAGGTTGTTCCATGTGGGCTCACAGTCTTAATCCCCATTTTACAGATGAGGTAACTGAGGCACAGAGAAATTGTGACTTGCCTAAAGTCACACAGTTGACAGGTGGCAGAGCTGGGATTAGAACTCAGGTCCTCAGATTCCCAAGCCCGTGCTCTTTTCACTAAGTGATGCTGCTTATATGTTCAGTATATTATATTTAGAGGAAACTGTTGCCTATCGGGGACAAAACTTAGTTTTGTGGTCCTGAATGCTCTTTAATTTCATACTTCACTTTTCCAATGCTGGGAAAGCATATTAACTTGAGGGAAAAAATCTTAAAAATCATTTTTCAATTTCACAAGGAAAGTAAGATGTATAAGTATAGAAATAGATTCAATTTAGTCATATAAAATGCACTGTCATTGTTAGGAACTACATTAACCTTATCTTCACACAATACTGTGAGAGATGTCTCCATTGTACAGTCGATTAAGCTGAGACCGTAATAGTTATAGGAACACCACAACCTCCTCATCTGCCTTCTCTCCCAAATAACCCGTCCCTGCAAATCAGTCCTGTTCCTTCTCCGATCTTTTGACCCACTCCAGTTTTCTCAAGTCAACATGCCACATTTGGTCTCCATACCCAAACAACCTTCTCTTAATGCACAAATTAACAATCCTCAACAGCATCTTCTCCACTAAACTAAACTCCCTCGGTCCCCTCTTTTTTCCCCAATCTCATACCGCTCATCCCCAGCCCTGGATCACCTTGATAGTCTGCTTCCTCTGCTCCTGGGCACAAACGAGCTGCACAGAGCTGCTGGCAGGAAATCCAGACATGAGGTTGACATCCATCTAAAATTCATCATCATTCTGACCTCTCATCTGCCCGGAGTCATTATTTCTCCATCCTTACTGATTCTGATGCCCACTGGCCACAGCTGTTTTAGACATTTAACCTCCTCCTCAAACCTTGTCTCCCTTTCCTCCCTCTTCCCCTCCCCATTTTCTTGACCTTAATGACCTGGCCACATACTTTATTGATAAAATTGAAACTGTCAGGTGTGATCTCCCTAAATTCTCCCCTGCTTCTCTCCAGCACCTTCCTCTTCCTGCCTCTTCTTTGGCTCATCCCTCTTTCCCAGCAATGTCTTAAGAGACCTCCCATCTCCTCTCAAAATCTACCCCCTCCACCTGTACTTCCAACCCCATCCCTTCAAACCTTATTAAAAGATTTTCTCCCTCCCTTCTTCCCTCCCTGACCACCAATTTCAGCTGTTCACTTTCCAATGCCTTCATCCCCATTGCTTTCAAACATACTTAAGTGTCCCCCATCCTAAAAAAAAAACAACCCCCTGATCTCATGGCACCCTCAAATTATAATGTTGGTATTTGTTAAGCGCTTACTATGTGCCGAGCACTGTTCTAAGCGCTGGGGTAGACATAGGGGAATCAGGTTGTCCCACGTGGGGCTCACAGTCTTAATCCCCATTTTACAGATGAGGGAACTGAGGCACAGAGAAGTTAAGTGACTTGCCCACAGTCACACAGCCGACAAGTGGCAGAGCTGGGATTCGAACTCATGAGCCCTGACTCCAAAGCCCGTGCTCTTTCCACTGCGCCATGCTGCTTCTCCCCCCCTCAGGTGTCTACATCCTGCTTCTTCATTCCACCAGTTCTCTGACAACCCCTGACCCCAACACCCTTCACAATATTCTGAATACAGGTGTATTCCATGATATGAGCCTTAAAAATGTGCTTGTATTGTGCATATGTTTCCCATAGACGTACCTGTATTGAGTTAGGATCAGTGACACAGCATGGCCTAGTGGATAGAACGAGGGCCTGGGAGCCAGATGATCTGGGTCCTAATTCTGGCCCTGCCACTTGTCTGCTTTGTGACCTTGAGCAAGTCACTTGATTTCTCTTGCCTCAGTTACCTCATCTGTGAAATGGAGGTTGAGATAGTGAACCCTATGTGGGACATAGATTGTGTCCATCCTGATTATCTTGTATCTACCTCAGTGCTTAATACAGTGTCAGACATGTAGTAAGTGCTTAAATGCCATTAAAAAAAATACAAAAAACCCAACTCTAACCACCTTCAAAGTCTTATTGAAGTCATATCTTCAAGAGGCCTTCTCCAACTAAGTCCTCATATCCCTAACTCCCTCTATCTTCTGCATTGCCCTTGCACTTGGATCTGTACTCTTTAAGAACTTGATAGTCACCCATCCTTCAACCCTACAGTATGTATATTCATATCTTTAATTTATTTTAATGTTTGTCTACCCCTCTAGACAGTAAGCTCTTTGTGGGCAGGGAACATGTCTGCCAACTCCGATGTACTGTACTCTCTCCCAGGTGCTTAGTACAGTGCTGTGCATACAGGAAGCACTCAGTAAATTCTATTGATTGATTGACTTGAGAAAGCAGCTAAAGGGTTTTGGGGTGGAAAACTCAGAATAAAATTTGGAATATGCATTTCTTCTGAAACTGAATTGAATTAAGTAATATTAAAAAGGAAGTTTATGTTAAATACAGTCAACAGAATTAACATTTATTAACGTCCTTAATTTTTATATTAAGATTGTAAAGCCCCAAGCACGGGTTGATATTTGCTTTTAAATTGTGAGGTCCTCCTCTTGTAATTGGGAGATTCAAGAGGCAATATTTTAAGGTGACTTGGCTATGTTTTCCTTTTCTTAAAGACCACAACATATTTGAGAAGGCAAATCTTGTGTAAGAATACAGCTGTGAATACAGACTTGGGATTCTCTTTCAATTTTTCCCATTCAATTCATTGAAATATGTTGTACTTAATCCTGAGATTGTACATGAGCTAAAGGAGATACCTCAACACCTTAACGAACTTTTGAAAAACAATGTTTCTCCCACAGCGTGCCAGCTAAATTGAGATCGTCAAAATGAATGGATATGCAGAACTCTCTCATGACCCTAGTAACCTGGCCATTGATGACCAAATGAAACCCAGGCAAAATCAGGATGCTCTTCAAGAAGATATTGAAATGAGTAGTGGATCGAGTGGCAATGATTTTAGTGGAAATGAAGCAAATGAAAACTATTTCAGTGGGCGTGATTCTCATGGAAACGAATCTGATGAAAATGGAAAAGATTCAGCAATGCTGGTTGAAACTTTGGACAGTCACAAAAGGTATTGTTTTTATTCTTGAAAGGTAATTTGTTTTTGATGAAATTTAGCTTTTTAATGGAAAGTCTCCAGATTTTTCAAATGTATTATTTCACCCAAGTGCTTTGAAAACAGTGTTTTTTAATGTAAAGATCCAGAAATTTTCCATTCAAAGAGTAGGGCCCGGAGGGCCCTGGCTCCACTAGAATTCGTAGAACCAGGGCCCACCCAAAATCATCTCTTCCCTTTTATCCTGCCCGGGGAGGGCCAGATTTACCTGCTGCCTAGTTTGCCGCTCTCCCCCAGGCTTCCACACCACACTGCCAGCTGGAGAATAAGGAAGGAAGGTCAATGAAGGTCACAGAGGCTCCAGGGAGCCTCTCTGCAGCCCAGAGCGGTATCCCAGGCAGAGCAAAGGAGAGACAACAGCAAGAGATTTGGGGAAATCAATCAACTGGATTGCTTGATTGCCTTCTGTGGGGAGAGGGCCATTCTAAGCAGTGTGGCATAGTGGGAATCAAGAGGCATAGTAGGAATCAAGTAGCCCACCTAGGCTACTTACCTGCCATGTGCCTTTGGTCAAGTCACTTGAGTTCTCCCCACCTCTCTTTCCTCATTGGTCAAATTGGGACTAAGTGCCTGTTCTCCCTCCCCTCTCTGACATTAAGCTACATGTGGCACATGGACTGAGTCTGGTCTGATTGTGTCTACCCAGTGCTTAGCGTAGCCCTTAGCACATAGTGCTTAACACATACCACTAGTTTTTATTACTATTCTAAGTGTTTGGGAGAGTGCAGTTAAAGTGAGACACAGCTCCTGACCTAAAGGAGTGTACAATGTAAAGAAAACATGGCCAGCAAAATTCACTAAAGTTTCTTTGGTGCCATTTCTGGTTTCTTTTTAGGTTGGAGGTAAGTTCTGTGGAGTGGCATTGTGGACCCAGGCACCTCCTCACCTTATTCCCATCACTTCTTCCACTGCTCCGGACACCCAAAAAGGTGACAGAGGCAAGGAGTATTAGCAGTACCCAGGATGGTGTCATAGATGCCCTGGCTTCATTCCCTAGCACACCTTAATATTCAATACATGTTCACAATAGCTTTGATTTCTGATGGTCTTTAATGAGACATATTTTTAGTGTCTCAGGAGTACCTGACACCAGCCTAATACAGTAATTATGACATTGGAGATGCTGCTGTCTGTTCTGATTAGTAAGTAAATAGAATACCTCACAAAATGGTTTTTGTGTGTAACAGTAGAACTTTTTCCCCTTATGTAGTTCACAGTGATCAAAATAGAAACATCATTTCTGCCGAACTTTTAATTTTCTAATGTATGTACTCGTTTAAAAATTTCATGTAAATGTCTACATATACAGATATACAAGAAATTTGTGTGAGAAAGCATTTATAGCAGTGATCTCTAGAGTTGGGTGCTTTTTAATAAATGTTAAATCTGTGAAATGGTTGATTTGTGCACAGGTTCATATTTTCTTGAACTGTTATGCTCCCTCAGTAATTATTAGCTCCTGATATGTATGTATGAGAGGGAATACTCTAATTTGTACTCTTTGCTTCTTGTCCTTGTAGTTCAAATGCTTTTACACTGATGATTGCCAACTGTGATCATAATCTGTCTACAAGTGGATGCAGGTAAAATTTGTTAGAATTCCCCAAATTTGGAAGTTTAAAGTTCTTATAAGAGCGTATTTATTACTGGAAAAAACAAGTCACTAAGCCTAAATTGGATGATTTTGTCATAAACACCACAATCCTGTCAGTTATCCAGACTTGGAATTGTGCAGTCTTCTTTGATGAAGTGTCATCACCAATGTCAGTATTCTTCATCACTAGCCTTTATTTCTGTTCAGCCATTGAACTGTATTTGGTCCGTCACTAATAGAGACTCCCGGCTAATCTGGCTCCCATTCCCAGACCTCATAACAGCCTATTCCTCATAACAGCCTATTTCAGGGATTCACCATATTTTATTTGGATCAAGGGCACTAACTCTGTGTATGAGTGTAATGGGGTTCATTTTCCCCACAAAATTGGAACCGTGAGGTGTAAAACCGCTTGCTTTCCCAATGTCTTGATTGCCTCATCCCTCTCAGTAAGAAATAGGAGTCCAGGCTGGACAGAAGTCAGAACCGTGATATCCTCCCTGCTAGACTGAGCTTGTGGGGTTTTTTGTTTTGTTTTGTCTTTTTTTTAATGTCATTTAAGTGCTTAGTATGTGCCAGACACTGTACTAAATCCTGGGGTAGGTACAAGATAATCAGGTTGGACCCAGTCCCTGTCCCACATGGGGTTTACAATCTTAATCCCCATTTTACAATTTAGATAATTGAGGCCAGAGAAATTAAGTGACTTGCCCAAGGTAACAAGGTGACAAGTGGCAAGAGTGGGATTAGAATCACTCGCGGCCAGGGAAAGTGTCTACCAACTCTGTTAAATTGTCCTCTCCCAAATGAGTAGAACAGTGCTCTGCACACAGTAAACTCTTGAGAAATATGACTGATTGATCTTTAGGTTGGATCTGTTCAGGTCCAAGGCTCAACGGGGAAGAGTTGCATACCAAACCCCGACCACTTTGTGTCTTTGTCTCCCAAGCCCTGTGGGTTCTTGGGTTTTTCCCCTCCCTGTTCTGTGCCCTTGTCTATTTGTTCAGTTCCCTGACTGTAGTCTGCGAGTCCATTAGTTCAGTGAGATTTTTTGAGGGCTTATTGTATTTACAAAAATGTTCAGGACATGGTTCCCCACTCCTCAAAAAACTACAGTGGTTGCCCATCCACATTCTCATCATACAGAAACTCCTCACCATTGGTTTTAAAGCACACTATCACCTTGCCCCCTCCTGCGTCACCTTGCTACTCTCCTACTCCAACCAAGCCTGCACACTTCGCTCCTCTAATGTTAACTTTGTCACTGTGAGTGATCTCGCCTGTGCCACTGACCCCTACCCCACATCCTATCGCTGGCCTGGAATGCCCTCTCTCCTCAAATCTGACAGTTACTCTTCCCCCTCCCTGATTCCCCTCAAAGCCTTATTGAAGTCACATCTCCAAGAGGCCTTCCCTAACAAAGCTCCCCCTTCCTTTTCTCCCACTCCCTTCTGCGTTACCTGACTTGCTTCCTTTATTCATCCCCCCTCCCAGCCCCACAGCACTTTTGTACACATCTGTAATTTATTTATGTATATTAATGTCTGCCTCCCCCTTTCTAGACTGTAGGATTGTTGTGGGCAGGGAGTGTGAATGTGTCTGTTTATTGTTATATTGTACTCTCCCTATTTCTTAATCCAGTGCTCTGCACACAGTAAGCACTCAATAAATATGACTGAATGAATGGCTTGAACCTCAATTGTTAGATATCGTCTCTGTCTGCTCCATTCAGTCAATCTGCCAATTTCTGCCCATTTTCTTCTGGTTACTTCCCTGCACCTCTCCACTAAACAATTTTCTTCATCCTTCACTTTCATCCATACCAGACTGTTTCAGAGGGTTGCAATGTGGCCTTAATGAGTAGAAAAGAGGCTTGGGAGTCAGAGGACCTGGGTTCTAATCCCTATTCCACCATTATCTGTTGTGTGCCTTTGGGCAAGTCACTTCACACTTGTGCCTCAGTTTCCTCATCTGTAAAATGGGATTACACCTTACTACCTATACTTAGTGTCCACTCCGATTGTCTTCTGTTTATTCCAGCACATAGTAAGTGCTTAACAAATACTATCATTATTATTATTATTATTATTCATTCAGTAGTATTTATTGAGCGCTTAACTATGTGCAGAACAATATACTAAGCGCTTGGAATGTACAAATCAGCAACAGATAGAGACAGTCCCTGCCTTTGGACGGGCTTACAGTCTGATCGGGGGAGACAGACAGACAAGAACAATGGCTATAAATAGGATCAAGGGGAAGAACATCTCATTAAAACAATAGCAAATAAATAGATTCAAGGAGGGCTTCCCCAACTGATCTTACCAAGGAGGCAAGGACCTGTGGTTAGATGCAGAGGGAAAGGGGAAAAATTTCCCATGGTGCTTAGTTGTCACTTCAAGGTTAGCTCTGAAATTCATCCTAACTCACAACAGGTAAATATATGGGAAACATAGCCCACAATACAACCACATTTTTAAGGACCATAGCCTGGAGTACACCTGTCTGCATATATTGAGAGCTAATTTGGCAAGGCCATTTTGAGAAGATGTGATTTTAGGAGGATTTTGAAGGTGGGGAGAGTGGGGGTCTGTTGGATATGAAGGAAGAAGGAGACCAGGCTGAAGAGAGGATGTGGGCAAGGGGTTGGGAGGGGGTTGGATGAGATTGTTACAAAGAGTAGATTGATGCTATAGGAGCAGGGTGTCTTCAGAATATTTGTGAAAATGGCATTTCGTAACTTCCAAACTATCATATAGCTACAGGAGTGTTTTAAGAAGAACAAAACTTTTTTTCCAATGTAAATCCTAACATTTGATTTTTCTATTTTTTGTAGCAGTGAGCAGTCGGCCAAGGCTAAAACTCAAAAGGAATTGATAAAAACATTGAAGGAACTGAAAGTTCACCTCCCTCCTGACAAGAAGACTAAAGGCAAATCCAGCACTTTAGCAACATTGAAATACGCACTTAGAAGCATTAAACAAGTGAAAGGTATTTATCCATTTAGGCTGCGGGGCACTAAAAAAACTACACAGAAATAGTCTCTGAAATCACAATGTGATATTTTGAATCAAAGAACAAAATGTGTTACATCTGAGTGATTGGGTAATTGATTTTGTTAATCTGAAGAAGAAAGATCTAACTGTTCACTTTTCTTGTGTGATCCTTATTGGTGCAGTTAATCAGTCATTGGCATATATTTGGTGCCTTCTGTGTGAAGAGCACTGTACAAAGTGCTTGGGAGAATACACTAAAATAGAGTACATAGACATTAAAATATATTACAGATGGAGGTGTGCATAAGTACTGTGCATAAGTAGAGAAGCAGTGTGGCTCAGTGGAAAGAACGCAGGCCTGGGAGTCAGAGGTCACGGGTGCTAATCCTGGCTCCACTGCTAGACAGCTGTGTGACCTTGGGCAAGTCACTTAACTTCTCTGTGCCTCAATTACCTCATCTGTCAAATGGGGATTAAAACTGTGAACCACACGTGGGACAGCCTGATCACCTTGTATCCCCCACTGCTTAGAACAGTGCTTTGCACATAGTAAACGCTTAGCAAATACCGCAGTTTTTACTAGGGGATGGGGTGAGAATCAAAGGGCTAAAGCAGATGGTTTTTTTAATACCCCAAATTTACCAGCTAGTGATTGTTAACTGTACCATATCTATATATTTCTGTATGTATTTGTATATTCGTAAAGGGGTTATACATGCTGGCAGTGGGAGTGGTGAAAGTTTCTGATGTACTGAGCATTCCATGAGGAGGTCAGGAGTGACATTACACAAATCTCCATTGCTCTGATCCCTTTAAGAATGACATCATCATCATCACCAGGAGGAAGCCAGAGAGAAGATGGATGGAGGCAGGTTGTGGGCCATGATGAAGAATACCATCCTAGGACTGAGAACCTGCACAGAGGAATGGATTCTAGCACTAGAGTTCTGCATAATGCCCCTGACAAATAGGCAGGCAGAGACACAGCTCATTGCGGAATGTGGGCCACGGTTCTTTGTGCAGCGCCTGTATAGGATAGCCTTAGTAGCCACATCCTAGTGCCATGTCACACTGGGGAATTGCCTTAAAGGCCACTATGGTGGTCTCCACGCTAGCCAGGATTCCAGCTGGCGCCGTCCAGTTCATGGAATGTCTTATTGTAGTTCGGCAGGAAAAGCTACCCCCCGGCAAGGACCTAGCCAAGAGGAGCTGTGGCTGCAGGGTAGCTCGGACAAAAGAGCCAGTAGAGAACTGTCTATGGCAATCCAGTTCTGCCCTCTTTTTTTTTTTTAAATAGCATTTGTTAAGCACTTTCTTTGTCCCAGGCATGGTATTAAGCGCTGGGATAGGTACAAGCTTATTAGGTTGGACAGAGTCCACATCCCACATGAGGCTCACAGTCTTATCCCTCATTTTACAGATGAGATAACTGAGACAGAGAAGTGAAGTGACTTGTCCAAGGTCACCTGGAAGATAAGTGGTTGAGCCAGGATTAGAACCCAGGTCCTTCTGTTTCCCAAGCCCATTCTCTGTCCACTAGGCCATGCTGTTTCTTTGCTTCGTATTCCTTCCCTCCAAAACTTCCCATGGTCAGTTCTTCCTTCTTGGAGAGTAGCAGGATGTTGATGCTCAGAAACTCTGGCACACTTTAAAATTAGAACACTTTCAATTTGTTCAAAAGTTTAATGGCTGTCTAGCACATTGAATTTCACTGACGTTTGTTTTCATGTGGTAAGGAAAGCTTTGTTCCTCCCATTCAGCAAATGAAGACTATTATCAGTTGTTAATGTCAAATGAAAACCATCCCTCCACCCTCGAAGTGTCGTCTTACACAGTGGATGAAGTTGAAAATATTACTTCCGAATACATAATGAAAAATGTGGTAAGTTTCAGTCATTTATTTTGAATTTAGTAATTTTAAAAAACAGTTTGACTATTAATTGGAAGACTGGCTTGATTGTAATGGGTTTGCTGATCCACTGCTGGCAGTATACTTTTATACTAGGAAATATTTCTTGAGAAGTAAGTGATTTGTAAAATTGGAGCATTTCTCTGCTTCCCGCATCATTTTTCTGAAAAACCATTCAGTTCATATATCTTCCCTCCTCAAAACTCCAGTGGTTGCCCATCCACCTCCACCTCAGACAGAAAGCATCAGCTTTAACATCCGCTTTAAGGCAATCAGCTTGCTTCCCTTAACTCTCTGATCTCCTACAGCCTAGTCTGCACACTCTGCTCCTCAAACACCAATCTGCTCTCGATAACTCGTCTCATCTGTCCCCCTCCCCACATCGTCCCTTCGGCCTGGAACGCCATCCTCCTTCATATCCAACTGACCACCACTCTCCCCACCTTCAAAATCCTCCTAAAATACATCTCCGAGTGGCCTTCTCAGACTAAGTTCTCATTTCTCCTATTCACCCACTCATCGTTATCAACTGTGCACTCTACCTCTTAGGCACACTGATACCCCAACCCCATAAGCACTCTCTAAATATCCTTATACTCTGCCATTATCCCTAGCTGTAGTTATTTTAATGTCTCATCTCCTCCGTAGACTGTAAGCCCTTTGTGGGCAGAGAGCACATCTACCAACCCATTATTAATGTACTTTCCCAAGCATTTAGTACCAATTCTCTGCACATAGTGAGCACCCAATAAATGCCATTGGTTGATTGATCAAAAATAAAAAATACTACAGAAAATCTTGTTAATTTAGGAATTGAAAGGACATTTCACCTTAGGATTTCTTGAGTTGTACTTGAGGATTATAATTAATAACCATAACTTTGACTTCATGAATAAGTTCTTATGTGTTTATCATGTAAATATTACAAAACTCTTTTATTTTAAAAACTGCTTTTGCAGCCATGTACATATTCTGTTCCTCCCCTTTGCTTCTTGTTTTGAGTGTAATTTGCCATTCCATTCCCTTTAGAATAGTACTCTTTTGGGTGCATTGGCACGGGATGTTAATTGAACTTTGTCACTATGTTAATCTTATTAATTTTTAGGATATGTTTGCAGTGGCAGTGTCCTTGGTGACTGGAAAAATTTTGTACATCTCTGATCAGGCTGCAACAGTACTTCACTGTAAGAGAGATACCTTTCACAATGCCAAATTTGTGGAATTCTTGGCACCTCATGATGTTAGCGTGTTCTATAGCTCAACTACACCTTCTAGATTGCCATCATTGAGTATTTGCAGAGGAGTGGGTAAGCATCTAAAGAAAGGTGTAATCATGAGTTCACTTTATAGTTAGCGTAGTGGAAACAGCGAAAACTGTAGTGTAGTTTGTGATGAATGAAATGTGGTTTTTGTTCTATTTCTTTTAGAATCTTCTTCCCAAGAATGCATGGAGGAGAAATCTTTCTTCTGTCGTGTCAGGTAAGATAAAGTGTTAAAGTTTTAGGATCAGAAAGCAATGCATAAATTGAGCAGGACTGATGGGCAGAGTCTGTGAATAATCGGAAAGAGGCCTCTGAATTACTCTCCACTATATTGGCCCTTCATTTTAGTTTTTTTATTTTATTTTTTTGTGTGAGACTGCTCTCATAAGAGGCAAAAAGAATTCTTTAGGTATCCCGTCTTCCAAGAATAAATAAAACTCCATTGTCTGATTCAGGATTGGAAATTGCTTTCAAAAATGCACTACCTTGCACATTTATTTCTAACATGCCAGTGTTTAGTGTACCCTGATCAAATTTCCCCTGCTTTACACCTCTTCATCCATCAGCTCCCTACTCCCACCTATGAGCCAGACACTCAGATGCTTATCTACCTAGGTCCGTGCTGCTTAAAGCGGGTTTGGCACCAGGGGAACTGCCACTCCCCGCCACCACCTGGAGCCTTGTTTGTACTTTCTCCCCCTTCAGTTAGTCCATCATATTGATTGAGCGCTAACTGTGTGTAGAGCACTGTTCCAAGCACTTGGGAGAGAAGAATATAACAGATGCAGTCCCTTCCCACAACGAGTTTAGAGTCTAGATGGGGAGACGGCCATTAATATAAATGAAATTATAGATATGTACGTAAGTGCTGCGGGGCTGAGTGGGGATGAATAAAGGGAGTAAGTTGGGGTGATGCAGAAGGGAGTTGGGGAGGAGCAAAGGAGGGCTTAGTCAGGGAAGGCCTCTGGGAGGAGATGTGCCTTTCAGTAAGGCTTTGAAGAGGGGGAGAGTCATTGTCTGTGGGATGTGAAGAGGGAGAGGCAGGACGGTGGCCTCAGTTACCTCATCTGTAAAACGGGGATTAAAGCTGTGAGCTTCATGGGGGACAAAGACTGTGTCCAACCCAGTTTGCTCGCATCCACCCCAGCGCTCAGTTACAGTACCTGACATATAATAGGTGCCTAACAATGACCAAAATCATTATTATTATTATGAGAGTGAGAGGTCAGCGGTGAGATAGACGAGATCGAGGTATAGTGAGAATTTTAGCATTAGAGAAACGAAGTGTGCAGGCTAGGTTGTAGGAGAGGAGTGAGGTGAGGTAGGAGGGGGCAAGGTGATTGAGTGCTTTAAAGCCAGTGGTGAGAATGTAGATAAAGGCATGAGAATAATAATAATTACGGTATTTAAGTGCTATGTGCCAGGAACTGTACTAAGTGCTGGGATGGATATAAGCAAATCTTGTACAGCTTTGTTGTGTTTTGCTTGCTTAAAATGTGCACACTGGTTATGAAGGTAACATTAAATAAATATCAAATATTTGGATACAGTCCTTCGTCCCATGTGGGGCTCACAATCTCAATCCCCATTTTACAGATGAGGTAACTGAGGTTCATAGAAGTGAAGTGACTTGCCCAAGGTCACAGAGCAGGCAAGTGGTAGATCTGTGATTAGAACCCATGACCTCTGACTCCCAGGCCCTTGCTCTATTCACAATGCCGTGGTGCTTAAAGGCACAGGGTAGGAACCGTGTCCAGCCTGATGAATTTGGCTCCATCCCAGCACTTAGAATGGTGTTTGTCCCATGGTAAACGCTTTAGCAAATACCATTAAAAACAAAAAAGAGGTGGCTGAGGAATGGGAGCAGGCAGTAGTATAAAGTATGGCAGTTACAGTCTCCTTTGCAGCAAATAGAAATGGCTTCTTCAGCCATTTTCTGAGCTTCTCATGGATGAGAGGAGATTAGAGAGGAGAAAATGGGTGTCTGGCATCCTGCCTTCCCTCCCAGAATGGCAGTGGGGAAGCTGAACTGGAGGTGCAGCACTCTTCCATAATGAAAAATTTTCCTGGGCTCAACTCTGTACAGCCCAGAAGGACCTAGTCCTCTATTGTTACCATTCAATTCAAGAAGTTACAGGGGAACTGAAGGAATAATGGAGGCAGGGAGAGATATGTACCCCTTGTTATAAAGATTTATTTATTTTTCCCTGATTTATAGTTACCCACCCAAGAGCATTCTTTTGAGTGCCACTGGGTATGTGGCAACAGGCACCTCCCCTATACTAGGTATTCATTTGTTTTCAATCAGTGGTCTTTGAGTGCTGGTTTAGTGGATAGAGCATGGGCCTGGGAGTCAAGGGTTCTAATCCCGGCTCCACCACTTGTCTGCTGGGTGACTTTGGGCAAGTCACTTAACTTCTCTGTGCTTCAGGTATCTCATCTGTAAAAAATGGGGATTAAGAATCTGAGCACAGTGTGGGATAGGGACTGTGTCCAACCTAATTAACTTGTATTTACTCCAACCTAATTAACTTGTATTTACCCCAGAGCTTAGAACAATGCTTGGCACATAGTAAGCCCTTAACAAGTACCATAATTATTATTATTATTACTGTGTACTAGATACTTGAGAGAGAACAGGGTATCCCTGCCCACGGGGAACTTACAGTCTAGAGGAACTGTGTTTTCATTGTTGAGAAAGAGTAGTCTGTGATGGAGTGCTTTATTTGCTTCTCAATCACTTCCTAAATTCATGTTTTAGGAAAAGAGCAGCCCCAGTCTTACCTGACTTAAATACCTGTGTTTAGGTAGGATACAGATTTCCCTTTCAAACTATATTGGACCACATCCCTCTTGAAATGAGGAGGGAAAATAGAAGCTCCATTTATATTTAACATCTGTTTATATTGAAGTTTTTTATAGTGCACTTTTTTTCATTTTTCAAATACAGTGGTGGTAAAGAGCATGAAAATGAGATCTGCTACCATCCATTCCGCATGACTCCGTACCTTATCAAAGCACAAGATAAGCAGGCTGCAGAGGAACAGCTTTGTTGTGTTTTGCTTGCTGAAAAGGTGCACTCTGGTTATGAAGGTAGCCATTTGAATAAATACCAAATATTTGATCCCAGGGGAATGGAACCGACCTTTCTGCTTAGTAACTTTTCCTCAGTCAGTAAACCACGAGACCCATAAAAGGGGAAACCATCCTTTGATCTTTCTTTTAACATTGTGGGATTTGTCTCTTTCGAAATTAGTGACATAAACTAATAATCTGTCAAGAGTTTTTGTAATTATCAACAAATGCTGTTGCACTTGGGAGACAAGACACTATATTGAGGTTGTCATCCAGGATCAAATGCCAGAATTTGAGAAGTTTGGTTTTCAAAAACTACTCTTATGGGAGTAGACATTTATAATCCTAACAGACTCTTGTTATCCCGCCTAAAACAATCCATCATTGACATTTATCGAGGTTTACTGAGTGCCGTGTTAAGATTTGGGAAAGTCTATCAGAATGAAATCATACATTCTCTGCCTTCTCGAGGTTTACGGTTGACACCAGTCAGTCCATAGAGCTTGTTAAGAGCACTGTCCTGAGCACTTGGGAGAGTACTGTAAGAGCCTGGGACTCGGTTCTAATCCTGGCTCCACCACTTGTCTGCTGTGTGACCTTGGGGAAGCCTCTTTACTTCTCTTTGCCTCAGTTACGTCATCTGTAAAGTGGGGACTAAGACTGAGGCCCACATGGGACAACCTGATTACCTTGTATCTACCCCAGCACTTAGAACAGTGTTTGCCACTTAGTAAGCGCTTAACAAATACTATTATTATTATTGTTAGTTCCTGTGCTACCAGGGAAATCAGGGAATTTTGAGTGATTCTTCAAAGATGAAGGGGTTTTTTGTTGTTTTCTGTTTCGGGGTTGGGGGGAAGTTTGCTTTTCTTGGGGGTGGGCGGGGAGTGCTTTGCATTAAATCATTTCTTCAGACCTAGTCTCTCTCTCTCTCATGTCCCGGAAGAAGAAGGAGCTATGCAGCTTCATAATTGCTATTTCTGAGACCACTCAGAAATCTTCTTAAGCAGTTAGCTCTGCCATTTGCAGATAGTCTCTTTGCAAGGTAACCCCCACTTGATTTCTAGTTTATTTTCCTTTTAAGGATGGATTTTTTTTCCTATTTCTAGCAAATCAGGGGAACTTGCTGGCCCTTAAAACCTGCTTTTCTCATCAGCTAGTCTCTCTCACTGTGGTCACTTTGTGTTCCAATTCAGCGTAGATTTTCCAACCATTTCCAAGGTTGGCGCTTCCAAATTGTTTTGCAGAAATTGTTTTAATGTTCAACTGCAGCAAAATAGATGGTAGGCAAAAGAGATTGTGGACTGATGCTGACAGGCAAAAACAGATTTGTAGAGAGATGTATTTTGTATTTACATTTCACTTCCAAGATTAGTGAAATAGTCTTGAAAACATAACGTCAGATATGAAATTAAATGTACTGGAGATCTCATTCATGTTTCTAATGTGTTCTGTCAGGCCCTCTTGATAGAAACACTGGTTGTTTTTTCAATAATTATCATTCATCTAACTGAATTTTATATGTGATTTTTTTTAGGAATTTTATATCTGTTTTGAAAAAATATTTGGGCAAAAATTGGTAAAATGTGTTTTGTTCTTTCAGCACCCAGAATTCCTCCAGATAAGAGAATTTTTACAACTACACATACACCAAGTTGTTTATTCCAAGATGTAGATGAAAGGTGAGCTGTTTTAAAAATTTTTCTGTCTACTTAAATTCAAAGTCCTCACTGTTACACCTTGAATGTGAATTCATCATTGTCCTTAAAAAAAAAAATAAAGAAATAGACTTGTCACAGCAGTCTGCTAAATGTTTTAATACCCATCTGAGCAAACCATTCATATAAGTCACATATTCATTTCATCGGTTCAGGTATATCCGTCTGAGCAAACCATTCATATAAGTCACATATTCATTTCATCGGTTCAGGTAATGTACACGATTCTCATATTTCTGATTAATTGAAAGCCCTTACTGAGCACTTGAATTTCTCATTTTTTCCAAAATTCTGCCCTTCTTAAACTGGCAACATGTCCCCCATAGATTTAAATGGGATTTCCTATGATGTGCCATTTATCTGTATAGATTGGGAAGATGAATGCTTTAATTTTCTAAATAGAACTCATTTATTTAGCCAGAACTCACAGTCTAAAATAGAACTTGCTAAATAAAGCTTAGGGGAAAATGGGTAAAAGTCTCGCTCTCTCTGTTCTTTGTCTTCTTAACTTTCAGAGCTGTACCTCTTTTGGGATACCTTCCTCAGGATTTGGTAGGAACACCTGTGCTGCTTCATCTCCACCCAAGTGACAGACCTTTAATGCTCGCTATTCACAAAAAAAGTATGTAATTCATAGCAATGCAAACTCCTTATAGTTTTATGGTATTGATCTGTAACGTAGCTCTGACATAAGTATTTAGAAGTCAAATAGGTGAACAGACAGGCCTTTCTGGTTATGCAGCCTGTGAAGTATGTTCGGTCCTGGCCACTCCTCTATTTCACTCCATGAGAGAAGAGCCAGCTCAGGCCATTGATCACTTTCTTCTCAGGGCTGCTGACATGGCAACTACCTCCTGATCTGTGATGCTGTGGCTTAGGATCAACACTATGCTGCGGTCACTTGGGTAGAAAGTGGTCTGTGCTCGTAAAATTATTGTGGGCACCTTGCAAAGCACTAAATCTCAGCCCATTTCCTTACTGAATGCAGTCAGTGAGCCAGTAGGACCATGTCTGACAGGGATGGAAAATTGCAATGGCACAGCACAACAAGCACTACCAGTAATTCCTTTTCATTCAGTTGTATTTATTGAGCATTTAATGTGTGCGAAGCACTGAACTAAGTACTTGAAAAGTACAGTTCAGCAATAAAGAGGAGACATTCCTGCCCTCTGACCGAGTTCTTGATACCAGAATGTCGGTGATGGGACCAAGATCTGTTCATCCCTATTTACGGAGGAATCTACTACCCACCCCGGTCAGAAGTTGATTATCCAGTTCAGGATTTATTTGAGCCTTTGTTTAATCCTTTGCCCTTCTGCTCATCCCTTTGTTATAAATCAATTTATGGTATTTATGACCATTTACTCTATGCAGAGCACCATAATGTTATTGCTCATGACAACTGCATGGGAGGGCTGGTAGAGAAGAAAAATGAAATGAAACCCCAACTTATTCCGCTCTTTTGCATATCTAGCAAAATATTTTGGTGGGGAAAGTTGAAGATATTGGTTAGCATGAGCTTTTTTATATAAACTACAGATTTCACTTATGTTATAAACTAGTTAAAACTAGATGCCAAAAGAAATGTTATGATGAGGTCAGTGATGTACATAGATGTCCTGGGGCCTTCGTCATTTGAGCAATTAACTGTGGTGATGGGGAGGAAACCTCCGTGCTCTCCATAATCCACAGCATAGTCTACTTTTTTAAATAATAAAACGCTTGTTACATTTTCTCCAAACATGGAATGAATTATTTTAAAACCTCCAGTATTACAGTATGGTGGACAGCCTTTCGACTATTCTCCAATCCGATTCTGCACTCGAAATGGGAACTATATAACAATGGATACCAGCTGGTCCAGCTTCATCAATCCTTGGAGCAGAAAAGTTTCCTTTATAATCGGAAGACATAAAGTTAGGACGTAAGTACACTGGACACCCTTGGTCAATATTGGTGTGATCCAGTCTTGGCAAAGAAGAGAAGATATACTCTTAGATGTGGTGTGCCAAATGTTCATTTAATCATCAGCAATTTTGAGTTGAGGCAGAAACTCTCTGAAATAGAAAATACAAGCCTTTCTCGTATTGGGCTTGAGTTTGGGGATTATCACTTTTAATGAGAACTCTGTAAATTGCTGAACTTTTTCTGAATAACCCAAGTTGTTGCAGAACCGAGGATTCGTTGGGAAGATGGGCTGAGTCTTTATTGGTTTCAGAGTTTGTTAAAAGCTTCAAACTTATTTACATTCAGTGCCCTAGCTCAGTTGAGATTTTGGGGTCAGACCTGTAGGAATGTAGGGCCAGTATCCAGTTGGGCTGGACCTTATCCCATTGGCAGGGAGGTTTGTGTGTCCACAATTCGGTCTACATGTGGTTTATTTATAATGCCCGATCTGAGGAAGGGAAAGAGAACTTCTGCATACACTTGGGTTATTGTAGGCCATTTTAAGTTAGCTATAAGGCAGTACATTTTCTTTCTGTGGGTTAAACATTTCAGCTAGAGCTTCTCCACTTTGGATGCATACATTGAAGTGATTATTAGCAAACAACCTTAAGGATGTAGTGTAGAGTACGTGTTATCCTCCTGAATCCCTAAGTTAATTAGTCTTCTAACAGATGTGAATGTATATTTATTCAGGGGCCCTTTAAATGAAGATGTGTTTGCTGTTCATAACTGCACAGAAGAAAAAACCCTTCATCCGAGCATTCAGGAAATCACAGAACAGATATACAGATTGTTACTGCAGGTAGGTTTGTTACTGTTTTGGAGGGGGCTAGAGGGACAGTTGTGCATTTCCCTTAGTGTTTTGTGTGGTCAAACAAAATTAATAAGACATTTATAAACACTGGACATTACTAAATGTCAAATTCAATAGGCATAGGCTTAAATTTGAACTATACCAGAAGTCACTAAATGGCAGTGATGGATTAGCAATCCTACCAAATCCAGACTTTGCAGTGCTCCCTTGAGGCAGTGGTGATGGTGTTGTCATTCCATCTCATAATCCAAGGGTAGTGTTTACTTGATGATGTAGTATTTTTGCATTTTGTCTTTTGGTATTGCTAAAGTGGCAAAACAGCTCTGGAATCCCGTGGAACTAGCAAAATGTTTAAATAGTTGGATTCCTAGATATGGAGTGTGATTAATTTCTCATACGGGAAGCTATGCTTGCATTTCATAATATTTGGATTATTAAGTTGTTTGCTTACTGTATTTAATGTATCATAAAACCAGAAAACTAACATTGCATATTTAGGCAACAGGAGTTTCAAGTAACTGAGATTCTAGCTAGGTTTTTTTTTCATTTTTTGGAAAGTTTAGTAATGACAGTGTGCTTCCATTTTATTCTGTATTTTTTTTAACACCCCCCAACCCAATAAAGCCAGTGTACACCAGTGGATCTAGTGGCTATGGAAGCTTGGGCAGTAATGGATCACATGAGCACTTGATGAGTGTGACATCCTCCAGCGACAGCAATGGCAATGTCACTGAAGACCCGCAGAAGAAAAAACTTGTATGTAGTTGGTTTTTTTAATTCTGTTAAATCATTTCCCACAATGCAATGTAGAAGGTCATGGGTGGTTCTTAGTGGTTTTTAAAGAAGTTACAGTGCTACCTGTGATATGTCAGATCACCTTTTTTTATGGTATTTGTTATATGCTTACTCTCCATCAGACACTCTTCTAAGTGCTGGGGTAGATACGCGCTAATTAGGTAGGACACAGTCCCTGTCCCTCATGAGGCTCACAGTCTAAGTATGAGGGAGAACAGAAGAACTGAGGCACAAAAAATAATAATAATGATAATGATGGTGTTTAAGTGCTTACTATGTGCCAAGCACTGTTCTAAGCAGTGGGGTAGTTACAAGATAATCAGGTTGTCCCACGTGGGGTTCACAGTCTGAATCCCCATTTTACAGATGAAGTAACAGGCACAGAGAAGTTAAGTGAAGTGGCTTGTCCAAGATCACACAATAAGCATTTGGCAGAAACAGGATTAGAACCCAGTTCTCTGACTCACAGGCCCATGCTCTTTCCACTAGGCCTTGTTGCTTCTGCCAAAAGAAATCATTTTTAGTAAGTGAAGACAGTTACTGTTATTTTGTCTAAATTATTTTGAATTTGTGGTTAAGTAATCCGTTCCAATTACAGCTGAAAGAAGGGAAAAATTTGAAGATATTTAAATTCTGAATAGGAATCAGGCAGAGAACATTTAGAATGAAACGGAAAGTGGTGATTGTGCTTGGAACAGAGAAAAATGGCTAAAAATTCATAATTTTTTTTAGTCGGGCAATCTTTTAACTTCTACCAGTTTGGGATATTTGGGAAGAACTTGTTTTCATGTAATTGTTTCAGTGGAAAAATATATGCCAGAGTTCCTATTGAGTGGGATTTTGGTTTTTCTCCCAAGAGCACTCTTAAAGGGAGTTGTAAAGATGTCCAAATGACCCCGAACAGAGGCCAAGTTTATATTGAATCTGGAGCAAAACAAGAACATAAGAACAAACCTCCAGGTAAGGAATTTTTGATTGTTGATGTTGCCAAAGCTGCTGCTATGTAGCTTTTGACCCTTTGACACAGAGAGCATCTCACCACCCACATCACAGTCTTTCAAAGCTTTTCAAAGTGTTCCAGATGAATCAATCGGTGGCACTTACCGCACCTGTACTGAGTGCTTGAGAGAGCTCAACAGAATCAAGACACATGATCTACCATCTCTCGAGCCTCCGACCCTAACGTCCTTGACTCCTCCCCCTCTTTCAATTCATGCATCCCTTCTCCCCCAATCCTGTTGGCTGTTCCTCCAAAACATTTCCAGAATCTCTCCCATTCTTTCCAACCTGCTGCTGGTCCCGGCATTGTCTTATCCCAGCTTGATCACTGCATCAGCCTCCGCCCCTATCGGTTTTCTAAAACGTGCTGCACATCCTGCAAAACTTTCAGGAGCTACTCATTCTTCTCCACGCCAAAGAGGAACTCCTGACTGTTAACTTTAAGGCATTCAATCAGCTATTTCCTTCCTATTTAGCCTCTCTTCTTCCACAATACTCCCAACTCACAAACCTCATTCCTCTCATCTGTACCTCATTTTCATCTCAGGAGAATCCCGGCTCCACCTCTTCTCTGCTGTGCGACCTCGGACAGGTCATTTCATATCTCTGAGCCTCAGTTATCTCATCTCTAAAATGGGGATTGAGACTGCGCTCTCCATGTGGGACAGGGAGTGTGTCCAAATTGATATTGAGAAGCAGTGTGGCTCAGTGGAAAGAGCCCGGGCTTGAGAGAGGTCATAGGTTCGCATCTCGGCTCTGCCATTTGGCAGCTTTGTGACTGTGGGCAAGTCACTTAACTTCTCTGTGCCTCAGTTTCCTCATCTGTAAAATGGGGATTAACTGTGAGCCTCACTTGGGACAACCTGATCACCTGTATATACCCCAGCGCTTAGAACAGTGCTCTGCACATAGTAAGTGCTTAACAAATACCAACATTATTATTATTATTCTTGTAACCACCCCGGTGCTTAGTACAATGGCTGGCACAAGTCAAGCGCTTAGTACAGTGCTCAAGAGCTTAGTACAGGACTCTGCACATAATAAGTGCTCAATAAATACTATTGAATGACTAGTAAGCACTCAACAAGTACCACAATCATTATTATTCTCTCTCCCACTGCTGAACACTTATTCATGCCCTCCCCTGCTGTCTAGAACTTCCTCTCCATCCAGTACTGACAGAAAGTTGCTCTTCCCTTTTTCTGAGTTCAGGTCTCCAGGAGGGCTTCCCTGCTCTTTTACATCCCCTCCCAGCTGCCACTCTAGCCCCTCTGCACCGCACACCTTATGCACACAAAATTCCCACTGCTCCTGAAATACTGGCACATGTATCTTATATACTATAGGACTCACTCTGATTTATAATGATGCTAGATTGTAAATTCCATAATGATGCTAGATTGTAAATCTCCTTGAGGGCAGGGCTGTGTCTTTTAGTACATTTAGTAGTATTTAGTACAGTGCTCTGAAGGGAATAGGTGCTCAATAAGTGCTGTTGATTTTGATCAGGCAAAAATATCTTAGGCAGATAGGAAGACGGAGCGGGAAATGGTTTAACTGTATCCACTTGAACATTTCTGGTTTTTATCTGCCTGTCCCTCATGTGTGTTTCTGTGTTTTTGGAAATTTAGTAATAATAATAATGTTGGTATTTGTTAAGCGCTTACTATGTGCCGAGCACTGTTCTAAACGCTGGGGTAGGCACAAGGGAATCAGGTTGTCCCACGTGGGGCTCACAGTCTTAATCCCCATTTTACAGATGAGGTAACTGAGGCACCGAGAAGTTAAGTGACTTGCCCAAAGTCACACAACTGACAAACGTCCGAGCCGGGATTTGAACCCATGACCTCTGACTCCAAAGCCCGTGCTCTTTCCACTGAGCCACGCTGCTTCAAAAATGTAGTTTTAAATATGTCTTTAATTGTCCGTGCACCTTATTAAATCTCTTATCAAAGGACCTTCCTGAATAGGTCTTTAACTACATTTATTCCAATCATGTTATCAATTTTTGAAACTAGTTTTGGTGTAACAGGAGGATTATTACCAGTTAATTGTCACATGGCAAAGAATTGGTGGCTAATCCAGAGGAAAGCAACAAGTTTAATTAAAGTGTTGGGGAACCCAGTACCTGAGAAAAGTTACACAGGTTGGAATTACTTAGTTTAAAGAAGATAAGACTGAGGTGACTTTCTTCAAATAAGTATACCTGAAGAGGTATTTAGGAGATTCTGACCACCAGCTTCTCCAGTGTTCCAAAATGTAGGACATGGGGAAATGAGCTGAGATTGCAACAAGAAAAATTAAATTGTGCATAAGGAAAAATGTATTGGCCCTTGAGATTTTTTAATATATGGGGCAGACTATCAAGGGAAGTTGTTCTGCTCCTGGAGGCCTTTAAAAATATTGAGAAGTCTCTGCCTTGGTCTAGGCCAAATCCGGTTGGATGATTTTGGGGTATGGCAATTGCCGACTAGTGGGATTAGCACAGTGCCTCGAGAAGAGGGCAGTTTTGTCCACATCATTTAATTGCTTGACCAACCCATTCATGTTTTAAGCAGCCATAAAGAAGGTGACTTAAAACTTTTTGCCTTGGTTGTGTTTAAGTTCTCTAATTGCACTGAATCCCTTTTTTAAAAACCTATTGTCTAAATTAATAACTCTGTGCCAAAATATAAAACACCCATGTTTTGAAACAATACTTAAAACCTTTACCTAGTTGCATGGGGCCCAGTTGTTTTGATATATGTGTGTTTTGACAATATGAGCTCATATTGTCCAGTTCAGCTGAACTGGGTATTGAATATGTGCTCTAGTATTTCTTCATGAACTCCTCTGTGCAATAGTGTGATGCTATGTTGTTCTCTGTTAATAATAGTTTCAATTATATTTTCACTTTCCCTTCAGAAATTGGAAAGACTGATGAAAACAGCCCTTCTTAAAATGTTAAATTGTCATTTGACTGAGCATGTTTAAAGCGTCTTGATCACTGCTGTAATGAAGAAGATGATCTTCTATGAAAAGTGTTAAATCCGTGTATCATTGTAACTGTTTCCTTATAGAAAAACAAAGTAATGCTATTTCCTGGACAAAAGATGGCCTAGTCATTGGAAAGGACAGTTTAGGTAACAACTTGCAGAAGAATCTAACTGCAGAAGATCTGGCTTATAAGAACCAGCCTGTGTGTTCCTATCAACAAATAAGCTGTTTAGATAGTGTCATTAGGTAGGTTGAACTTCTCTTATTATTTATAACTAAATTCTCAACCGCGTTGATTTCTTTTTCTCTGAGATCTTTTCCCTCTCTCTTTTTTTTAACTTTAGGTATTTGGAGAGTTGTGATGTAGCTGGAACCATGAAGAAGAAGGGTGAATCCTTCCCAAGTGCTGCTATTTTAAATTCTGGTGCTGAGAAACAAAAATCAACAGTTAAAGCAATGCGGCAATCTGGAGGTATTTCTGGATTTTGTCCTTGTGTTTGTTATTTTGCCAAGGGATTATTATGAGAAAAGTACATGAGACTGAAAAGTGGTGTTGAACTGGGATTCTAAAAGAAATGTGGGTCCATCCTTGGATCAAGTTATAATATACTTGTTCATTCACAGAAAATAAATGTCACAGTTGAAAACGAGCCACTTGAATAAAATTAGAGCAAATTCGTTTTCATTCATTCAATTCAGTCATATTAATTGAGTGCGTACAGTGTGCAGAGAACTGTACTAAGTGCTTGGAAAGTACAGTTCAGCATTAAAGAGAGACAATCCCTGCCCACAGCGGGCTTACAGTCTAGAAGTTTTTAGTACAGGTGAGCCTGTTGCTCTGCACTGCAGCATGTAGTCTAAAAAATAAAATTCAAAAGGTAGCTGCCCTGGATACTTTGAAGCTAAGGACCGAGCGAGCAGGCATTTCATTCATTCATGCAGTCGTATTTATTGAGCACTGTACTAAGTGCCTGGATAGTACAGTTCAGCAACAAATAGAGACAAGAATGGGGAAGTAGCATTATGGGCTCATTTCAGGGACTCTGCAGTTGTATGGATGGAATAGAGATGCCTGGGATCAGGAAAGAGAACAGGTATAATGCTCAGCCACGGTTGACCCTTTACATGTCTGCTAAATTCTGGGGATTACATTTGTTGCTCTGTAGGATTTTAAAGAGATAACGATTTCTGTTAAGCTTGCAAATGATGTTTGTCTATATGTAGATCGAAGATAGTGTGGTCACATAGATAGTGATCACAAGAAATTATTAGGTTATTTACATTTAAAACTACCTAGTAAACACCACTCTCCCAATCTTCAGAGGCTAAAATCACATTCCTTCCAATTGGTCTTCATGGACTAACCCCTCATTTTCCCACCCCTCTGCCCTCCCATCAGTATCGTGTGGGCACGAGTCCGTACCCTTAAGAATTTTGATTCTCACCCTACGTTAGTCCCACAGCATTTATGTACGTATCCTTATATTCTGCCACCATTCCCCCCCAACATCTGAAATTTGTTTGAATATCTGTCACTCCCATTACACTGTAAGTTCCTTGAAAGTGGGATTTGTGTCTACCAGCTAAATTGAATTGGACTCTCCCAAATGCTTAGCACAGTGCTCTGCACATAGCACTCAATAAATACCATTGACTGTTGTGATTGCTCCCCCTAAATTGACATACCAAAATTGAGCTCTCATTTTTTATGTAAAATGGGGAGGAAGGTGGTGGAAGAGCCAGTCATGTTGGAATAACAAGCCATAATGTACTTCCTCCTATTAAAAAGGATAGTTTGAGAAGCAGTGTGGTTTAGCAAGAGCACATGGATTTGGGAGGCAGAGGTTGTGGGTTCTAATCCCGGCTCCTCCACTTATCAGCTGTGTGTCTTTGGGCAAGTTACTTAACTTCTCTATGCCTGTTCCCTCATCTGTAAAATGGGGATTAAGACTGTGGGACAACTTGATAATATTGTATTTACCCTAGCACTTAGAACAGTGCTTGGCACACAGTAAGCGCTTAACAAATATCATTATTATTATTATTGTTAATTCCTTAGTTTCTGGAACTGAATGAAGTTTTCAGACCTCTAGAGTATCTTTGAGTGAATGATGTAGTGCATGTATAGAACTCATGATACTCAGAGAAATAGCTACTACTCAGCAATTTCATTTAAAGCATCACAAGACCCTTTGAATAATGGGCATTCCCTGAAGATATAACTGTTGTACTGTCCAAGTTTCCCTGAGTTTCATTTGAGAGGTGGTGGCCTTCTTTACACTTACTCCCACAGTCAAATAGCTGTTATTTCCAAGAATGAGAAGGTTTCAGTTTGTCACTGTAGTCTGTGCGCTATCAGGTTTATCGATTTGGCTTCAGAAGTTATTTAATTTAATGAACTTGTTATTCAGCTCCTTTCATTTTTTCAGTTTTCACCATCAAACTTTTTCCTCATTTTCTCTTCAAAAGAGGAAACGGTGTTGTTGAAAGCTCACTTAAATCCCACTCTGTTGAAGCCATCCAAAGCTAAAGGACGTCCAGGAGTTGGGGCTCACTTAACCTCTTTGGCTTTACCCGGCAAAGCTGGAAGCGTCGCATCCTTCACCAGTCAGTGCAGCTACAGTAGTACCATAGTTCATGTTGGGGACAAAAAGCCGCAGCCGGAATTAGGTACAGTGCTAATTTTATTTAATTGGGAGTGGTCTGTTTTAGAATGTTTTCATGGGTTCACATTTTCCAATAGCAATATCTAAATGCAGTAATTGTTTTTGTTTTATTTTTTTCCTTTTGCTGAAAATGTACTGTGAAGCAAAAATAAAAGATGTACATGACTGTTATCCCTGAGAGGGATTGTGTATTTTTATGAATCAGTAATAATAATAATTTTGGTATTTAAGCACTTACTATGTGCCAGGCACTGTACTAATGCTGGGGTGGATACAAACAAATTGAATTGGACACAGTCTCTGTCCCACATGAGGCTCACAGTCTCAATCCCCATTCTACAGATGAGAAAAATAAGGCATAGAGAAACAAAGTGACAAGCCCAAGGTCACACAGCAGACAAGTGGCAGAGCCAGGATTAGAACCCATGACCTTTTGCTTCTCAGGCTGTTCTTGCTCTATCCACTATGTTGTGCTGCTTCTCTGTGAATTACAGAGCGTGAAAAGATTAGTCTCATATAAAGTGGTAAATATTTGAAGAGCTCTTAAGGGTTGTAATCCTAGTCCCATCACTTGCTTGTCATGTGACCTTGGGCAAGTCACTTAATGACTCTTCCTCAATTTCCTAATCTGTAATAGAGGCATTCAGTACCCATTCTCCCTCCATTTTAGTCTGGGAGCCCCATGTGGGACAGGGACTGTGTCTAACGTGATTTTCTTTTATCTACCCGAGTACTTAGTACAGTACCTGGCACAGAGCAAGCACTTAACAAATACCATTTTTTAAAAAAAAACAAACACCACAATTATTAATGATTATGTCTTTTTCATTTTGTTCCAGAAATGATAGAAGATACTAGTGGGACAGAACCTTTAGACGGTCTCACTGCTCCTCCATCTAACTGTAACGGTAACCAAGACAAGGAACCATTTAAGAAATTGGGGCTTACAAAGGAAATTCTTGCAGTCCATACGCAAAAAGAGGAGCAAAGTTTTTTGCACAAATTCAAAGAAATCAAGAGATTCAACATCTTTCAATCACGCTGCAATTATTACCTGCAAGAAAGGTCCAAAGGTCGTGCAAGTGAACGTGGTAAGTCAGTAGTAATGCCTGACCAGTAGTTATATGTGAATGTAGCTATATATTTTTCCCATACTAGATGCATCTACTCTCAGTTTAAAAAAAAAGTTACTTTTTATAAGGTTTCTTATTATTTTACAAGCCCCTGTGCTAGAGCAAGGCTAGGCTTTTCCCCTGCCCTTCCTCCCCATCCTGTGAGATAGAGCAATCATTCTATCAGTGGTGTTTATTGATCAAAGTAATCCCCTTCCAGCTGTAGTGATTCTCTTTCCTGGCAGATGAACTGCTTCCATCTGACAGACAATTCAGTAATTTAGCTTTGTTTCTCACCTTCACTCTCCATTAATGGGTTTTTACTTCTTTAGCTTTCTGAAACCTATGAGAGAGAAGGGAGACTTTGTGATAAATCTCTGAGAGACACAAGCCTGTGAGGGTGGGGTGAGTAGGTGCTAATCAAGGAATTGGTCTGATTTGGTGGACCGTCTGAGTATTGGAGATTGAGATAGATGAGTGGATGGAACTTGGGTGGAAAGGAGGGGAATAGCATAGGGATAAAGAGCGGGCATAGTTACCATGATGATATTTATTGAGTGCCCACTGGTCTCTGGAAAAAAAAAATAAAATGAGTTTCTATTTTAAGCATATCAGGTAGAGTTTTTCTTCATAGAGCTTGGAAAACTTGTGTGTGTCATGCTTATGTGTGTGTGTGTGTGTTTTTAAATGGTCTTTAAGTGCTTACTATGTGCCAGGCACTGTATTAAGAGCTGGAGTAGAGCATCATCATCATCAGTGCTATTTGAGAGCTTCATGTGTGCACAGTACGGTCCTAAGCACTTGGGAGAGTACAATACAACAGAGTTCATAGACACATTCCCCACCCACACTGAACTTTCAGTTTAGAGGATACAAGCTAATCAGTTTGGACACTGTCTATGTCCCATATGGGGCTCAGAGTCTTAATCCGCATTTTACAGATGAGAAAACTGAGGCCCAGAGAAGTTAAATGACTTGTCCAGAGTCATGCTCATGCATCATGTGCTCTGAGATTGTTTTATTTTGTACAGCCGTTTTCCCCTTTATTATGTGTTTTTCAGTTTTTAAATGTTTGGATCTTCTTAGAGATGGATCTGTTGACTTATTATGTGTTTGAGCATGTCTGAAAAGGAACACATGGGGCTTACAGTCAACTGCTCCCTGAGCCCCCAATTAATCCATCCTCTAGTTAGTGCTATGGTGTTTCCTCTCTGTTTATAGTAATAATAATTACAACTATGATATTTGTTAAGTGCTTACTGTATGCCAGGCACTATAGTAAGCACTGGGGTGGATAGAAGCAAATAAGGTTATGCATTTTTGGGCTTTTCCTCAGACTTCAGTGACTCTTTTATTCAGATCCAGTACATTTTAATGAGACATTGAGTTCGTATTAAGGAATCTAACAACCACCAATATCCATTCCTTCATACACATTGTCAGTATTTTTGTGGAAATGACCTGCCATAACTTCTTTTCAAGAGATTGTTTATTATCATAAAAGCAGTTCTAATTCACTTAATTCACTTTCTTTTTAGTCACTCGTGTACTAAGAAATGGTGCTTCTGGAATAGATTCATCATGGAAGAAAAATGGGAAGAACCGCAAACAGAAATCAAAACGAATGAAACCGCATGAGTCCTCAGACAGCAGTATTTCAAGTACAAATCTCCCTCATAGGTCTCCCCTAATAGGCCTAAACACAACAGCTTGGTCGCCATCAGAAAATTCTCAAGCCAGCTATCCCGCAATTCCTTTTCCATCAGTTATGCCTGCATATTCTTTGCCAGTTTTTTCAGCAGCAGGAAACGTACAAGGACCTGAAATTATGCCACCAGCCCCGTCAACTTCCCAGACTGGTTTTAATGAACCTCTGTGTTCTCAAAATAATTTTCCTATGCAGCCACCACAATTTGCTACTCCTGTCGCCCCAGTCCTGGCACTCGTCATGCCCAATTACACATATCCTCAAATGAACCCTAATTTACCGGAGTCATTTTACTCCAGCCAGCCTGATTTCTCTGGACAACTTGGGTTCTCTTCACAGATGATGTTCTCAGCACAGCCTCAGTTCCCTGTTCCGACTCCTTTCCCATCAGAGGCTGTGTTCCCCCCGCAGCCACTTCAGTTCAATCCAGCAGAAAGTGAAAAGCCTCCTGGGATAGAATCACGAGATGGCCTGTCCCGCTCCACCACTCCACAGTCTCCTGTTCAACAAGGCCACGTCTCACTTCCTTTATTTCATTCAAGGTGCAGTTCACCTTTACAGTTAAACCTTCTTCAGTTGGAAGAAACACCCAGGACTACTGAAAAAGGAGCTGCTGCTCTTTCGGGAATGTTGGCAGGACATAGGGTTTTAAGTGAAGGTCCGATGAACAAAATTGTAAAGTTTGTGGACTGCAAAAGAAAAGAAACTCCGAGCGTAAGTATTTTTCTATAAAGAAGTACAGAAGATTTTATGTAGTTGGCAATGTTTTTGGCTTTGGATCCCATCTTGAACATCCACCCCTTTGTCTTACTAGCTTTGAAGATGACTATTGAAGTATCTTTCCACTAGAGTTCAAGTTAGTAATTTTAGGTAAACAAGTGTTGGGAATGAATCATACTTTTTGAGTTGATTTAGCTGTATTTTTTAACACAGCAGACTATCCCAAACCATTCGTGTTTATTTTCCCAGAAAAGATCACAACTAAATGTAGTAGTGCCATTCTAATTTTAGGATACAAATGTGACTTAATCCTTGATTATTTTTAATGATATTTAATAAGCACTTACTAAGTGCCAGGCACTGTAATAAATGGGTAGATACAAGCTTCTCAGGTTGGACACAGTCCATGTCCCACATGGGGCTCACGGTCTTAATCCCCATTTTGCAGATGAGGTAACTGAGGCCTAGAGAAGTGAAGTGACTTACCCAAGGTCTCATAGCAGACAAGTGGTGGAGCCGGGATTAGGACCCAGGTCCTTCTCATTCCCTGGCCCGTGCTCTATCGTCTAAACTGCACTGCTTAAAATCATCATTTGAAAAAGCCTTTGGATTTAGGTGGCCTATATTAAAAGCCTAAGCAGTAACTGCCAGCTGAGCCCCATCCCATTTCCATCCTATAGCTCCAAAGTTTTTTGGGAGTTGAGAGGAGCTGAGCTACAGTGACTCTTCTCTCTCCCAGATGCACTCAAGAAAGTGAGTACTGTATCTCCTTTCCCCTCGAAGTGGAAGCCTTCAGGACAGATTACAGCTGTAAGAAATGTCTTAGGGCAGACGTATGGTTTGAATGCTTGGCTGGAGAAAAAGAAGGGGACAAGGAAGTGGAAGTACAGTCCACTCTACCCAAAGCATGTGTTTTCAATACACTTTTTGGCTGGATCTTTGTTAGGGTATTTGAGAACATTCTTCTAACAATTCAAATCTCTTTGGATTCTGCATGCATGGATTACTTGTTTTCCTTAATGCAGTGTTTTGCAAGAATGCAACCCTTGTGGTATAAGAGAACTGGATATATTGTGTTCTTCCTTCCCTAGGGATCCTATAGATGATTTTTTTTCCCATGAACAAAACAAATATTTTCAGAGTTGGTAATGAGAGTACACTTTGAACTGAAAGTTAGAAATATGGCAGTGTATAAGAAGGCTGTAAATCTTATTTCCCTGTAGAAAATGGGTAATTTATTTATGTTCTTTTCTTTTCATTGTAATAAAGAAAAATACTCTAGCTTCAGCTTGGTAACAATACTAATAATCATAATAGTGGTATTTGTTAGTCAGTACTGACTATATGCCAAGCACTGTTCAAAATAGTGAGGTCGATAAAAGATGTAAGATAATATCTTCATAATAAGATGCAAGATAATATGTTCTGGATAGCTGTAGCCCCACATCACTTATGTATAGATCTGTAACTTTATATTAATGTCTCTCTCCCCCTCTACACTGTAAGCTCGTTGTGGGCAGGGAATGTGTCAGTTGTTCTCGCCAAAGTGCTTAGTACAGTGCTGTATACACAGTAAGTACTCAATAAATACAATGGACTGACTGAAGATTTTGCAAAAAAAAAAAAAAAGCTTAATCATTTTCTTTATTTTCTAAGGTGGACACACCAATGGATACGCATAACAGTGATGCACTCTCCATGCCAAGTGACTTTCTTGATCTTTTACTGAATGAAGATGTTTGTTCAGGCACTGGATCTGCTTCAACTGGGAGTGCAGTTTCTGCCGCTTCTGAATCTCTGGGATCTGGATCTAATGTCTGTGACCTATCTAGAAGTGGAACCGGTAAACTCAGTCATATTTATTCAGTTCCTTCCATGTGCAGAGAACTGGACTGCTCACTTAGAAGAGTACAGTAGAATTAATCACAACCATGATCCTGAACTCAAGGAGCCTGCAAATCCAGCAAAGGGGACAGACACAAAAATAAATCAGGGCTAAAAGGAAGCAATGGACTATAAAGATATGTTAATGTTGGTATTTATTAATGTTGGTATTTATTAAGCGCTTACTATGTGCCGAGCACTGTTCTAAGTGCTGGGGTAGACACAAGGGAATCAGGTTGTCCCACGTGGGGCTTATAGTTTTAATCCCCATTTTACAGATGGGGTAACTGGGGCACCGAGAAGTTAAGTGACTTGCCCAAAGTCACACAGCTGACAAGTGGCCAAGCCGGGATTTGAACCCATGACCTCTGACTCCAAAGCCCGTGCTCTTTCCACTGAGACACGCTGCTTCTGAGCAGGCTGGGATTTGGGTTGCTAAGCCATTGGGAGAGTAACAATATAACACGTACATTCCCTTCACACAATGAACTTACAGTCTAGAGGTGGAGACAGAAATTAATAAAAATCAACAAATTGTGATATGTATGTACAGGCTGTAGGGGTAGATGGTTAAAGGGAGCAAGGCAGGGTGACAGAAGGGAGTTGAAGAAAAAGAAAAGATGACTTAGGGAAGGCCTCTTTGAAGGAGATATGCCTTCAATAAGCCTTTTCAGTGGGGGAGAGTAATCTGTTTGTTGGCTCTGAGGAAGGGAGGGCATTCCAGGCCAGAGGCTAGTTGTTGGTGAGAGGTCAGTAGCAAAATACAAAAGATGGAGGTACAGCGAGTAGGTTAGCTTTAGAGGAGCGAAGTGTATAGGCTGGGTTATAGTGGAGTAGCAGGGTGCGGGAAGGCTTCTTGGAGGAGATGTGCCTCCATTGAGGCTTTGAAGAACGGGAGAGTAGTTGTCTTTTTGATATGAAGAGGGAGAGTGTTCCAGGCCAAAGGCAAGACATGGACCTGAATGAGATGAGGTGAAGTGAATAGGTTAGCATTAGAGGAAAGAAGTGTGCCGGCTAGATGGTAGTAGAGGAGCAGCAAGGTAAGGTAGAAGCGGGCAAAGTAATTGAGTGCTTTAAAGCCAGGGGTAAGGAGTTTTCTTGATCCGGAGGTGGATGGGCAACGACTGGAGATTCTTGAGGAGAGGGGAAACATAAACTGAATGTTTTTTTAGAAAAGTGATCTGGGCAGCTGAGTGAAGTATGAATTGGATTGGGCAGGCAGGGAGGTCAGCAATGAGGACGATAAAGTAATCAGGCCAGGAGAATATAAGTGCTTGGATTTATGTGGTAGCAGTTTGGCTAGAGAGGGAAGGGCAGATTTTAGCAGTGTTGTGAAGATTTAATTAACATAATTTAGTGATAGATTGAATAAGCGTGGCTCAGTGGAAAGAGCACGGACTTGGAAGTCAGAGGTCAGGGGTTCGAATCCCGGCTCCGCCACTTGTCAGCTGTGTGACTGTGGGCAAGTCACTTCACTTCTCTGAGCCTCAGTTCCCTCATCTGTAAAATGGGGATTAAAACTGTGAGCCCCACGTGGGACAATCTGATCACCCTGTATCTACCCCAGAGCTTAGAACAGTGCTCTGCACATAGTAAGCGCTTAACAAATACCAAGATTATTATAAGTGGGTTAAATGAGAGAGATGTCAAGGATAACCACCAGATTCTAGTGAAACTGAAAGGACGGTGGTGTCATCTACAGTGATAAAGTCGGGCAGGCCCGGGTTTGAGTGGAAGATAAGGAGTTCTGTTTTGGACTTGTTAAGTTTGAGGTGATGGCGGCAGGACATCCATTATATATGTCTTGAAAGCAGGAGGAAATTCAAGAGTGCAGAGAGAGTGAGAGATTAGGGCTGGAGATGTAGATTTGGGAGTCATCCCCATAGAGGTGGTAGTTGAAGCCATGGGAGCAAATGAGTTCTCCAAGGAAGTGGGTGTAGGTGGAGAATATTAGGGAACCCAGAACTGAACTGTGTGAGGCAGAGGACGAGCCCATGAAAGAGACTGAGAATGAGTGGCCAGAGAGGAGAACCAGGAAAGAACAGTGTCAGTGAAGCTGAGGATGGATAATGTTTCCAGGAGAAGGGAGTGGTCAACAGTGTCGAAGGCAGCTGAGAGGCCATGGAGGATTAGGTTGGCGTGGAGGCCTTAGGACTTGGCAAGAAGGAAATCATTTGTGACCTTTGAGAAGGTAGTTTTTGTGGAGTGAAGGGGACAGAAGCCAGTTTTGGTGGGGGTGGGGGGGGTGCTCAAGGAGAGAATTGGAGGAGAAGAAATAGAGAGCGATTGCGGTTATGGAGAGAAGATGGGTATTTTTATAAGGTGTGAAGGGATGGGATTGAGGCACCGATGGAGGGCGTAGAGTTTGAAAGCAGGTGAGTGATTTCTTGAGAGAAGGCTGAGATTGGATTGGTGGAGGCAGGACGGAGCTGGGGAAGTAAGTTTTGAATATCACTCCTGATGGCTTCAGTTTTATAAGCAAAATGACAGGATAATTTCATGAGAGAACACAGAGGTCTGGTCATTAGGATTTCAAGAGGGAGCTAAAGGTCTGGAATAGTTGGTGAGATAAGTGGGAATGGGGAGGAGAGGAAAAATAAGAGAGGGAAGAGAGGAGAAATAGTGTTTTTTAAGCAGAGAGTAGGGCAGTTATAGCAGGTGAGGCGGAATTTAAAGAAGCCAAAATAAGGCTCCATTCCATTCCTAGCTTGGGCAGTGGCTAGCAAGTGGAAGGCAATCTGCTACAAGTCAAAACTCTCCCGTGCTGAGCAGCAGCGGCATGGGAGAGAGTCGAGGGCAGAGACTCATGTTTACTGCACTGAAGGTGGCAATGGTAAGCCACTTTGGTGTTTTTACCAAGAAAACTGTATGGATCCACTACTGCAACGATTGCAGATGAAGAGTGGGGTGTTCTGGGAGAGATGTTTCCGTAGTGTCGCTGTGGGTCGGAAACGACTCAACGGCATAAGCCTAGAAAAATAGGCCTAGTTCTGGGGTTTCTAGAATAGCCTTCCTTGGCATGAGCTCAGGAGCGGAGGAAGTGTTCTCTACAGGAGATCCAGGGCTGGGGAGTGGAGAATCCTAGTTCAGCAGAGGGACAGGGAGAGAGGGAGGAAATTGAATTTGGCAGAAAGGACAGAATTGAGGGTATGGATTTGCGCATCAAGGAAGAGGGAAGTTGAATAAGGAGTCCGAATTGGGGTATGGTGGTCTGGGATAAGGGGAGGTGAGAAGCAACGTGACGTAAAGGATAGAGCACTGGCCTTGGAGTCAGAAGGACTGGGTTAATAATAATAATAATAATGTTGGTATTTGTTAAGCGCTTACTATGTGCCGAGCACTGTTCTAAGCGCTGGGGTAGACATAGGGGAATCAGGTTGTCCCACGTGGGGCTCACAGTCTTAATCCCCATTTTACAGATGAGGGATATGAGGCACAGAGAAGTTAAGTGACTTGCCCAACAGTCACACAGCCGACAAGTGGCAGAGCTGGGATTCGAACTCATGAGCCCTGACTCCAAAGCCCGTGCTCTTTCCACTGAGCCACACTGCTTCTAATCCAGCTCTGCCACTTGTTTGCTGGGTGACTATGGGCAAGTCTTTTAACTTCTCTGTGCCTCAGTTACCTCATCTGTAAAATGAGGATTGACTGAGAGCCCCATATGGGACATAGACTGTGTCCAACGTAATCAGCTTGTATCTACTCCTGTGCTTAGTACAGTAACTGCCACGGAGTAAACGCTTAACAAATGTCATTTTAAAAAAAAAAAAGAATCTTATGGTAGAAATGCCATTTCTGGCTCAGATTTATTATCTGAGTTCTTGGATTGTTTTAGAATAAAACCTAGTCCCCTACTGTCTTTTGTTTCCATGAGCATTAAGAAGGTATCACCGACTCCTGATGCTTGACAAAGAATTATCCTTTCAAAATGCACTTCACATCTGTATTTACTTACTATTGGTATTCATTTATTCACCATTCACAATTTTCCATGAATGACCACAGTGTGCAAAGGGCTTTACAGATTGTATATCCCATTGTGGCCTGGGAACGTGTTTACAAAGTCTCATAATTGCACTCTCCCAAACATTTAGTACAGTGCTGTATGCACAGTAGGTGCTCAATAAATATGATTGATTGACTGTCACTGTACCTACCCTCTCTTTAGAAGTTTAGAGTCTGAAGGGAAGGAGAAGTAACCTCATCTAAAAAGCATATCATCGAAAAGTATATAGCTGAAAAGATATATTTAATATTGTGTGGACGATGGCAAATACCAAGTTTCTATTATTCATCTTTATGTTTTCCCTATTTCAAAGTAGAAAACAATAATAATAATAATAATAATGGTATTTAAGTGCTTACTATGTGCCAAGCACTGTTCTAAGCACTGGGGTAGATACAAGGTAATCACTGGGGAGATACAAGGTAATCAGCTTGTCCCATGTGGGGCTCACAGTCTTAATCCCCATTTTACAGATGAGGTAACTGAGGCACAAAGAAGTGGCTTGCCCAGGGTCTGGCAGCAGACAAATGGTAGAGCCAGGATTAGAACCCAAGTCCTCTGACTCCCCAACCCATGCTCTTTCCATTAAACCATGCTGCAGGAAGCAGAGTTTTCATTGGATGGCATTCATCTTCAAAAATGAACCAATTTTGAGGTCCTTCTTGGTTTATAAGTTTTACTTATAAACCAAAAAGCAGCGTGGTGTGATGGCATAGTGGAGAGAGAGCATAGGACTGGAAGCCAGAAAATCCTGGATTCTAATCCCGCTCTGCCAATTGTCTGATATGACCTTGGGAAAGTCAGTTCACTTCTGTAGCTCAGTTACCTTATCTGTAAAATGGGGATTAAAACTGTGAGCCCCAAGTGGGACAGAGAATGTGTCCACCCTGAGAACCTTGTATTCATTCAATTGTATTTATTGAGCACTTACTGTGTGCAGAGCACTGTACTAAGTGCTTGGAATTTACAATTCGGCAACAGGTAGAGACAATCCCTGCCCAACAATGGGCTCACGGTCTCTACCTGAGTGCTTAGAATAGTGCTTGGCACAGAGTAAGTGCTTAACAATTACCCTCATTATTATTATTATAATTACAAAAAGTCAGTAACCACAGACATTCTCTATAAAAAATCTCAAAGGCATGGAGGAGATTTCAGTTTATGATCAATCAGTAATATTTTAATGTTCACTGCATGCAGAGCAGACAAGAGCAAAAGACATGTTATAATTAATAATTGTTGTATTTGTTAAACACTTAGTATATTCCAAGCACCGTACTAAGCACTGGGTGGGTACAAGATAATCAGGTTGGACATAGGGGGCTCAGTCTAAGTACGATGGAAACGGGTATTTGACATATGAAGAAACTGAGGCACTGAGACATTCAGTGACATGTCCAAGGTGACCCAGCAATCAAGAGGCAGAACCAGGATTAGAACTCAGGCCTGTGCTTTTCCAACGAGGCCATGCTGCTTCTCTAACCATGCTGGTTTCTCACTTCAAGGAAGTTATTATCTATATGAGAGAGGCAGACATAAATTATGTGGCAGTAGTGAGCAGAGGAGAAGGAACAAAGCTCTAAGTGGTAATAGCAAAAGTATGGAAAGAAGAATGAGGTAAATAAATAGGCTATGTAGATTAGTAGAAAAAAGTTCTTGTAAAACTTCATACTAAGGAAGATTCACATTGTATATACGAGTACACTACATAACACCTGACCTTTTCTTCTCATATGACACATTATTTCCAGGGTTCTCACTTGCTAATTTCCTAATTTTACCTTTGCCTTCTAGCCTAAATGTGTAGCAAAAGCACTTGTGTGCCAAGTAGAATACATGTAAACATGTACATGCTGATCGGTAGATCGCATACAAGGGATGGCTGTTGAGTTGATGTGACTCGTTGTGGGAATTCATTGAGGAAGCATTCCTGGAGGAGGGTGAATTTTAGGATAGACTTTGAAGATGGGAAGCACTTTTGCTTGGCAAATTTGAGGAAAAGAGAGTTCTAGGCCAGGGAACAGAATAAATAAGAGTTTGGAAGTGGGACAGTCTAGTGTAAGGTATAATCGTACCATAAAATCCACTAATTTTATATTTTGACTTTCAATGTGTATTTTGCCATTTGAATTTTATCTGTGTTTTAACACTTCTTACATTTTCTATTTATAAAGGCAGTAGTGAGACAAGTCATACCAGCAAATACTTTGGAAGTGTTGACTCCTCAGAGAACAATCATAAAGTAAAAATGATTACAGACAAAGAGGAACGTGAGCATTTCATTAAATATGTTCTTCAGGATCCTATTTGGTTATTAATGGCAAATGCAGATGAAACGGTTATGATGACTTATCAGATCCCATCCAGGTAACTATCTTAACTGTTCCTTTGCATATCTGTAGGGATAATGATAATTCATTAATTGGTCAAATGCCTCCTGTATTCCAAGCATTGTACTGAGCTCTGGGAAGAAGTATGAGGATGAGAATTCCTGTAGGGTGATGGGCCTCCAGGGTCTCACAGTCATAAAATAAGGGAATATGGAGTTTGGGATGGATAAACTCTTTGTAAGCTAAACTGTAGGATCGTTGTGGACAGGGGGGATGTCTACCAACTCAGTTGTATAGTAATCCGCCAAGTGCTTGGTACAGTGTTCTGCACCCAATAAGCACTCAGTAAATACCATTCATTGACTGAGAGCTAGGAGTGATTAGAAACGGGAAATTAAGCCAAGAAAATAAAGGTAGTAGTGAAAGAGGGAGAAGGCTCTTGTGAGTCTGTGGAAAAATGCAACCTGTGATAAAAAACCATCCACGATTAATCCATGTTTTAGAGGAACTTATTATGGCCATGTCCTGGGGTTAATAGTAGTAATAATATTTATTTAATGCTTACAATGTGTGAACCACTGTGCTAAGCTATGGGATAGAAATGCATAGATGAGATCTAGACAGAGTTCCTGGGCTAAAGGGGCTCACAGTCTAAGGACTGAGGGGAGGCATTGACAACAGACATGTAAGGAAAGGCAGACTAAGTCCTTTGATTATGAGTCAGTCAACTATCAGTCAGTCATATTTATTGAGCACTGACTACGTGCAGGGCACTGTACTAAGCGCTTGGGAGAATACACTCTAATAGACACATTCCCTGCCCATAATGAGCTTGTGAGCCCCCCTCAAGGGATGGGCTGGATCAAATTCCCAGCAGTAAATTCTTTCCCAGCGCTTAGTATAGTACTCTGCACATACCAAGCACTTAAAAAATACTCTCACTACTACTGAGAGACCAAAGACGTAGATGATGCCAAGCGTGAAAGTAGCTGCACAGTTCTGGGCTCCACAGAGCTGAGAGAGGCAGTTCCATAAGTCACAGCTGTGACACTCTGGGGACCCTCTCAATGTTCTAGTAAGATCCTTCCCCAGCCTGCAGCTAGGGACTGTGGGAACACCGGTGTCCTGAGGGAGGGACAGCGTCCTTCCTTCACGGCTGGGTCCCTGGGGATTGGTAGCAGGGAGAGTGATGGGGCAGCTATAGATGGTTGGTAACTCTACACACCTGTGCAGAGAAGGAGGATAAACAAATCGAAAAACACAAAAGTTATCTAATGTAGACTAACTCCATATAGTTAAGAAAGTATTGGATGGCAACTGGTTTTCGTAAGAAATTGGCTAAATTGCTCACATCTGTTGGAAAGACTATTAAAGTGACACAGTGATTGAAGCAGTAGCTGTGTTTTTGTTTCCCGTAGGGTATCAAGATGTGGGGCCAATATAAGAATAATAATAGAATTTTGCACTCACATCATGCCTCCTCCATACCAAGTTTGGACTTTTTATTAAGTTATATGAAAGGGAAAGCTCAAATTCTGTTTGATATTCAATAAATAGTATTCATTAAATGCTTAATGTGTTCAGAGTACTGAACTAAGTACTTGGAAGAGTATAATATAGCAGAGTTGGTAAGTGCATTTGCTGCCCTCGAGGAGCTTACAGTCTAGAGAGGGTGATATTAAAAGCGGGGAGAGAGTAGAAGACTAATAGATCATCTCTTAGGACTGGAAGGTTGTTGATGAAATAATTTCATGCTAAATTTTGGCTCTCTTGAATGTGGCAGGGGAGAATTAAATTTAAAAGTAGACAAATGCTGTACTTTTCATATTAACCATGGAAGTTCGAGAATAAAATGGATCCTTACAGAAAGAAAAAGCCCAGCAGAAACTCACAGTTGCTGATTTTTTTTTAAGAAACTTGGAAGCTGTTTTGAAAGAAGACAGAGAAAAATTGAAGCGAATGCAGAAATTCCAGCCCAAGTTTACAGAAGAACAAAAGAGAGAGCTTAACGAAGTTCATTCATGGATTCAGAAGGGTGGGCTGCCCAAAGCAGTTAATGTATCTGTAAGTTTACCTTTGTTATTTTAAAATGGTTGATTAAAATTCCCACTTTAGTTAACTTGCTGGTTAAAATTTCCACAGTCATGATTTATGGCTAACCTGTTCCATTGTCTGTCACTCATGGATAAGAAGATTTTCCTGTATTTAGGGAGAACAAATGTCATGCAAGTAGCTGAGGTTGTGGTGGTGAGAGGGAGGAGGGATGGAGGTAGACAGGTGACGTAAAGAAGGGATAAGGGAACAAGCAAAGAAGCTGACAAAGAAGAAAAGCTACCATAAACTTCAGTCCAGTGTAACTTTTTAAAGAAGACTAGTTAGATGCCACTTTTTTCTTACCTCTGGGAGCTATCCCTGCCTCATTTCCAAACCAATGGTTCTCAGCGCAGTTGAACTCACCCCACTTTGAGACTGTTGTTTGGGCAGCCAGTCCATGAAATTGCTTCTTGTGCTGGCCTGCCTACTAATAAATCCAGGGCTATATTGAGTGATTCTTGGGAGTGCTGCTGGCTCCGTTCTCCTGCCTCTAAGTGTTTAATTCCACCCTACTGCCAGGTCACCAGAACCAGTCAATAGTAGTTATTGAGCATTTGGTGTGGGCAGAGACTCTCTGGTGGGCTGGCAGGAGAGTAGAGGATGGATGTAGTGAATGACAGAGCTGGAGGGGCATTTGAAACTCACCATACCAACATTAGAATTCTTTGGAATCCATGGTTGGGTTGGTATTTTTTTATGGTATTTATTCAGCACTTTACTGTGGGGCTAGACGCTGTACTGAGCACTGGGGTAGATACAAGATAATCAGGATGGACACAGTCCTTGTCCCACATAAGGCTCGTGGTGGGCAGGAAATGTATCTCTTTATTTATTATGTGTCCTTAGAACAGTGCTTTGCACACAGTAAGAGCTCAATAAATACGATTGAATGAATCCCCATTTTACAGATTACAGTTACATTTTACAGAGGCCTAGAGAAGGGAAATGACGCAAGCCAAGGTCACACAGCAGAGAAGTGGTAGAGCTGGGATTAGGACCACTGTGGCCCTGCTACTACGGCTCCTTGGCATAGCCATCACAGCTGTTTATTGAGCTCTGAGTATTCAGCCTGTCCCGTGAAAAAGAGTGATTAAAAAAACACACATTTACTGAGAGACTCCAAACTCATCCTTGTTGCTCTTCTAGAACCATTCCGATTTTTCCATAACTCCTTTACACCATATTCCGTTTTTGCATCCTTATTTTAATAGGCTGAATTTAGTGGAAAAAAATACTTCCCAACTTCTGTCATGCTTCTATTAGTACATGTCCATACAATTTGGAATTTTTTTTTTTTTTTACATCTAGAAGGTTTTTTTAATAATAGAAGTTCAATTTGTCATCCACTCTGGCATCCAGATCTCTTTACTTGTTACTTATATGATGCCCTCCAGTATAAAAGGAAGGCCACAAAACCCACTGGAAGCTCAGGCCCTTTGTTAATTGCAGTACCTCCTGCTGTTTCTCCTGCTTTTCCCTTTCAAATCATTTATGGTGTTTAGTGTCATCAAGGTGGCCAATAAAAAATTGGGTAGGCCACTAGCTTCTGGTGCAGTTTTTTAAACCTTAAGCTACCAACTCTCTTATATTGCACTCTCCCAAGCCCTTAACAAAGTGCTCTTCATACATTAAGTCCTCAGTAAATGCCACTGATTGCTTTCTTAGTTTTTCCCGAACTGTCACATACTGTTTAAAGTATTTTTTCTCTAGACTGTTTATCAATCGATCGTCTATATCGAGGGCTTACTGGGTGGAGAACACCGTACTAAGCACTTGGGACAGTACAATATAACAGACACATTCTCTGCCCACAATGAGCTTACAGTCTATATTACGGTTTGTTTCAATGCCATCCATTAAGATTCCTTTCGTTCACTTAAAGGAGTGCATTTACTGTGAAGATACCACAAAAGATAAGATTTTTGCACCGTATGATGAAGAAATCCATTCGATGGAGCCGAATGAAGTGATTGAAACTGATGGAGAGAAAAATGTAAACACCTTAAACCGTGTAAATGAAGAACAGACGTAGCCCCTGCTACCAGGCATAAATAAGCATTGATCTACATTAGACAGTGCATGAAAGTTTAAGATTTTTAAACTTGTTTCTAATGAAATGAATATGCTCATTTACAGAATGGACTTTTTTTTTGTTTTAGAAAAAAGGTAATTTATCTGTAGGAATCACTTTAAAGCTAAGGGGAAGAATTGTCTACTATTTGAATATAGATTTGTGGGAGATTTTTCAAGGCTTTTGGTTTTTAACTATGCCAGGTCCTTTAGAGTCATTTTTCAAAATGTTCCTTTTTATTTGTCATGTGAGCTTTCACAAGTCATTTGCTTTCTAATTTTGTAATCCCAGTATGTCCTGTTAAGATTTTTCATGTATTTCTTGTTAATGATTGAATGACACTAGTTAGAACCTGAGTAAATGTCCAAAATGACTCGTAATAAAAGGCAGACAACTTGGCTAAGCCTTTCCACTGAAAGGAGAAAAAAGTAGGTGCTGTAGAATTGTTCTGATGAAAAATCCACCACTTCAATTATTCTTTTTTATTTCATTAAAGTACAATTTAGTCATGGTGGCTTTTTTATTTGCCTGGTGACAGTCTGTAATCTTTTTAAATTTCCTTTAGGAGTTCACTTACGACAGTAATTTCTACCATTTATTTTGATACTCCAGTTAACTGGTATTTTTTGTAATGTTTGAAGGAGTCTGTTGATGGGTCTGTTTTCGGATTTCATTAAGCCTAACAATATCGAGGGATATAATGTATATGCATATCTACATCCTCAGCCTCTCGTATGTGATCATCCTGGGAATTAATGTGCCTGGAAAGACCACTAGAGGTCCTTGTCCAATACTGGTAGGCATTAATGAAAAAATTTTAAAAACTCAGCCTCCCCATTTAGTGCCTGAAATGATTTGCTTCTTTGCCTAGTGGTCAGGAGATTAACCTCAACCTAATTGAGCCATTCAAGTTTCTTATTGCTCAATGCCATTTTCACCCCAGCCTTTTACGTGCAGTGTTGAATGGTTTTAAATGGTTTTTATTTCATCAGAAAACATGGCTGTCTGGATAGCGATGTCCATTTATGTGTCTGTGCAACTATGAAACTAACTGTTCTCTCAAGTGACTGAATCTGCAGCTTAAGTATACTGATCAGAAGTTATTTTCATGCCTGTGGATTGATTATGCACCAAAATGTCATTATTAGATTTTGTTCTGCCTTCTTTAATCATGTACACCATGTGGATTGGAGTTGGTGAAATTTGTCTTGGGTCTCAGTCTGACGCTGAAAGTCAGGGTTATGTTACAGGATAAAGGACATTTTTCTTCACAGGGTTTTAGCTGTTCTGGAGCTTAATGCCTTAGTGACTTCAGGCTACCCCTAGTTTTCCGCATAAACACAGCACATCTTAGAATCAGTTTATTCTTTCAGAATGTATTTTCCCGAAATTCAGTGAGAAGGTTACTTTGAATGCTGGCTCAAAAATGAGTTTGTGAGTAGATGGTTTTTTTTTCCTTCTGGTGACTTTTCTCTTAATCAGAGTGTTCCATTAATGTGGGATGTGCTGATTGTCAGTGAAGCGAAGGATTGAATTCTCCTTTTGGTTTGTCTTTATGGATCAGACAGATGGAAAAAATGTCTTAATCTTCCATGTCACTTGGCTCTGCAGGCCTAGCCAGTGGCTGGCTACCTACCATGGGTAAGTGCTATGGAAGTGTTGGCTCTTTTCCGGTGGAAAATCCAAGCAGGCCAGTAAGAACACAGTTGAAATAACATTATTGGGTGAAGTCCATTGTCCATTTAGCCCCACATTGTGTGGCCAACAGGGACAGTAAAAGGTACTTGGAAGGATAGCTGCCCTCCTTGGTATCCATCCTAATGGTTAGGGATGTTCCATTTTAGTCTTAACCTTTCTTTCTGTATCCTTCTAACTGCCTGTTATGGATCTCTCATCCATTAATTTTTCTAAACTTTTGAACCAGTGATAAGTTTTAGTCCCTATGACTTTATGGCAATAAGTTCCTTATCTTTGCCCCACTGCATCAAAAGGTGTTTTTTCATTTGTTTTGAACCTTGAAGAATCAAGCTTTGTCAGATAGCTCCTCATACTGTTTACCAAATCACACCCCAGGAAGTCTGTGTCCCTCCTAAACCTTCCTCTTTCTTTTTATGCTCCAACCAATCCTTCCACTCCAGTCAACGTGGTTGTCCTCTTATGTACTTTTTCTAGTTCTCCCTGTAGCTTTTTTTTTTTACCATGTTAGATTGTAAGCTCCTAGAGAGTAGGGATAATACCTGCTTTATTGTATCTCCCACGCTCTTAGTTCTGTGCTCTGTCTGGCGCAAGCACTTAAGAAATACTCTTGGTGGATTCTGTTATGTCCTATCTAATGTGTAGCCATCAAAACTGTGTTCTAGCATACCCCATTCGTGGTTTTATTAAGTGGTGAAAGAATGCTTTTTGAGACAGTGGGCACCATTTTGTTTTTGGAGCCACTGCTCCACTTCAAGGACCATCCCAGCAATCCCGATACTGGTATAAGTATTTTTCTGATTGATAGACTGCACAGCAGTCTTTGCCCCCCACCCACCCTCTTAGCCCTCTTTCCCTTAACCCACAGCCACCTAAGAAGTTCTGAGAAAACAAATGCCCTGTTAAATAAATGACGCCTGCAGAGTTTTAAGGAAACCTGCAGGATTGCAGCCTTAGCCTCAAGGGGGCCTGCCCATGGTATATTAAAAATGCAGAAAGAAGTGAATGACTAAAATGGGAAAGGTGTGAAGTCTCTGCTTTTAAAAAAAAATGATTTCCTTGGTGGAAAACCACTAATAGGTAAAGTCTGGAGGTGAGCAATTACCTGCTTTTATGCAAGATCTGCTGGGGCTCTATTCTCCCTCTTCTTTTTTTTTCCTTATTTTTTAAAACCTCACTCTGTAGACATTTCCTACCCAGGCCATTCAGGAACTAAGCCTCAGGACAAAATCTCACCAGAAAGAGGAGAAATTGAAGTATTTCAAAAAGCAGTCGATCCACAAAAATTATTCCACAAAATGGTTTGCAATTCCCCTCTTATTCAATTGAAAGCAAAGATATTTTGGTTTGTTCACTCAATATCTGAGTTCAAGATTTTGTCTTTTTCCAAATAAGTCTTGATTTGGACAGATACAGCTATTGCTTCACTGAGGTTGTGAATCTAGGTTGCTTTTTAGTCAGAACAGTTTGGACTTAGATACGTTTGTTGTTTGTGAAAACTAATAACCAGTTTTTGAAAAAAGTATTAATAAGCTAGAGTAAATAATAGTCATAGACCTCACTAAATCTCAGCCACATTCACCCTCTGCCTTTTAAATGACCAGGAAGTTCAGTGGACCACACCAGGAAGGAAAACCCATCCTTTAGGATCGTATGTGACTTAGGTCACATAGATTGAAGCCTGATCTCCCGGTGCCTAAAACTATCCGATAGTGGTAACACTGTCCCTTTAGCTTTGGGAGAAGTCATAGTGCTTTTAGGGCACGGGAGAGTCATTTAGTGTGTTGTGGTGTGCAATTCCCAGTGGATGTTGAAGCCAACTAAACCAGGGGTGGCCCAGCTGCACGGCTTCGAGCCTCTTGCCAGTCAACCCTTGCTGTGGCGTCTCTGGTTAATTTCCACTGCTGCAATGATGGGCCACTGGGACAGCCCTGCCCTGGTGGAGGCATCCCCCCGTCCTCATGGCACCGGGCCCATCCCTAGCCTAGAGAAGCAGCATGGCACAGTGGAAAGAGCACGGGCTTGGGAGTCAGAGGTCATGAGTTCGAATTCCGGCTCCGCCACTTGTCAGCTGTGGGACTGTGGGCAAGTCACTTCACTTCTCTGTGCCTCAGTTACCTCATCTGTAAAATGGGGATTAAGACTGTGAGCCTCATGTGGGACAACCTGATTACCCTGTATCTACCCCAGCTCTTAGAACAGTGCTCTGCACATAGTAAGCGCTTAACAAATACCAACATTATTATTATTATTAGCCTAACCACCCGCCCGGCTCCCCTGGTGTCTTGTCCACCGCTGCATTCATTCTACTTCCCAGCTTTCTCGCAGGTCGTCTCTTTTCCTGCCCCATCCCCTTCCACTGGCATCTGACCACTCACATTTTGATCTTTGCCTCTCGGCCAACTTATGTTATGGGTTTTGCTGCCCGTTCTTCCACCTGAGAGGCTTAGCCGCCTCTGTCTGGTTCCCCTAGTGGTATGAAGTCAATCGATCAATCAGTGGTATTTATTGAGTGCTGTGTGCAGAGCAGTGTGCCAAGCACTTGAGAGAGTACAATACCCCCACGCCCAATTGTGACCTCGTTGTGGGCAGGAATTGTCACTGTTTATTGTTGTATTGTACTATCCCAAGCGCTCTGTGCACAGTAAGCACCTAATAAATACGATTGAATGAACGCATACAACAGAATTAGGCAGTTCCCGTCCCGTGAAAAGATAATACTCCTCCCAAAGTGTCCAACTTCCTTCCAGAAAGTCATTTTCAGCCCTTGGATAATTGCAGTCATTGTTTTCAAGAACTTTTTTAAGCTTGCATGTAAGAAGTGCATCACCATTTGCATGCTTTCCTCTTCTTTAACTAATTGATATTTTTAACTGTGTACTTAACATGTGGTCATGGGAAAGAGAGGTATTTAAAGCATTTTGTGTTTACAAAGTGCCAAGAACAGAGACTGGCACTTTTTTTTATAAAGTGTATGTATTTACATTGGTGTTATCAAAAAACCTAAGTGATTTTTAAACTGAGCCTCCACGTTAAAGCTTATGTAGTTCCGAAACTGCAATGATTTCTTGTTATGCTTTTTATGGGCAGGTGGTTTATTCACCCACAAACCATGATTTTTGTGCACAGTGCAATATATTAATTTACTGCTTGTGTCTACTTTTTATGACTTTTTTGCATTTAGAAAATTGGTAAATAAAGCGGATATATTTTTGGTTGTGTTATTTTTACTCACCATTAAAACTGGAGAGCGAAAGGAAAGGATAAAAGTAGGAAGGAAGAGTAATATCTTTAGGCTCGGCACCTCCATTCAGTGATCTTTAAGATTGAGAAGTGTCTAGCAAGAAACGTTGAAGGAAATGGATCCTAAACTTTCCCAGTCATGTAGACAATCACCAGCTCCCCCTGCCTGCATCCTTGGCATTATCCCCAACTCGTATGTCTCATTCAACCCACATATTCAGTCTGTCACTAAATCCTGTTGATTCTATTTTCGCAGCATCTCTGGAATCCGCCCCTTCACCTCCACCACAGCTACTGCCACGTTGATCCAAGCGCCACCTGCACACTCCCCTCCTCTAATGCCAATTTACTCACTGTACCTCGATCTCATTTTTCTCGCTGCCAACCCCTTGCCCTGGTCCACACCCTGGCCTGGAACTCCCTCCCCCTCCATGTACGACTGACTGTTAATCATATTTATTGAGTGCTTCCTGTGGGCAGAGCAGTATAACAATGTAACAGACACATTTCCAGCCCACAGCGAGCTGACAGTCTAGAAGGGGAAGCAGACATTAATATAAATACAGATGTGTATGTAAGTGCTAGGGGACTGGGAAGGGATAAATGATCACCACTGTTCCCACCTTCAAAGTCTTATTAAAATCATATCTCCAAGAAGCCTTTCTGGCTAAGCCCTCTTTTCCCCTCCACCCTCTCCCTTTGGCATTGCCTTTGCATTTGCATCTGCACCCTTAAAGAACTGGCTATTCACCCCACCCTCAGCCCCGCAGCACTTAGGTACATATCCATATCATTTATTTTAATGTTTGTCTTCCCTTCTAGACAAAATGTCTTGTGGGCAGGGAATGTGCCCATCAACTTTTGTATTATCCTCTCCCAAGTGCTCTGCCCACGATAAGAGCTAAATAAATGCCATTGATTATCAGATCCTTCCTTGACTACTGCATCAGCCTTCCTGCTTACTTCCCTGCCTCCTGTCTCTCCCCTCTCCAGTCAATACTTCACTGTACTACCTGGATCATTTTTCTGAATAAAACGTTGAATCTTTGCCTCCCCTCTCCTCAGGAACCTCCAGTGATTGCCCATCCATCTCTGCATCAACTGAGAGTTAGAATTTAAAGCACTCAATCAGCTCGTCCCCTCCTACCTTACCTTATTTCTTATTCCAACCCAACCTACACACTTCAATCCTCTAACTCCAACCTACTTGCTGTACCTTGATTTCCTCTATCTTGACATAATCCCCTTGGCCACATCCTGCCTCTGACATGGAATTCTCTCCTCCTCCATCTCTGACAGGCTACCTCTGCCCCTCCTTAAAAGCCCTAAAATCACATCTTCAAGAGTCCTTACCTAACTAAGCCCTCATATCCCCTTTCCATCCCATATTCTGTGTTACCTGTGCACCATCCTTTAAACTCTTGATAGTCACCCTAGTCCCATGGCATTTATGTGCATATCCTTATACTTGCCCATTCCCTGTGTGGGCAGGGAACATGTCTACCAACTCTATTCTAATGTTCTCTCCCAAGCACCTAATTCAGTCCTTGTCACACACTAAGCGCTCCATAAATAATGTTGATTGAAATATAGCTGAGTCAGGCTCTGGACTTGCATGTCTATGGTTGTTTGCTTTTTTTTTTTCATGAGACATGGAGGGATGGGGATTTTTGTTTTTTTCTTTTTCCCTGGTGTTTGGGACTGTCCTGGGAGCAACGTAAATCACTTCAGCATGGGGAGAGGGTGGCAGGGATGGGCCATTTGATGTCTGCCTCCCCCCTCCATAGACTGTGAGCTTGTTGTGGGCAGGGAATGTCACTGTTTATTGTTGTACCTTCCCAAGCGCTTAGTACAGTGCTCTGCACACAGTAAGTGCATAATAACTATGATTGAATGAATGAATGCATGTATCCAAACTGGATAGTCACAATCCAATTCTCATCCCTGCCTGCTCCCAGCCACAGAATCGTGCATCTGGGCCCAAGGAAGGAAATAATACGGGCCATGGCTAAGAAAAAGCTATCTTTTCAGCGTATACAGTAAAGTGATAAATAATAATGATAATTGTATTTGTTAAGCACCGAACTATACATTCCAAGCGCTTAGTACAGTGCTCTGCACATAGTAAGTGCTCAATAAATACTATTGAATGAATGAATGAACTTTCTATGTGCCAGGGATTGTACTGAGTGTTAGGGTGGATACGAGCAATGGAGTTGGACACAGTCCAAAAGAGATTTGAAAATAATTACTCATTAAGGGCTTATTCTTCCAGTGATATAAAATGAAGTCAATTCCAGAAGATTGTCACTACTATCATAGTAAAAGTGATTCTCTTGTAATATCCTGGATATTGGCACTCTACCTGTTTCTGCCTCTGAAATTTTGAGTGCTGTGGGTCTGAGTTGATTCTCTCGTACTTACCCCAGCAACTGGCAGAAGGTAAGTATATAATAAATCTCATTACTCTGCTTATACCTACATCCTGTGTCCCTGCACCTACTCTCTCTCCTATTTTATAATGATGGCATTTATTAAGCATTTACTGTGTGCAAAGCACTGTTCTAGGCGCTGGGGGGATACAAGTGATCAGGTTGTCCCATGTGGGGCTCACAGTCTTAATCCCCATTTTACAGATGAGGTAACTGAGACACAGATAAGTGACTTGCCCAAAGTCACACAGCTGACAAGCGGCGCAGCTGGGATTAGAACCCATGACCTCTGACTCCCAAGACCGTGCTCTTTCCACTGACCTATGCTGCTTCCACTTGCCTACTTTTTGCTCCTTCCTTAATCCCCTTTCGTGGCTTTCTCTTCTGCCTTTCAATCTCATGAGTGTCCTTTGTCATTGGACCTTCTGTTTCCTGTACTCCTCCAGCCTTCTCCGTGGCCTCAGTGTGGTATTCCTGTTTACCCTTGGCTCTGTCCCTACCTTTCCCCTCCAACCAAGCTCCTGGTTTGGGGTCTCCTTGAGCCAAACGAAGCTTGTGCTCCCCAGGAAGTCCGGCAGCTGGGTTACTATGGTGCACGTTCAATTGACCAGTGGTACTTATTGAGTGCTTACAGTGGCAGAGCACTGTACTAAGGGCTTGGGAGAGGACAATAGAGAAATCTCTGCATTCTTGCTGGGGTTACAATCCCAGCAGCCCTGCATATGCAGATGTGGCACCAAGGCTTGAGCCCAAGTTCCTGTCAGTCCAGCAGGCTACCGGTCCACCTAACAGGAGCTCAGAGAGCTGAGTTGGATAGCCAGTCTGGGTCCCAAATTTTCCACCCTTGCAGGGCTCTAGCTGACTACCTAGGATCAATCGATTAATCAATGGTATTTATTTTATTCATATTAATGTCAGTCTCCTCATCTAGTCTTTAAACTCATTGTGGGCAGAGAACGCTAATTCTCTTGGATTGCGCTCTCCCAACCGCTTAGTACAGTGTCTGGACATAATAAGCACGCAATAAATACAATTGATTGATTGAGCACTTACCATGAGCAGTGCACTGTACTGTGTACTTGGAGAAGCAGCCTGGCCTAGTGCAAAGAGTGGACCTGGGAGTGAGAGGATCTGGGTTCTAATCCCAGCTCTGCCATTTGCTTGTTGTGTGATCTTGGGCAAGGCACTTAACTTCTCTGAACCTCAGTTCCCTCATCTGCAGAATGGGGATTCAATACCTGCTCGCCCTCCTACTTAGACTGTGAGCCCCATAAGGGACTTGATAATCTTGTACCTACCCCAGCTGTTAGTATAGTACTTGGCACATAGTAAGTACTTAACAAATACCACAATTATTATTATTACTAAGAGAGTACAGTATGACAGAGTTGGTGCACAGTAAACTTTCAATAGATATGATCGAATGGTAGACCAGAGTTAAGTTCAGAAGGAGTTTACAGTTTACGGGGGACACAAACATTAAAAGAGACTAGACTGTAAGCTGTAGACTGTTTAATTAGTTGTGGGCAGGGAAGGTGTCTGTTTATTGTTGAATCCTACTCTCCCAAGCACTTAGTACAGTGCTCTGCACACAGTGCTCAATAGAGAAGCAGCGTGGCTCAGTGGAAAGAGCACGGGCTTTGGAGTCAGGGCTCATGAGTTTGAATCCCAGCTCTGCCACTTGTCGGCTGTGTGACTGTGGGCAAGTCACTTCACTTCTCTGTGCCTCAGTTCCCTCATCTGTAAAATGGGGATTAAGACTGTGAGCCCCACGTGGGACAACCTTTCATTCATTCATTCAATAGTATTTATTGAGCGCTTACTATGTGCAGAGCACTGTACTAAGCGCTTGGGATGAACAAGTCGGCAACAGATAGAGACAGTCCCTGCCGTTTGACGGGCTTACAGTCTAATCGGGGGAGACGGACAGACAAGAACAATGGCACTAAACAGCGTCAAGGGGAAGAACATCTCGTAAAAACAATGGTAACTAAATAGAATCGAGGCGATGTACAATTCATTAACAAAATAAATAGGGTAACGAAAATATATACAGTTGAGCGGACGAGTACAGTGCTGTGGGGATGGGAAGGGAGAGGTGGAGGAGCAGAGGGAAAAGGGGAAAATGAGGCTTTAGCTGCGGAGAGGTAAAGGGGGGATGGCAGAGGGAGTAGAGGGGGAAGAGGAGCTCAGTCTGGGAACGCCTCTTGGAGGAGGTGATTTTTAAGTAAGGTTTTGAAGAGGGAAAGAGAATCCGTTTGGCGGAGGTGAGGAGGGAGGGCGTTCCGGGACTGCGGGAGGACGTGACCCAGGGGTCGACGGCGGGATAGGCGAGACCGAGGGACGGCGAGGAGGTGGGCGGCAGAGGAGCGGAGCGTGCGGGGTGGGCGGTAGAAAGAGAGAAGGGAGGAGAGGTAGGAAGGGGCAAGGTGATGGAGAGCCCCGAAGCCTAGAGTGAGGAGTTTTTGTTTGGAGCGGAGGTCGATAGGCAACCACTGGAGTTGTTTAAGAAGGGGAGTGACATGCCCAGATCGTTTCTGCAGGAAGATGAGCCAACCTGATTCCCCTATGTCTACCCCAGTGCTTAGAACAGTGCTCGGCACATAGTAAGCGCTTAACAAATACCAACATTATTAAATATGATTGAATGAATGAAAAGAGATTGGGGACAGGGGAAATAGTACAGTATAAATAATATATGTTATAGATAATGTCTTATGGTGTTGAGTCGTCTCCGACCCATAGCGACACCATGGATACAAATTTCCCAGAACGTCCTGTCTCCATCTGCAATCGTTCTGGTAGTGGATCCGTAGAGTTTTCTCAGTAAAAATATGGATGTGGTTTACCATTGCCTCCTTCCGCACAGTAAACCTGAGTCTCCACCCTTGACTGTCTCCCATGCCACTGTTGCCCAGCACAGGTGAGTTTTGACGTATAGCAGATTGCCTTCCACTCACTAGCCAATTCACAAGCTAGGAATGGAATGGACAGGCCTCTGCTTGACTCTCCCTTCCATAGCCGAGAGTGGTAGAGAACTGGAAACTCTCCAGGTACGACCCTAAGACAGGCATATATAGCATATCTATTATATAATACATATATAGACTAACATATAGACTACTAATTGTATATACTACTGTAGTATATTATATACTACTTATATAGACTAAAAGTAAAGTATCTACAAAGTGGAGATTAAGACAGCACCATATGGGACATGGATTGGGTTCCGTCTGATTATCTTGAATCGATCTTGTATCTTAGCCCAATGCTTGGCACATAGTAAGCGTTTAACAAATACCAGAAAAAATGGAAAAAAAATAAGGATATGTAGATAAGTGCTGGGAGCTGGGGTGAGTACTAAAGAGCTTAAGGGATACACAGCCAATCACAGGTGACACACGGAAGGGCTTCGTCCTGGAAGACCTCTTGGAGGAGATGGGATTTTAGGAAGGTTTTGAAGGTGGGAAGACTAGGCTTCCTCCTGCCTGGAGACACGAGCATGACCTGGGGGGCAGGTGGGGAGGTTTCTGAGAACATAGCCTTCCATATCCTGGGGAGAGGGAACTGGAGCTTTGTTTCTGGGCTGCTCCAATTTTATCCTGCTACTTTCTCCAGTTGTCTTCATACATGTTTCAACAAATTCCATTAAACTGTGCTCAGGTCTAAAGCTTTTTGTTCAAGGGCTCATTTATTAGAATTTGTTGTTTTTTTAATTTCCATCAATATGTTCAGTTTTGGAAGGGGTCTCAGTGATACATCAATCGATGGTATTTACTGAGTGCTGACTGTGTGCAGAGCAGTGTACTAAGCATTGGGTAGAGACAGCCTCCTGTCTCTCCTGTTGTGGAAACACAATGGTCAAGGTCCTGCATTTTGTCCACCTTTCTCTCTGTCCTTTCCCTCTGCCTAGGCCCACTTGACCACTTTAGGTGTGCCTGATGGGTTGAGTGATTCCAGGCTTGGATACTTGATTCAGTCAAGCCAAGCCCAGTAGTTTGGTTAAGCCAAACTACCTGGTTAGTTGATTTACTAAAAGCCAAGCCCAGCCATTTGATTAATTCAAATAACTCGTCTATATGATTGATTCAATAACTTGGTTTCATGATTGACTCAAATTAAGTAGCGAAACTCGATCTCAGTCAAGCACATTACAACATGGTAAAACCATGCCTTTGAACCAATCAAGCCCCTGGCCCTACTTATCACTTTATCAAAGGAGGTCCAAGACTAAACAGAAAATGCCCCGGGAACTCACTGCTTTCCATCTTAAAGTATTTCTCCTATTGTATTGTTCTGATCATTATGAATGCTGTACTAATGGGATAAAAGGAATCTCTATACTGCTTGAAGTTCAGCTGGTCTTGACTAACAGGGTATCTCTGCTGCTCAATGTCTCTCCCTACTAGTGCTGGATGAAGTGCTAGTCGTAATAAAACTTGTCTCTGACATACCTTTTTCTGAACACAGTGCAGAGTCTGTAAGGTTTTTCTTCCACACAGTCCATACTTCACTCTGCTGCCCAGATCAGTTTTCTTCAAAAACGTTTAGGGAATGTCTCCCCACTCCTCAAAAAAACTCCAGTGGTTGCTCATCCACCTCTACATCAAGCAAACTCACCATTGGCTTTAAAGCACTCAGTCACCTTGCCCCCTCCTACCTCACTTCCCTACTCGCCTACTATGACCCAGCCCACACACTTCACTCCACTAATGCTAACCTTCTCACTGCGCCTCGATCTCATCTGTCTCGCCTCATCCACATTCGGCCTCTGGTCTGGATGCCCTCCCTCCCCAACTTTGACAATTACTGTCCCCAGCTTCCAAGCCTTGTTGAAAGCACATCTCCTCCAAGAGGTCTTCCCAGACTAAGCCCCCCTTTACTCTTCTCCCACTTCCTTCTGTGTCACCCTGACTTGCTCCCTTTGTTCTCCCCCCGGCCCCCGCCCAGCCCTGCAGCACTCATGCACAGATTTATAATTTATTTATTTACATCAATGTCTGTCTCCCTCGCATCTGGACTGTAAGGTCGTTGTGGGCAGAGACTGTGTCGGTTTATTGTTGCATTGTACTCTCCCAAGTGCTTAGTAAAGTGCTCTGAACACAGTAAGCACTCGTTGTGGGTTGGGAATGTGCCTGTTGTTGTTGTGCTATACTCTCCCAAGTGCTTAGTACAGTGCTTCACATACAGTAAGCTCAAATAACTACAGTTGAATGAATGAATAAATACAATTGAATGAATGAGAGTACAACACAACAGAATTGGTAGACACATTCTCTGCCCACGACAAGCTTATAGTCTACAGGATGCCTGAGCAGCCTTTGTTCATTCATTCATTCATTCAATAGTATTTATTGAGCGCTTACTATGTGCAGAACACTCTACTAAGCACTTGGGATGTACGATTCAGCAACAGATAGAGACAATCCCTGCCCAATGACGGGCTCACAGTCTAAAGGGGCAAGACAGCAAAGCAAATCAGTACGAAACAAAACCAAGACAACATCATCAAGATAAATAGAATCAAGGAGATATACACCTCATTAACAAATGAATAGGGTAATATATACAAATGGGCACAGTGCTGAGGGGAGGGGAAGGGGGAAGAGCAGAGGGTGGGGGGGAAGGGGAGTGGGGAGGAGCAGAGGGAAAGGGGGACTCAGTCTGGGAAGGCCTGGGGAATTCACAGACCTATTAACTCATGGGTTCGAATCCCAGCTCTGCCATTTGTCAGTGTGTGACTGTGGGCAAGTCACTTGACCTCTCTGTGCCTCAGTTACCTCATCTGTAAAATGGGGATTAACTGTGAGCCTCATGTGGGACAACCTGATTACCCTGTATCTACTCCAGCAGTTAGAACAGTGCTCTGCACATAGTAAGAGCTTAACACATACCAGCATTATTATTATTAACTCGATGGGACTCTCCAGGTAGAGGCTCACTGGTTTGTATTTGGTAGGGTAAGAGGAAGCACCCTTTCAGGAAGTCACTGAATCACCGAGGTGGCAGTTACCAACATCCAGGGCAGGATGCAAAGGGCCCGAATGGGCTGCACTGCTGCAGTGGCCTCTGCCTCTCCTATGGCATGGCCCGGGGCTGGTCTAATCCTCATTTTGGGGTCTGAGACCCAGGGGGCCTTTGGGATCTAAGATAGTTTTAGGAAGAGTCTTTTGCCTGACTGGAGAGAAGGCATTGGTCAAGTGTGAGCTCTTTCACTAAACCCACCTGGGTCCTAGTTAATTAGTGGAGAGAGCACAGTCCGGGAGTCAGAAGGACCTGGATTCTAATCCCTGTTCAGCCAATTACTTGCTGTGTGATCTTGGGCAAGTCACTTAACTTCTCTGGGACTCAGTTTCCACAACTGTAAAGTGGGAATACCTGCTATCCCTCGTCCTTAGAATGTGAGCCCTGTGTAGGACAGGGACTGTTTGACCTAATTAACGCTAGTCCTTAGAACAATGTTTGACACAGTGTTTAGAACAGTGTTTAACAAATACCATAAAAAGCAGTTCTTTTTAGTGTTAAGAACTGGTTGAAACCTATCTGCGTCCTCAGACAAGCTCCATGATAAAAATAATTGTGGTACTTGTTAAGCACTTACTATGTAGAGAAGCAGCGTGGCCCAGTGGAAAGAGCCCGGGCTTGGGAGTCAGAGGTCATGGGTTCGAATCCAGGCTCTGCTGCTTGTCAGCTGTGTGACTTTGAGCAAGTCATTTAACTTCTCTGTGCCTCAGTTACCTCAACTTCTCTGTGCCTCAGTTACCTCATCTGTAAAATGGGGACTAAGACTGTAAGCCCCACTGGGACAACCTGATCACTTTGTATCTCCACCCCCCAGCACTTGGAACAGTGTTTTGTACATAGTAAGCGCTTAACAAATGCCATTGTTATTATTATTATAATAATGAGTAAATGAGAAAATCAGGTCGAACACAGTCCCTGTCCCACATGGGACTCACAGTCTAAGAAGGGAGAATAAGTATTGAATTCCCATTTTACAGGAGAGGGTACTGAGGCATAGAGAAGTTAAGCGATTTACCCAAGGTCACACAGCAGGCACATGGGGAAACCGGGATTCTCATCTGGATCCTCTGACTCCCCAACCCAGGCTCTTTCCACTAGAACATGATATTGTGTGTATGGATGCGTGCATGCTTCCCAACAGCACTGGGCTAAGGGGGTGCGGGACCCAGGACTGAACATTATTATCCATCCTTTTCCCCTGTCTCCCCAGAGGCTCCCCAGTGCTCACCCTCCCCACCCCAGGTTGTTCACCCCAGAAGGTCTTGCCCGTCCAGTGGGAAGGACTGTGACCAAGGGGGGAAACTGCAGTAGCCTCCATGCCTCCACGTGATGGCTACCTTGCCAAATGCTTCTTCCTGGCTCCTTCCATCCCAGTGGTCTGAAGGGGCAGCTCTCTCTCCAGCACAAGGCTTAGTGCACAGCTAACTAGTCCCGGACAAAACACCCTGGTCCAGCTGGGGGGACTTGCTCAGCCCTGAGTCCGATCACCTGCCGCTCTCAGGCCTGGGAAGCAGTGTGGCCTACTGGAAAGAGCCTGGGCTTGGGAGTCAGACGGCCTGGGTTCTAATTCCCGGATCTGCCACTTGTCTGCTGGTGACCTTGGACAAGTCACTTCATTTTTCTGTGCCTCAGTTATCTTAGTTGTAAAATGGGGAACAGGCACTGTGTCCAATGTGATTATCTGGTATCTATCCCCGGGCTTAGCCCAGTGCCTGACACCTACTAAGATCTCAACAAATATCTTTTTTTAAAAAAGAAGCAACACGACCTGGAGGACCTGGGTTCTTATCCCAACCTCATCACTTACCTGCTTGAGGACCTTGAACGAGTCACTTAACCTCTCTGTGCCTCAGTTTCCTCATTTTGTAAAATGGGGATTCAATACCTCTTCTCCCTCCTACTTGGGCTACGAGCCCCACTTGGGAACTGATTAGCTTGAATCTACCCCAGTGCTTAGTACAGTGCTTGGCACAGAATAGTGCTTAACAAATGACAATTATTATCATTATTATTATTATTTTGCCTTCCCCGTTAGATCCCACACACACTTCCTCTAATCCCCAAACTTACTACCATACTCACTTTTCCAAAGTCGCAAAAGGCCAAGATTAAGAATTTATGCAAGCATTTAGTCTCATAACCAGCTTCCCACCACTCACAGTTAGCACTCAATGAATCATTCAATCGATATTTACTGAGCGCTTATGGTGTTCAGAGGACTGTACTAAGCGTCTGGGAGAGTACAATACAATGGAGTTGGTAGCCATGTTCCCAGCTCACAAGGAGCTTCCAGTCCAGAGAAAGAGACAGACGCTAAAATAAATTAGCTGCTCTACGGTGATTCCTGTGTGCATTGGAAAAGTAGCTCTACCTCTCTGAGGCTTGGTGTCCTTCTTTAGAACATTGAGAGGGTGATAATTGGATCTTCCTGCTTAGACGTATTGTAATAACAAGACCTATCTTTTTAATTAGTCAGGAAATATCTGTAAATTATTCATATATCCATAAATTATTTATATTGTCTGTCTCCACTCTAGACTGTTAAGCCCATTGTGGGCAGAGAATAATCATTCATTGAATTGTATTTATTAAGCACTTACTGTGTGCAGAGCACTGTACTAAGAGCTTGGAAAAGTACAATTCAATATGTCTACCAACTCTATTGTACTGTATTTTCCCAAGCACTTAGGACAGTGTTCTGCACCCAGTAAGCTCTTAGTGGATACCATTCACTGATTGAGTGATCTAAATATTGTTGTACTCCCACAGATACTAGTGAGAGAAGTACTGAATTGCACGACTTTACTAATTAGTACATACTCAAGGCAATATAATAGTCTAAAAATGAAAAGCTGATTAGACTTGCATTTGATAGATGTAGGTTCTCGTCCTTTCTACCCAAGGACAAGCTCTCATAATATTCTGACTGGATTACTGCATCAGCCTCCTCTCTGATCTCCCATTCTCCTGTCTCTCCATTCCAATCTATAATTCATTCTGCTGCACGGACTATCTTTCTACAGAAATGATATGGGCATGTCACTCCCCTCCTCAAAAACCTCCAGTGGTTGCCTATCAACCTTCGCATGAAACAAAGCCTCCTCACTCTTGGCTTCAAAGCTGTCCATCTCCTTGCCCCTCCTACCTAACCTCCCTTCTCTCCTTCTACAGCCCAACCTGTACACTCTGCTCCTCTGCCGCTCACCTCCTCATTGGGCCTCATTCCTGCTTGTCCCTCCATCGACCCCTGGCCCACGTCCTAACACTGACCTGGAATGCCCTCCCTCCTCACATCCGCCAAACTAACTCTCTTCCCCTCTCCGAAGCCCTACTGAGAGCTCACCTCCTCCAGGAGGCCTTCCCAGACTGAGCCTTCCCTTTCCATCTGCCCCTCCTCCTCTCCCATTTCCCCTATTCCCTCCCTCTGCTCTACCCCCTCCCTCTCCCCACAACACTTGTGCATATTTGTATATATTATTTACTACTCTGTTTTATTAATGATGTGTATATATATCTATGATTCTATGTATATTGATAGTACTGATGCCTATTTGTTTAGTTTTGTTGTCTGTCTCCCCCCTTTAGACTGTGAACCCATTGTTGGGCAGGATTGTCTCTGTTGCCAAATTGTGCATTCCAAGCATTTAGTACAGTGCTCTGCACACAGTAAGTGCACAATAAATACGGTTGAATGAATGAATGAATGAATGAACAAGAATCTTGACCTCTTCATTTCTCAGTTTCCCCATCTTTAAAAAAAAAAAGAGAATGTGAAATATAGTGCACATGCACATGCACAAACATACACACATGCTGGCTCACTCTCATACGCACAGCCATCTTTGAAAATGAAAAGCAGTGTGGAGAGCTCACCTCCTCCAAGAGGCCTTCCCAGACTGAGCTCCCCTTTTCCCTCTGCTCCCTCTCTGCTCCCCCTCCACCCTCTGCTCCCTCCCCTTTCCCTCTGCTCCTCCCCCCTCCCTTCCACTCAGCACTGTGCTCTCTTGTATATATTTGTATTTATTTTAATTACCCTATTTATTTTGTTAATGAGGTGTACATCCCCTTGATTCTATTTATCGTGATTATGTTGTCTTATTTTTGTCCGTCTGTCTCCCCCGATTAGACTGTGAGCCTGTCATTGGGCAGGGATTGTCTCAATCTGTTGTCAGATTATACATTCCAAGTGCTTAGTACAGTGTTCTGCACATAGTAAGCGCTCAATAAATACTATTGAATGAATGAATGAAAAAGCACAGACCTGGGAGTCAGAGGACCTGGGTTTCTAATCCGGGCTCTTCCAGTTGACTGCTGTATGACCTTAGGCAAGTCACTTCGTTTGAGCTTGCTATGGGCAGGGAATGTATCTGTTTTCATATTGTTCTCTCCCAAGTGCTTAGTACAGTGCTCTGTGCTCAATAAATAGGATTGAATGAATGACTGCACGAATGAACTTCTCTGTGCTTTTAAAATGGCAATTAAGACCGTGAGCCTGAGGATATATGTCCAACATCATGAGTTTGTATATATCCCAGAGGTTGGTATAGTGCCTGGCATTTCGTAAGCGCTTAGCAAATACCATAAAAAGATAAAAAGATGATGCCTCGAAAGTGCAGACCTGGAAACTCAGCTGGGAAGAGCACCAGCAATCCCTTATACAATGTTTACAAGCCAGAATGGAAAGATCCTGGCTGTGCCACTGGGTTTACCATCCACCCCGCCTATTTCAGTGTTCAAACCCACCTCATGGTTCCTGGTCTTTGTGGGAGGGTGGTATTTGTTGAGTGCTTACAGGCACTGTTCTAAGCGCTGGGGTAGATACAAGCTAAACAGGTTGGACACTGCCCCTGTCTCACTTGGGGTTCACAGTCATAATCCCCCTTTTTCAGGGAACTGAAGCCCAGTGAAGTGACTTGCCCAAGGCCATGCAGCAGACAGGTGGCAGAGGCGGGATTAGAGCCCAGGTCCTTCTGATTCTCAGCCCCTTGCTCTAACCACTTGGCCATGCTGCTTCCCATTCTTCCCATTCTTGATGGGGTTCTCCGTTTAAGAACTCCATTGTTCATTCTATCGCATTTATTGAGCACTCACTGTATGCGGAGCATGGTACTAAGCGCTTGGAAAGTACAATTTAGCAATCAAGAGAGACAATACCTGCCCACTGTACTCTGCCAAGTGTTTAATCTTGTGCTCTGCACCCAGTAAGTGCTACATAAATACTATTTGCCGGGTTGGCCGATTGAGAGCAACTTCTGTCACAACAGTTGGCTGGTCTATCCGCTGCAGTGCTCTCCCAGAGCCCACCGCCACATCACATTGTCGGAAACGGCATTTGACTCCATTTTGAAATGGTTTATTCTTCCTCCTCTGCAGGCATGTGTCCCCTGTTGTCTCCCCATTCCACAGCTGCTGGGATATCCTGCCATTGTCCAATTTTCTCAAATGTCCCGCCCAAAGCAGCTGCTTTGCTGGGAGCATTGAGACAGTCCTGGTGGGCTGACTACATTCCAGGACCTCGTCATCGCCCATCTAGTTTTCCCATTTGGTGCTCTGTACTCAGTAAGTGCTCTATGAATGTGATCAGTTGACGGATTGAGTGTAGACCATAGGTGATGCTGATGACAATAATAATAATAATAATAGCAATTGTGGTATTTGTTAAGTGCTTACTGTATGGCAGGCGTTATACTAAGCACTGGGGTAGTTACAAGCTAATCAGATTGGATACAGTCCCTGTCCCACATGGGGCTCACAGTCTTAATCCCCATTTTACAGATCATATAACTGAGGCACTGAGAAATGACTCACCCTAGGTGAGACAGCAGACAAGTGGCAGAGTCGGAATTAGAACCCAGGTCCTTCTGACTCCCAGGCCTGTGCTCTATCTATTGGGTCAATCTGCTTCAGGGTAGCTGATAAAACCTACTACCTGCCACATAGGAATTAGGATGCTATTTGTGAAATCCCTTAATGGGGGCTGAATAAATCCAATGTCATTTGGCAGGAAAGAAAGCATGTCATCAAGTAGTCAATCAATGGTATTTATCGGGTGCTCACTGTATGCAGAGCACTGGACGTAGCTCTTGGGAGAGTACATTGCAACAGCATAGGTAGACACGATCAGGAATGCTGCTTCGATGTAGTTCCAACATGAGGTCTGTACTTGGTTTTTAATGGCATTTATTAAGAAGTTACTATGTTCCAGGTACTGTACAATGAGCTGGGGTAATCAGGTTACCTTTCATTCATTCAATGCATTCAATAATATTTATTGAGCGCTTACTATGTGCAGAGCACTGTACTAAGCACTTGGAATGTACAAATCGGCAACAGATAGAGACAGGCCCTGCCCATTGATGGGTTTACAGTCTAATCTGGGGAGACAGACAGACAAAAACAATAGCAATAAATAGAATCAAGAGGATGTACATCTCATTAACAAAATAAATAGGGTAATAAAAATATATACAAATGAGCAAATGAGCACAGGGCTGAGGGGAGGGGAAGGGAGAGGAAGAGGAGCAGAGGGAAAAGGGGGAAAAGGAGGCTTAACTGAGGGGAGGTGAAGGTGGGGGTAGAGAGGCAGCAGAGGGAGCAGAGGGAAAAGGGGAAGCTCAGTCTGGGAAGGCCTCTTGGAGGAGGTGAGCTCTCAGTAGGGCTTTGAAGAGGGGAAGAGAATTAGTTTGGCAACTTAAGGGGTGCACAGTCTTAATCCCCATTTTGCAGATGAGGGTACTGAGGCACAGAGAAGTGAAGTGACTTGCCCAAGGTCACACAGCAGACAAGTGGTAGAGCGGGGATTAAAACCCATGGCCTCTGCCTCCCAGGCCGTGCTCTTTCCATTAGGCAGTAGCTTCTGAGAAAGAAGGAACTGTGTGCCCAAAAGGACCCCTATCTACCAACTCTCAAATCCACCAAACAATCACACTTCCCTCCTTCAAAGCCCTACTGAAGGCTCACCTCCTCCAAGAGGCCTTCCCAGACTAAGACCCCCTTTTCCTAAACTCCCCCTCCCCTCCCCATCTACTCGCTCCTTTAGCTCTACCCCCCACCTCACAGCACTTGTGTATATATGTACAAATATACCTATACCTATGTAATAATGTTGGTATTTGTTAAGCGCTAACTATGTGCTGAGCACTGTTCTAAGCGCTGGGGTAGACACAGGGGAATCAGGATGTCCCACGTGGGGCTCACACTCTTAATCCCCATTTTACAGATGAGGTAACTGAGGCCCAGAGAAGTTAAGTGACTTGCCCACAGTCACACAGCTGACAAGTGGCAGAGCTGGGATTCGAACTCATGACCTCTGACTCCAAAGCCCGGGCTCTTTCCATGTAGATATATCTATAATTCTATTTATATTAATGCCTTGTTTTGTTGTGTATATATATAATAATAATAATAATGTTGGTATTTGTTAAGCGCTTACTATGTGCCCAGCACTGTTCTAAGCGCTGGGGTAGACACAGGGGAGTCAGGTTGTCCCACGTGGGGCTCACAGTCTTAATCCCCATTTTACAGATGAGGGAACTGAGGCACCGAGAAGTTAAGTGACTTGCCCAAAGTCACACAGCTGACAAGTGGCCGAGTCAGGATTCGAACCCATGACCTCTGATTCCAAAGCCCGGGCTCTTTCCACTGAGCCATGCTGCTTCTAATATAAATATAATTCTATTTATATTGATGCTATTGATGCCGGTTTACTTGTTTCCATGTCTGTCTCCCCCCTTCTGGACTATAAGCCCATCGTGGGCAGGAATTGTTTATCTTTATTGCTGAATGGTATTTTCCAAGCACTTAGAACAGTGCTCTGCACACAGTCAGCACTCAATAAATACCATTGAATGAGTGAATGAATGAATAAACTCTCCTTCAAATACTCCACTCCCAGGATCCACTGAGAAACCTCTGTCCATAACCAGAGACTGCCACAATCCTGGGAAAGGAGAAGTAGCCAGAGAAGAGTGGACAGAACTAGTAGTGGCAGAGATCTGCCACTATTATAAAGATGATGATGATGATTATATGGTATTTAAGCACTTACTATGTGCCACAAGCACTGTTCTAAGCGCTGGGGTAGATACAAGGTAATCAGGTTGTCCCACGTGGGGTTCACAGTTTTAATCCCCATTTTACAGAAGAGGTAACTGAGGCACAGAGACGTTAGGTGGGTTGCCCAAGGTCACACAGCAGACAAGTGGCGGAGCCGTGCTCATCCCTCTTGATGATAAACTCATTAATAATAATAATAATGTTAGTATTTGTTAAGCGCTTACTATGTGCCAAGCACTGTTCTAAGCGCTGGGGTAGATACAGGGTAATCAGGATGTCCCACTTGACGCTCACAGTCTTAATTCCCATTTTACAGATGGGGTAACTGAGGCACTGAGAAGTGAAGTGACTTGCCCACAGTCACACAGCTGACAAGCGGCGGAGCCGGTATTCGAACCCATGACTTCTGACTCCCAAGCCCGGGCTCTTTCCATTGAGCCAGGCTGCTTCTCTAAAATAATTATGGCATTTGTTAAGCGCTTAATTATATGCCAGGCACTGTCAGCTGACTGGTGGAGAAGCTGGAATTAGAACTCATGACCCCTGACTCCTAAACCCGTCCTCTTTCCACTGAGCCACGCTGCTTCTCTATGGCGGGGAATGTGCTAATTTCTCTAGTATCATACTCTCCCAAGTGCTTAGAACAGTGACCTGCACATCTTATATGGTAAATCTTCAAAGCCGTTCAGTTCACTTCAACACTTCATTGGGCCGGGATGGTCTCTATCTGTTGCCGAATTGTGGATTCCAAGCGCTTAGTCCAGTGCTCTGCACATAGTCAGCGCTCAGTAAATACTATTGAATGAATGAATGAATAGTAAGCGTTCAATAAATACTATTGGAATGAATGAATGAATAGTAAGCGCTCAATAAATACCACCGTTTGACGGATTGCTGTGGTTTCCGCATTTAGCTTGGGCCACCCCAGTGCTCGGATTCCTGCTGCGAACAGGCCCTCTAGTGGTCAAAACGATAAGCACATCATTCACACCACACAACTCCCCGCTTCAGGGATTCATTCATTCATTCACTAGTATTTATTGAGCGCTTACTATGTGCAGAGCACTGGACTAAGCGCTTGGAATGGACAAATCGGCAACAGATAGAGACAGTCCCTGCCCTTTGACGGGCTTACAGTCTAATCGGGGGAGACAGGCAAAAACAATAGCAATAAATAGAATCAGGGTGATGTACATCTCATTAACAAAATAAATAGGGTCATGAAAATATATACAGTTGAGCGGACGAGCACAATGCTGAGGGGAGGGGAAGGGAGAGGGGGAGGAGCAGAGGGAAAGGGGGGAAAAGGGGGCTTAGCTGAGGGGAGGTGAAGCGGGGGAGAGGGGGAGCAGAGGGAAAAGGGGAAGCTCAGTCTGGGATGTCATATCCGATGTGATAGGGGAATTTCCTCCCATTGTTTTTTATATATTTTCACTTCAGCCTCTTAGGGCAGAAAATGAGGTGGAAATGTGATTGCAGCTTCATCTGTGCCTAATGAAGCCCTACCGAGAGCTCACCTCCTCCAGGGGGCCTTCCCAGACTGAGCCTGCTGCCCCTCCTCCCCTCCCCTTTCCCCCTACTCCCTCCCTCTGCTCTACGCCCTTCCCCTCCCCATAGCACTTGTGTATATTTGTACATGTTTATTGATCTATTTATTAATGATGTGCATTTATCTATGATTCTATTTATTTTGATGGTAGTATGGTAGGGAAGCAGCGTGGCTTAATGGAAAGACCAGGGGCTTGGGAGACAGAGGTCATGGGTTCTAATCCTGACTCTGCCACTTGTCTCCTGTGTGACCTTAGGCAAGTCGCTTAATTTCTCTGTGCCTCAGTTACCTCGTGTGTCAAATGGGGATTAAAGCTGTGAGCCTCATGTGGGACAACCTGATTACCTTGTATCCACCCCAGCGCTTAGAACAATGCTGGGCACATAGTAAGCGCTTAACAAATACCATAATTATTATTATTATTAGTGTTGCCTGTCTACTTGTTTTGTTTGTCTGCTCCCCCTTCTAAACTGTGAGCCTGTTGTTGGGTAGGGATTTTCTCTATCTGTTGCCGAATTGTACTTTCCAAGCGCTTAGTGCAGTGGTCTGCACACAGTAAGCGCTCAATAAATATGATTGCATGAATGAATAATGACTGATTTGGAAATATGCCCAATTCATCATAGCAATTGTAGTAATAGTATTTATTAAGGGCTTACTGTGGGCAGGGCAATATACTAAGGCTGAAACCTTTGATTGTATTGATGCCTGTCTACCTGTTTTGTTTTGCTGTTTATCTCCCCCTTTCAGACTGTGAGCCCGTTGTTGGGCAGGGGTTGTCTCTATCTGTTGCCGACTTGTATGTTCCAAGCGCTTAGTACAGTGCTCTGCACACAGTAAGTGCTCAATAAATACAATTGAATGAATGAATGAATACACAGATGGAAATTAAACAAGTGGGAACCCCTGCCCCTCAGGAGGCTCACAATCTGAACGATTGTTTATTCATTCAATAGTATTTATTGAGCGCTTACTATGTGCAGAGCACTGTACTAAGTGCTTGGAATGTACAAATCGGTTTATTAGAAATTGCTGCTTGCCCACCTGACTGAGAGAAGCAGTGTGGACTAGTGGATAGAGCATGGCCTGGGAATCTGAAAGACCTGGGTTTTAATCCCAGATCCTCCACTTGTCTGCTGTGTGAACTTGGGCAAGTCACTTCACTTCTCTGTGGCTCAATTCCCTCATCTGTAAAGTGGGGATTAAGACTGGGACATTTTGGGACATGGACTCTGTCCAAACTGATTAGCCTAAATCTGCCCCAATGCTTAGTACAGGGCCTGGAAGATAATAAGAACTTAACAAATACGATTTAAAAAGAAAGAAGCAACATGGCCTAGAGGAACTGGGTACTTATCCCACCTCTGTACTACTTGCCTGATTGATGACCTTGGACAAGTCATTTAATCTCTCTGTGCCTCAGTTTCCTCTTTGTAAAATGAGAATTAAATATCTCTTCTCCCTCCTACTTAGCCTGAGCCACGTGTGGTTATCTTGTGTCTTCCGCAGCACTCAGTACAGTGCTTTGCACATAGTAAGCACTAAACAAAGACCAACAAAAAACCAACCCAGCTCCTGGGGAGAAGCAGCATGGCATAATGGATAAAGCATAGGCCAGGGAGTCAGAAGTCATGGGTTCTAATCCCAGCTCAACTACTTGTCTGCAATGTGACCTTGGGCAAGTCACTTCACTTCTCTGGGCCTCAGCTACCTCATCTGTAAAATGGGGATTGAGACTGCAAGCTCCTCGTAGGACAGGAACTGTGTCCAACCCAGTTTGCTTGTATCACCCTAGGGTTTAACAAATGCCACTATTTTTTGAGGGGGTGGGGAGTGGTGGCAGAGGGACTGCTCTAGCATATTACTGAGCAATATTAGGGTGAAGGGCAGAGTTGAAGGATGGGAAGACTTTAAATGACATCTATTAAATAGATGGGCATGGTTATGTGAGGATCTCTAAGGTGGAATCCAAGATGGGGTTACTGGTCATGGTTCTAAGAGCATTCATCTTTTCTGAACAGGGCAATTCCTGATCAAAATCAATTGACACTAAATATTAAATTAACAGTGCTTGACACATAGTAAGGGCTTAACAAATACCATCAACATCATTAAATTTGTCTTGTGCTACTTTGGGCTAAAACTTGACTTTCTTGAAATTTTCTTCCAAAAGCAGTTGGGCTTTGCCCTGTTAAAGATCATAGTCTCGCATTTGGGATATCTGTAGAAATCACAAAAGTATCTCTGGCTAAACATGCTTTTCTCACTGCTAGGCCAGGAATGCTTTTCTGCCTCTCAGAGGGAAAGCTAAAAAAGTTGTTTCTTCCTGAGCCTGACACCCACAAGAATGTTTTCTTCTTGCCCTGGCTCTCAACCAGAGGGGGAAATTTAGCAGCTTCTGGTGTTTGTCTTTTTGCAAGGATATCAGAAGTATGAATTCATAAGTATTTCCTGGTTTGATTCTTATACTTGAGGATTGTGAGTTGGATGCCAACTCATTTGGTGGTTCTTGGTTTTCAGCCAGGAGCTCCTGTGAAAAGTCCTTATTTTGGGGGATAGTGTCTGTAGATTGTGATAAGGTGAATTTCCTAAACCCTGATTAGGATCTGTTTCCTCTTTCAGAGAATGCAGGGAGGCAGAAATGTTAATTACTCCCAAGGTTTTCAGAAGAAAGTCTCTTCGGAAATAATACCAACTAGAATGAATGCTAATGATTTTTCATGCTGCATGGGCAGAGGGGACAGCCAGCAGTCTCCACCAATCACTTTATGAATCGTCTGACTGATTGATTGATAAATTGATGATTGATTTTTCCCAAGTTTTTTTTTTTTATGGTATTTGTTAAGTGCTTGAGTTCATTGTGGGCAGGAATGTGTCTGTTTTTATATTGTACTCTCCCAAGCTCTTCCTACAGTGCTTTGCTCACAGTAAGGGCACAATAAATATGAATGAATGAATGAATGTGCCAGGCACTGTTCTAAGCACTGGGGTAGATAAAAGGTAATCAGGTTGGACACAGTTCCTGGCCCACATGGGGCTCAGAGTCTTAATCCTCATTTTGAAGATGAGGTAACTAAGACACAGAGAAGTGAAGTGACTTGACCAAGGACACAGAGCAGACAAGTGGCAGAGCCAGGATTAGAATGTTGGTCCTTCTGTGCTCTGTCCACTAGGACACCCTGTGAAGCAGTGTGGCTCAGTGGAAAGAGCCCGGGCTTGGGAGTCAGTGGTCATGGGTTTGAATCCCGGCTCTGCCACTTGTCAGCTGTGTGACTGTGGGCAAGTGACTTAACTCCTCTGTGCCTCAGTTACCTCATCTGTAAAATGGGGATTAAAAAACTGTGAGCCCCACGTGGGACAACCTGATCACCCTGTATCTCCCCCAGCGCTTAGAACAGTACTCTGCACATAGTAAGTGCTTAACAAACACCAACATTATCATTATTATTATTATCTCAGTGTTCCTCCCCGCTGTAGGGACTGGAGGCAAAGCTTTGGGGGTTGGGAAGACGTGGATTGGGAGCCGTGGGCATGAGAGGGAGCGCTTTGTCTGGGATCTTCCCACTGCCCGCCCTAGGAGTGGGATGGTAGGGTTGGTCCCGATGACCGCTACCTCTTAGGGAAGACACATGAACTTCAGCCGTAATGATAATACTAATGATAATTGTGGTATTTGTTAAGCACTTACTATATGCCAAGCACCTGTTCTAAGCATTGGGGTAGAAACAAGATAATCAGGTTGGACATAGTCCCTGTCCCACCTGGGACTGACAGTCTTGATCCCCATTTTACAGATGAGGTAACTGAGGAACAGCAAAGTGAAGTGACTTGCCCAAGGTCACACAGCAGACATATGCAGACCCAGGATTAGAACCCGTGACCTCTGACTCCCAGGCCCATGCTCTGGCTGGAATAGGGGTGTGGGAATTTAGGGAGCCCGGGTTAGAGAAGCAGTGTGGCTAAGCGAAAAGAGCACAGGCTTGGGAGTCAGAGGATGTGGGTTCTGATCCTGCCTCCGCCACTTGTCTGCTGTGTGACGTTGGGCAAGTCTATTAATTTATCTTTGCCTCAGTTACACTATAAATTGGGGATTAAAAGTGTGAGCCCCATGTGGGACAACCTGAGTAGCCTGCATCTACCCGAGCACTTAGAACAGTGTTTGGCACATTGTAAGCGCTTAACAAATACCATCATTTTTATTATTAGAAAAAGTCTCCAGAGGCAGAATATCAGGGCTTTAGGAATAAGTGGAGACTGACCAGGGCCTGGGGGCTCCTAGGTCTGTTTCTGCCTTGATTTAGGCCTGAAAACTCCTGATTCTATCACACCACTCGAGAGGAAATTTGATTAAACTCCAACCCATAAGATTCCGGTTAAACATGAGCAGGCCTGACTGTCCCACCGGCCCATGGGCATTTGACTGATGACCAGCGTGATGAGCAGCTCGTTTGTTCTTTTTTTATTTTATAGTACCAGTTAAGTGCTTACTATACTCCAGGCACTGTTACAAGCACTGGGATAGATAGAAGCTAATCAGGTTGGACACAGTCCCTGTCCCTCATGGGACTCACAGTCTTAATCCCCATTTTACAGATGAGGGAACCGAGGCACGGAGAAGCGAAGTGACTTTCCTACAGCAAGTTTCCTGGCAAGCAAGTGGCGGTGCCGGGATTAGAACCCAGGTCGTTCTGATTCCCAGGACCGTTCTCTATCCACTAATAATCATTCATTCATTCCATCGAATTTATTGAGCGATTACTGTGTGCAGAGCACTGAACTAAGCACTTGGAAAGTATAATTCGGCAACAAATAGAGACAATCCCTACCCAACAATGGGCTCACAGTCTAGAAGGGGAGAGACAGACAACAAAACAGAACAAGTAGACAGACATCAAGAGCAACAATATAAATAAATAGAATTATAGTTATATACACATCATTAATAAAATAAATAAATAGAATTATAGATATATATATATCATTAATAAAATAGACTAATAAATATGTACAAATATACACAAGTGCTGTGGGGCGGTAAGGGGGATAGAGCAGGGGGAGGGAGTGGGGTGATGGCAAGGGGAGGAGGAGCAGAGAAAAAGGGGGGCTTAGTCTGGGGAGGTCTCCTGAAGGAGGTGAACTTTCAGTAGGGCCTTGAAGGGGGGAAGAGATTTAGTTTGGCGGTGGTAAAGAGGGAGGGCATTCCAGGTCAGAGGTAGGACGTGGCCAGGGGTCGACAGCGGGACAGGGAAGAACGAGGGACGGTGAGGAGGTGAGCGGCAGAGGAGCAGAGTATGTGGGCTGGGCTGAAGAAGGAGAGAAGGGAAGTGAGGTAGGAGGGGGCAAGGGGATGGAGAGCTTTGAAGCCAATAATAATAATGCTGCTTCAACAGAGCTGTTCTCTTCCAGAGCGGGAGCTGGAAGCAGAGGCACTGTCTGCCTCTGTATCATCCCGGTCCCAATGATGATGCCCCATAGGGCATCACCAATTTCCAAAAGCCTCACTCAGTCCTAGGAGTTTAGTGTGGCGATTTGATGCCCTGGAAGTTTTCCTGTTAAGTCTGCTCTTGGGCCTCAGGAAGGACATTCAAACTCTAAAGGGAAAAGACTCTCAGAATGGGTCATCAAGGGAAACTGTGCAATCCAGTTCTCTGAAAATAGGAAGCACCAGCAGCCAAATGGAGCCTTAGGGACAGTCCTACCTGGAGTCAGGGAAAGAGCGTGACCTAATGGAAAGAGCCCGGACCTGGGAGTCAGATGATCTGGGTTCTAATCCCGGCTCTGCCACTTGTCTGCTGTGTGACCTTGGCCAAGTCACTTCATTTCTCCGGGACTCAGTTCCCTCATCTGCAAAATGTAGATTTGCTACCTATTCTCCCTCCTATTTAGACTGTGAGCCCGTGTGAGACGTGATGATATTCTATCTTGATGAAGATGTTGATGATGAAGTGGAACATATGATCTTGATGAGAAGCAGTGTTACCTAGTGGGTAGGGCTTAGAATAGTGCCAGTGCTTAGAACAGTGCTCTGCACATAGTAAGCGCTTAACAAATACCATCATTAATAATAATAATAATGTTGATATTTGTTAAGCGCTTACTATGTGCAGAGCACTGTTCTATGCGCTGGGGTAGATACAGGGTAATCAGGTTATCCCACATGAGGCTTACAGTCTTAATCTCCATTTTACAGATGAGGTGAATGAGGCATAGAAATGTTAAGTGACTTGCCCACAGTCACACAGCTGACAAGCGGCAGAGCCAGGATTCGAACCCATGACCTCTGACTCCCAAGCCCATGCTCTTTCCACTGAGCCACGCTGCTTCATTATCATTATAATGAGCATGAGCCTGGGAGTTAGAAGGACCTGGGTTCTAATCCCACCACCACTTGTCTGCCGGGTGATCTTGGGCAAGTCACTTAACTTCCCTGTGCCTCACTTACCTCATCTGTAAAACAGGGATTAAGACTGTGAGCCCCAAGTGGGACCTGATTACCTTGATTACCCCAGCACCTAGAACAGTGCTTGGCACATAGTAAACGCTTAACAAATGCCATAATTATCATTATTATTACTTCACTTCTCTGTGCCTCAGTTACCTCACCTGTAAAATGAGGATTACAAGTGTGAGCCCCTTGTGGGGTAGGGACCTTGTCCAACCTGATTCACTTGTATCTACCCTAGTGCTTAGAAGAGTGGTTGGCACGTACTAGACTGTGAGCCCGTTGTTGGATAGGGATTATCGCTATTTGTTGCTGAACTGTAGTTTCCAAGCGCTTAGTACAGTGCTCTGCACGCAGTGAGCACTCAGTAAATATCATTGAATGAATGAATGCTAAGTGCTTAACCAGAACCATAATAATTATCATTATTTCCCCAATGCTTAGTGCAGTGCTTGACAACGAGGAAGCATTTAAGAAATACCACAGTAATAATTATTATTGTTATCAGGAAGCCAAGTCAGCCAACTTTTGGATGGTTGTCCCTCTTGCTATCCCATTTGAGCTATAGCAAGTACTATGTGGGATCTAGGGAAGTCGTGAGTTTACCCAAGCCTCCCCCTCTCCTGGCTTCTGTCCCCCATTCTCACCTATCCCGCCGTCGACCCCTGGGCCACGTCCTCCCATGGTCCCGGAACGCCCTCCCGCCTCACCTCCGCCAAACTAATTTTCTTCCCCTCTTCAAAACCCTACTTAAAGCTCACCTCCTCCAAGAGGCCTTCCCACAGTGAGCTTCCCTTTTCCCTCTGCTCCCTCTAGCCCCCCTTCACCCACCTCTTCCCAGCTAAACCCTCTTTTCCCCCCCATTTCCCTCTGCTCCTCCCCCTCTCCCTTCCCATCCACTCAGCACTGTAATCGTCCGCTCAACTGTATATATTTTCATTACCCTATTTATTTTGTTAATGAGATGTACATCGCCTTGATGCTATTTATTTGCTATTGTTTTAATGAGATGTTCATCTCCTTGATTCTATTTATTGCTATTGTTCTTGTCTGTCCGTCTCCCCCGAATAGACTGTAAGCCCGTTAAAGGGCAGGGACTGTCTCTATCTGTTACCAATTTGTACCTTCCAAGCGCTTAGTACAGTGCTCTGCACATAGTAAGTGCTCAATAAATACTATTGAATGAATGAAAACCGGAGTCAGGCTCACTCCCTAGATGGCAGCAGCTGCAAGGCCTTCCTTCCCCGTCTCCCCCTCTGCCCACTGTACCTCCATCTCAACTATCTCGATGCCAGCTCTCGCCCTCATCCTGTCTCTGGTCTGAAACTCCCTCATCCTTCATATCTGCCAAACAATGACTCTTCCCCTCTTCAGAGCCTTATTGAAGACACATCTCCTCCCAGAGGCCTTCCCTGACTCAACCCTCCTTTCCTTTTCTCCCACTCCCTTTTGTTGCCCTGACTTACTCCCTTTATTCATTCATTCAATCGTATCTATTAAGCGCAGTATTGCAGACCACTGTCCTTAAACACTTGTGAAGTACAATTCACCAACAAATAGAGACAATCGCTGCCCAAAATGGGCTTACAGTCTAGAAGGGCAGAAATAGATATCAAAATAATAACATTCATTCATTCATTCATTCAATCGTATTTATTGAGTGCTTACTGTGTGCAGAGCACTGTACTAAGCGCTTGAAAAGTACAATTCGGCAACAGAGACAGTCCCTGCCCAACAAGGGGCTCACCTATAATGATAATAATAATTGCTGTGTTTGTTAAGCGATTACTAATCGGGCTGGATACAGTCCCTGTCCCGCATGGGGCTGACAAGTAAACAGGCATCAGTAGAATCTTAATAAATAAATAGAATTATAGATATATACACATTGCTTTATTCAACCCCCCTTTCAGCCCCACAGCACTTCTGTGATGTCTGTAATTTTATTTCTTTATATTAGCGTCTGTCTCTCCGGCTAGACTGTAAGCTCACTGTGGGCAGGGAATGTGTCTGCTCTAATTTTATATTATACTCTCCCAAGCGCTTAGTATAGTGAGTGCTCAGTAAATACGATTGAATGACTGACTGACTGAGTCGGTAGTGGATGCAAGCCTGGTAGAATAGCAGAGAGCACATTGCTCACCCTGAAACTCCCTCCCTCCCGATTCCGGTGAAAGTCTGCTCACTGTCCCCTCTGGCTCCCAGCTACTGATGATGGAGTTTGCATTGCGCTGAATGGGATCTAGCGGGACGAGCACAGGCCTGGGAGTCAGATGACCTAGGTTCTAATCCTGGATCCACCACTTGCCTGCTAGGGAACCTTGGGCAGATCATTTAACTTCTCTGGGACTCAGTTTTCCCCATCTGTCAAATGGGCATTAAATACCTGTTAGTGAATCAATTATTGACCACATACCTTGCCCAGACCTGTGAGCCCCAAATAGAATAGGAACTGTGTCTGACCTGATTAAATTGTGTCTACCCTAGTGCTTAGTGCAGTGCATGGCACATAGTAAGCACTTTAACAAATGCTACAGTTACTAGTCTTGTCATGCCATCGAGTCATTTCCGACCCATAGCAACCCGACCTGCTTGTATCCGCTTCAGTGCTTAGTACAGTGCCTGGCATATAGTTAAGCGCTTAACAAATGCCATAATTATTTTAGAGAAGCAGCCTGGCTCAATGGAAAGAGCCCGGGCTTGGGAGTCAGAAGTCATGGGTTCGAATCCCAGCTCCGCCGCTTGTCAGCTGTGTGACTGTGGGCAAGTCACTTCACTTCTCTGTGCCTCAGTTACCTCATCTGCAAAATGGGGATTAACACTGTGAGCCCCACGTGGGACAACCTGATCACCTTGTATCCCCCAGTGCTTTGCACATAGTAAACGCTTAACAAATACCATTATTATTATTATTATTATTCATGCATTCATTCAATCATATTTATTGAGTGCTTACTGTGTGCAGAGCACTGGACTAAGTGCTTGGAAAGTACAATTTGGCAACAAATAGAGACAATCCCTTTCCAACAACGGGCTCACAGTCTAGAAGCGGGGAGACAGACAACAAAACAAAACAAGTAGACCAGTGACACCGTGGATACATCTCTCCAGAATGCCCCGCTCTCCATCTGCAATCATTCTTATACTGTATCCACAGAGTTTTCTTGATAAAAATATGGAATTGGTTTATCATTCCCTCCTCACCCCCACCCACCCCGCACGCAGTAAACTTGAGTCTCCGCCCTTGAGTCTCTCCCATACTGCCGCTGCCCAGCATGGGTGAGTTTTGACTTATAGCAGATTGCCTTCCACTCGCTAGCCACTGCCCAAGCTGGAATGGAATAGGTAGGCCTCTGCTTGACTCTCCCTCCCATAGCCGAGACTGGTAAAGTACTGAAAACTCTCTAGGTGCGATCCTGAGAGGGGACAATTACTAGTAGTAGTGGTAATAATAGTAGTGCTCGCGGAGAACAGAAATTATTCCACATTGGCCAAATGTTCTTATCTGATCTCCAAATGGACTAAAATCAAACTTGAAATCCCAAAGAATTTGTGAGAAGCTGTAGCTCTTGGCCTTCTCTCCTTTGGCAACTTCTTACCTCTCTCTGTTCAGCTGTCTTGTCCCTGCTGCTGATTCCTGGCTTTCTTCCTGGCCCCATGGCCCTCTCTCTAATCAGGTCTTTCTCAATCTCCCTACCATGTCTTGAAGTAAGGCTTTCTTCGCATCCTGCCTAGGTTGGAGGTCATTTTGGGCCTTCCTTGGCTATCAGCTCACTCAGACCTCAGTGGCTTTTTCTTCTGTCCACCCACTCGTGCTTTGCAGCTCCTTGGGGACTTTTCTCTCCCTCTTCCCCTCCTCTGGCTTCCTGTAAGCTCCTTGAAGGTCACTTCTACCAACTCTATTGTATTGAACTCTTCCAAGTGCTTACTTAGTACACTACTCTGTACACAGTAAATGCTCAATAAATACCATCAACTGAGGGACTGATTGAATCCCCTCCCTCCATACACTGTCTACTAGATCATGAGGTCCTTGTGGGCAAGGATCACATCTACCAACTATATTTTAGTTTCCCGAGTGCTTAGTACAGTGCTCTGTGCACAGGAAATGCTCAATAAATACCACTGTTTGGTTGATTTGCCCCCAGACCAAGCCACACAGACTTTCCAGTTGGAGTTTGGGCTAAACAAATCTGGTGTTCAGAGATCCATTGAGTATGCCCTTACACTTCTTTTGAAAACCAGTATCTTTTTTCATCCTCAAGAATTTTGTTTTCTTTGGAATTCTTTCCAAAGCCAAACAAGAATCCACTCTTAAATGAAGTCAAAAATAAAGCTAGTTGGTTCATTCTCTCTCTCAAGCCACTATATAAAGAACCACAGACATCATCTCTTGGAAAAATATTTTTAAACATCTCATTTGGAAGTCATTCTGCTACTCAGTCATTTGTTTCCAGTATTTCTTTTCCTTGATTGTGATTACTAAAGATGTTGGCATAGAATCAGGATCTTGGGTTATAGGAGATTTTTCTGTTCCTTCTGTGTATTCCTCAAGGAAGAAGATAACTGACTCTTGGTGGCAGCCAGAATGGCTACACTACGTGGAACAGGGACTGTTTTTGACCCCCAAAAAATGGTATTGGTAAAACACTTACTATGTGCCAAGCACCGTTCTAAGCCCCGGGTAAATACAAGTTAATCAGGCCAGACGCAGTCCCTGTCACACATGAGGCTCATAGTCAAGTAGGAGGGAGAACAGGCATTCGAATCGCTATTTCAATGATGAGGAAATTGAGGATCAGAAAATTTAAGTGACTTGCCCAAGGTTACACAGCAGGCAAGGGTCAGAGTCAGGACAACCCAAGTCCTCTGGCTCCCAGGCCGGAGCTTTATCCAACTAAGCCACACTAATTCCCTGATTATCTTCTATCTATCCCAGTGCTTAGTTCAATGCCTGACACATAGTAAGGGCACAGGCTTTGGAGTCAGAGGTCAGGGGTTTGAATCCCAGTTCTGCCACTTGTCAGCTGTGTGACTGTGGGCAAGTCACTTAACTTCTCTGGGCCTCAGTTCCCTCATCTGTAAAATGGGGATGAAGACTGTGAGCCCCACGTGGGACAACCTGATTCCCTCGTGTCTACCCCAGCGCTTAGAACAGTGCTCTGCACATAATAAGTGCTTAACAAATACCAACATTATTAAACAATTTACAAGTACTATTATTAGTAGTAGTAGTAGTACACTGGACATTTTGCTTAATGCAGCCTGCAAGGATCGTGAACTTCAGTGGGGAAATGCTGAAGGAAAAGAAAAACCAAAGCCCAAACCAAAACCATTGTTTTCAAGTAGATTCCACAAAAGGAGAACAAGAAAAACTGCTGTGACATCTAGAGAGAATTGCTTCTAAATGGAACATTTTTCCAAGCTTTACATAAAATGATGAATTGCCACCAGGCAAGACATTCTCCCCTTTCTGCACATGACTTTCTAGTCAGTCAGTCAATCAATTGTAATTATTAAGCACTTATTGTTTGCAGAGCACTGTATTAAGTTCTTGAGAGAGTACAATATAATAATGAAAGAATAATAAATATAATATAATAATAAAATTATTATAGTATTATGATATAATAATAAATAATAATAATTCCCTACCCACAATGACCTTACAGTCTACAGTCTTTCTAGCAGTGGCTGCTCTGGGCAGAAAACTGAACAAACTACCAAAGAATTTGTACCTGTAAGTGATACAAGTTCATCCAGCATGTGCTGTGCAGCTCAGATCATTAATAATAATAATAATTATGGTATTCGTTAAGCGCTTACTATGTGCAGAGCACTGTTCTAAGCGCTGGGGGAGATACAGGGTAATCAGGTTGTCCCACGTGAGGCTCACAGTCTTAATCCCCATTTTACAGGTAACTGAGGCACAGATAAGTGACTTGCCTTCAGTCACACAGCTGCCAAGTGGCAGAGTCAGGATTCGAACCCATGACCTCTGACCGAGGAAGCTGTGAACAGCGATACCAAGGCCAGGGCAAAGGGAGACAAAACTGCTGTGGGGGGTAGGGAAACATACCCAGAGGTAACAGGTGTTTTTCAGAGCTGATTAGTGTGAGCACAAAATACACTGCTGGTGCTTTGAAGACTGCTTATCCAGAATCCACTCCGTGAGCCCTGTACTAGAGGCTTTGCAGTGAGGTGATAAGGCAGAGAACTAAGCCGATGCCTTGGGTAGCTGAGCCTCATTCACCGCCTGGACGTGATGCTGGTGAGGAGGGCTGAAAACCTGGGTTTTCATTGGCTATGTAGTAATTAAGCTTGTAAAATACTCCAACAGTCCTAACCAGTGTACACTGAGTGAGTGTTTTTTGATATTTGCTAGGTGCGAACGCTGTGCCGGGCAACGTAATAAGCTCTGGGTAGATATAAACTAATGAAGTTGGAGAGAAATGAATCCCTGTTTTACAGATGAGGTAACTGAGACACAAAGAAGTGATTTGTCCAAGGTAACACAGCAGGTAGGTGGCAGAACCAAGATTAGAACCCAAGTCTTTGGATTCACCACCACCCCCAAACCCCCATAGCACTTGTGTATATATGTACAGATCTGTAATTCTATTTATTTTATTAATGCCTATGTACTTGTTTTGACATGTATATCGCTACAATTCTATTTATTTATATTGATTCCTGTTTACTTGTTTTGATGTCTGTCACCCCCCTTCTAGACTGTAAACCCGGTGTATGCAGGGATTGGCTCTCTTTATAGCTGAACTGTACTTTCCAAGCGCTTAGTACAGTGCTCTGCACACAGTAAGTGCTCAGTAAATACGATTGAATGATTGAATGAATGAATTCCCAAGCCCACAGTCTGTCAACTAAGTGAGGAATCCCATATCCAATTTCCAACTCCTCAGTCGGAACTTGACACAGGTAAAAAAAAGCTTCCATATAGCTTGGGTGAAATGATGAAACATAATAATGATTGTGGTATTTTTAGTTGCTTGTTATGTGCCAAGCTACAGAGTAGATATAATACAACTTGATAAGACACAGTCCCTGCCCTACACAGTCACTGTCCCACATAATAATAACAATATTTGCTTAAGCTCTTAACTATGTGCCAGGCACTATACTAAGCATGTGGTCTATAGGGGAGAGAGAGCTAGTGTTTAACCCCATTGTACAGAGATGCAAACTAAGCCAAAGAGAAGTGAAGTGACTTGCATGAGGTCACATGACAGGCAAGAGGCAGAGCTAAAATTAGAACCCAGCCCCCGATTCCCAATATCTAATCCCAGGGATTAGAAACCAGGTCCTACTGACTTGCAGGCCTGTGCTCTATCCACTAGATTATCCTGAAATGAAGGAAGGAGCTAACCTTCTCACTGTGCCTCGATCTCGCCTGCGTTGCTGCTGACCCCTGGCCCATTTCCTACCTCTGGCCTGGAATACCCTCTTCACATCCACCAGACCATCACACTCTCCCCCGCTTCAAAGCCTTACTGAAGGTGCACCTCCTTCAAGAGGCCTTCCCAGACTAAGCCCCACTTTTCCTCATCTTCCACTCCCTTCCGTGTCACTCTGACTCACTCCCTTTGCTCTTCCCCTCTCTCCCCACTCTATAGCACTTACGTATATATCTATAATTTTATTTATTTATATTGATGCCTGTTTACTTGTACTGAGTCTGTCTCCCCGCCTCCAGACTGTGAGCTATTGTGGATAATGATTTGTTTCTTTTTACTGTCGTGTTGTACTTTCCAATCACTTAGTACAGTGCTCTGCGCACAGTAAGCACTCAATAAATGAGATTGAATGAATGAATGAAAGACATATTCACCTCAGTGAGCTGCCTAACAGGCTTTTCTCCTGACCTTTCACCCATAATCAATTAATTAATGCATTTATTGAACACTTACTATGTGCAGAGCACTTTGTCATAAAGGGTGGTAAGGCTGGTATTCACCCCATCCTGAGCCATATAGTACTTATATATGTATCTATAAATTATGTATTTTAAATCATTTATATTAACGTCTATCTCCCCCTCTAGATTGTAAGCATGTTGTGGGCAAGGAATGAGCCTACCAACTCTGTTGTATTGTACAGTCCCAAGTGCTTAGTACAGTGCTCTGCATATAGGAAGTGCTCAATAAATATGATTGATTGATCGATAAAGAAGAGATCTGTGATGATTGGCAGCTGGAACAAAGTCAGTTTAGAGAATGTAATGGGAAATGGGTATATTCACAACATGTAGCTGAAACGGACTGTTCAAAATCAAAAACCCCAAACTTTTTTTCAGTTAAAACCCTATAAGAATCCTTCATAGTGGAGAGAGTAAGTGAAACATCTCTCTCTCACAACATAATGGAGGTTTAATTATAGGCTAAAATGTAATTAAGCCCCTTGGTTTAAAAAGCCCCAATCCTTATAAAGTGTGGTCACCTTGATGTTTATATCGTGACTTTTTTTTGCCTTGCCTCTTTGACACCTTCATCCAACAAGCTTCAAGTGCTTAGTTGTGCCTCCCAGGTTTGTTTGAAAGTAACTGGAACCTTAACCTCTCCAATTTACAACAAGTGAAGCTGACGCCCCTTAGGAGGTGACTTGTCTAGGATCCAAAACTGTTTGGTTAGAAATCTGGGAAAGAATCTAATGCTTACTCCAGGACCCTTTCAATGAAAGAAAAAATGCCTTCCTCCAAATTCTGAAACCAAGCGGCCCCAGCCCACCACCTGCCCCAGTCTACCACCTACTCCCAGCAAGAGGTACGTTCTAAATCCCTCACCCAGAGTTGCACTTCCCCAGGCTCCACGTACACCGCTACGAAACCACTTCGGGTTTGACCAGACCGGGCATGCTCAAGGGGCCTTTGGGGGGAGAGAATGGGGCTACGCTGTCTCTGATCTCTCTGTTATTTTATGGTGGGATATTTTCTACGAGGGAATGACGAGAGGAGAGACTCCAGCCTGTGGGTACAGTACCACCAACCGCATGATTCAGAGCTATTTGGCCTCTCTTCCCTTGCCTCCTTTCCGTCTGCCGGCGAGAAGCCGGAAAACTATTTTAGCTTGAAAACGGGACTAGCGAGAGAACGGATTTTGGCCTGTGTTAACTGGGGTCTGGTGGTTAATTAGCATGAGATTCCGTTGACATCCTATTAACTGAACTCTATACCTCTCCTGTAGTGCCAAATGAGCTTAATTGGCCTTAACCCTTTCATCACCCCATGGCTATTTGACACACAGCCACAGTCAAGTCAGCTCGCTCTCTATGTGTTTCCACGTTGCGCAGAGTTCTCTCTCAATGCAGGGAGTGCCACCAGAGAAAATCTTGGCTCCCCAAGTGCACACTAGTCGCCCAAATTGCTCTTTCTGGAGGAGGACATCATTCATTTAATCGCATTTATTGAGGGCTTACTGTGTGCAGAGCAGTGTTCTAAGCGCTTGAACTCAGTGAGACACTTGAACTTTAATCCCTGCAACTGCATCATCTGGCTTTAGTGCAAATGCATTTTTCTGGGAGCAAACCCCACTGGATTGAAAACTATCTGAAGGTCTAATGCTTGGAAATGAGAAGTAGCCATAGGGGAACTGGTGGAGAGCTCTGGTGAGCTATTCCAGAATTCAGACCTGGCTTCATTAATGAGCTACACTGTGGATTCAGTAATGAAAACAACAATAACAGTAAGAAGAACATTTTAAGTTGGTAGAGAGCTTTTCAATTTTTCCAAAGCACTTTCACTTCAATGATCTCATTCTGTTCTCCGGACATCCTTGACCCCATTTTACAGATGAGGAAGTTGAGGTCCAAAGAATTTAAGTGCCTAGTCCAAGGTCACTCAGCAGGCCAGGGGCAGAGCTGAGAAAGACCTAAGATCGTTGACTCCCAGCCCCATTCCTTTCCAAACAGACCAACTTGCAAATCTGCACCAGTCTAGGAACCATTTAATAAATAATAATAATAATGGTATTTGTTAAGTGCTTACTATGTTCCAGGCACTGTTCTAAGGACTGGAGTAGATACAAGGTAATTAGGTTGGACATAGTCCCTGCCCCAAATGAGGCTCGGTATATTAATCCTCATTTTACAGATGAGGTAATGGAGGCCCAGAGAAGTGAAATGACTTGCCCAAGATCACACAGCAGACAAGTGGCAGAGCCAGGATTAGAACTCACATTCTCTTACTCCCAAGCCCATGTTCTTGCCACTAGGCCATGCTGCTTCCACAGTAATGGCCAGAATGGCAGAGTAAATCCTACAGATGGATTTAAGAGAACCGAGGGCATAAAAAAAGAATTACTGAAGCTCACTAACTGCACATATACATCTTGAATTGATCGTAAACCAAACATTCTGCTGAATGGTTTGCAGAAGAGAAGGCAGTGCTGATGAAAACCAAGACCTCCCCCACCCCACTCTGTCACCCCAGAGGAATCAGACTCCTTCACCACAGTAGGATAGGGACAGGTTAGGGCCAGGGGCCCCTGGAAAGATGGAGACAACTTGGCTCGAGTTCAGAGAGAAATGAGCAAAAGGATGAAGGGACCGGAGGAATTGAGTCATTAGGAAAGATGAAAAGAGCTAAATGTGGGGTGGCTTGGCTACAGCGGGGACTGGCCCACAAGCATTTGAAGGGTGTGAATAATAAAAGAGAACAAGGTTTATTTAGCTGTGGTACGATGACTGTAATTACGGAAAAAGCAAAGAAAGGAAAATGTCAGCTGAATATCAGAGTAGCAAAGGGGAAGTGAAATCTTAGCTAACGACCAGAGCCGAGCAGAGCATGATCTGATGATTGCTCCTGCAACAGGGCTGTTTTCTGGGGCGGGCATGCCGGGGGTGGGCACAGTAGAGAGGAGGGGGCACAGGAAAAGGTGCTCTCTTCTTTGGGCGGGGACAGGCTTGAGGCTGGAAGGGGGTCTTTCCCACAGTGGCATACTCCTGTACACAACCCTGCTTCCCCCTCCTAGACTGTAAACTCCTTGAGAGCAGAGATTGGGTCTACTGATTCTACTGAGCTCTCAGCATTGGCAAATGGAAATAGAGAGGCTGGGAATCAGGGGAACTGGATTCATTCATTCATTCATTTGTATTTATTGAGTGCTTACTGTGTGTGTGAGGTAAACTGGTTCTAACCCCGGCTCTCTCACTTGCCTGCTATGTGATCTTGGTCATGTCACTTAATCCTTTCAGGGCCTGTTCCTCATCTGTAAAATGGATATAGTAATTTTCATTCTCCCACCCTCTTAGACCTGGAACTCCATGTGAGCCAGGGACTGTATCCTTCCTGATTATCTTGTATCTTCCCTAAGGCCCAGCACAGAGTAATCATTTAATAAATGCCACCATCTTCATCATCACCCAAGAAGTTAGTGCAGTGCTCTGCACAGACAAAGTGGTCGATAAATACTATTGAGTGATTGAGCACACTTCCCCTCCTCCCACCTTTAAATGAGGACATCCCCACCCAGAGGGCAAGGCAATCATAAAGAAGTACTTCTTTATGATTGCCTTGAAAGAAGCATCAAAGTGGGGCAGGGGAGGAGACAGGAGATACAACACAAGCTGCCCGTCATAGTGGATAGAGCACGGGCTTGGGAGTCAGAAAGTCATGGATTCTAATCCCGGATTTGCCATTTGTCTATTGTGTGACCTTGGGCAAGTCATTTTACTTCTCTGTGCCTCAGTTACCTCATCTGTAAAATGGGGATTGAGCCTGGGAACCCCATGTGGGACAGGGACTGTGTCCAACCCAATTTGCGTGTATCCACCCCAGCGCTTAGTATAGGGATTGGCACGTAGTAAGCGCTTAACAAATACCATAATTATTATTTCACTTCCCTACCTATACACCCTGTCGTGCTAAAAACCTCAATGAGTGCAGGGTGGCTGAGTTTATGATGGTACTAGAAGTTCAGTCAGTCAGTCAATAGTATTTATTGAGCACTCACTGTGGGCAGAGCATTGTACTAAGCACTTGGGAAAATACAATATAACGATGTAACAGATATATTCCCTGCCCACAAAGCTCTTACAGTCTGGGGGGAGACAGACATTAATATAAATAAGTAAAACTACAGATATGAACATACGTGCTGTTGGTCTGGGATGGGGGATGAATAAAGGGAGCAAGTCAGGGCACGGCAGAAGGGAGTGGGAGAAGAGGAAAGATGGGCAGAGTCAGGGCAGGCTTCTTGGAGAAAAGGCTTTGAAGGAGGGGAGAGTGATTATCTCAGATATGAAGAAGGCTGTTGTTTCAGGACAGAAGCAGGATGTGGGCAAGAGGTCAGGGGCAAGATAGATGACATCGAGGTACAGTGAGAAGGTTGACATTATAGGAGCGAAGTGTGCAGGCTGATTTGTAGTAGGAGGGTAGTGAGGGGAGGTAGGAGGGGCTAGTGGTGAGTAGTTTCGGTTTGATGTGGAGGTGGATGGGCAACCACTGGAGCTTCTTGAGGAGTGAGGAAATGTAGACTGAATTTTTCTGTGGAAAAATGATCTGGGCAGCAGAGTGAAGCAAAGATTGGAGTGCGGAGAGACAGGAGGCAGGGAGGACAGCAGGGAGGCTGATACAGCCTTGGTTGGCTGGCCAGCCAGCCAAGGTGCAGTTTCCTCAACAGTGAGACTTGGTCCAGAATTTTCTGTGTTGGCACCATGTGGAGATGCTCCATTTACTGCTAAATGTGAACAGATCCCTCTCCCTGCAGGCCAGGGGCCCTAGGCCATACACCTCAAGAGGCCCAGGCCACAGGATCCTACCTCAGTTACCTCCCGGATGGTCAGGGTTCTCTTTTGCTGGGTTCAAATCAGGCCTAAATCCAGCAGGCTCCCCTTCTCCACAGAATGAGATCACTGAAGTGAAAGTGCTTTGGAAAAATTGAAAAGCTCTCTACCAACTTAAAATGTTCTTCTTACTGTTATTGTTGTTTTCATTACTGAATCCACAGTGTAGCTCATTAATGAAGCCAGGTCTGAATTCTGGGATAGCTCACCAGACTTCCAACACTGGCTCATCTATCCGCCAATCAATCAATCAATCAATCAGTGGTATTTATTGAGCCCTTAATGTTTGCAGAGCACTGTACTAAGCATTTGGGAGAGTACGCTATAACAGTTGGGAGATACATTCCCTGCCCACAACCAGCTTACAGTCTAGATGGGGAGACAGACATAAATATTAATAAATAATGTATATGAGTGCTCTGAGGCTGAGGATGGGGTGAATACCAAGTACCCAAAAAGTACAGCTCGAATCGCAAAGATGATGAAAAAGGAAGAGCAAGTGAGGGAAAAAGGGGCTTAATTGGTGAAGGACTCTTGGAGGAGATGTGATCTTATAAGGCTTTGAAGGTGGGGAGAGTGGTGGTCTGGAGTATTTGGAGGGAGAGAGAATTGCAGGCCAGAGGGAGGATGTGGGAAAGGGGTCAGCAGTGAAATAGATAAGATTGGGGCACAGTAAGCAAGCTGGTGCTAGAGGAGCAAAATGTGCAGGCTGGGCTGGGGAGGTAAGGGTAAGGTTGTTGAGTTGGATGAACAATCACTGGAGGTTCTTGAAGAGTGGGGAGAAATGGACTGAATGCAGTGGGAAGGCAGGGTTTGGGTGGGAGGATAAGAAGTTATGTTTTGGACATGTTTAGTTTGAGGTGTCAGCAGGACATCCAGGTAGGAGATGTCCTGAAGGCAGATGGCAATACGAGACTGCGAAGACGGAGAGCGATCAAGGCTGGAGTTGTAGACTTGGGCATTTTCTGCATAGAGATGGTAGTTGAAGCCATGGGAGCGAATGAATTGGTGTAGATGGAGAACAGAAGGTGACCCAGAACTGAGCCTTGAGGGACCCCCACTGTCAGAGGGTGGGAGGCAGAGGAGGAGCCAGCAAAAGAGACTGAGAATGAGTGGTCAGAGAGATAGGTCAAGGAGTATTAGGATGGAGTAGTGGTCATTGGATTTGGTGAGAAGAAGGTTATTGGTGACCTTTATTGGAGGCAGCGGGTGTAGACAACTCACTCAAGAAGTTTGGAGAGGAATAGTAGGAAGAAGAGGGAGTGATAACTGGAATGAAACATTGGATCAAATGAGTGGTTTTTTTAGGATGGGGAGACATGAATATGTTTGAAAGCAGTGGGGAAAAGCTTTTGGAAAGTGAACAGGTGAAGACGGCCATCAGGGAGGAAAGATGGAAGGGGGCAAGTGTTTTAATAATGTATAAGGGATGGGGTGAGAGGCACTTTGAGAAGAGGGGTGCACACACACACATACACGCACACGCACAGCATCATCACATTAGATGCTCAATAAACACTACTATTGATTGATTAATTTCAGTGGCCAGAAATCAGGGAGTCTGATACAACCTTTTCACTGCCCATGCCCGGGGCTGGCTTAGGGTGGTTATTGACGGCACTATAGAATTTTGGACACCTCTTTATCATTCTCTCCCGATGACAATTTTTTTCTGTTTCAAAACTAGTACAACCACTCTCTCATTCACCCACAAGCATCAGGCATAATATATGTAAAGACGTCATGAGGACACATCCACCACCCTCCCCATCTTCAAAGCCTTATTAAAATCGTATCCCCCGCAGAAGGCCTTCCCTAAATAAGCCCTCAATTCCCCACCCTATTTGCTCTCCCTTCTGAGTCACCTATGCTCTTAGGTCTGTGTCCTTTAAGCACTTTGATATTCGCCCCACTCCCAGCCTCACAGTACTTATGTACCTATCCTTAAACTATGCCACTTCACCAACCTGCAATGTCTCCCCTACTAAACTGTAAGCTGTTTGTGGGCAGGGATTGTGTCTACCAACTAGTCCTCTAATTCTGTTGCATTATACTCTCCTACACACTTAGTACAGTGTTCAGCATGTAGCAAGTGCTCAATAAATACCACTGATTGATTTATTGCAAGCTCACTGAGAGCAGGGAATGTATCTACCAACTCTGTTGTATTGTACTCTCCCAGGTGCTTAGTACAGTGCTCTGCACACAGTAAGAGATCAGTAAATACCATTGATTAATATAAAAAAGGTTCTTTGTGAAAATTTTGCAGAACCCATAGAGTTGTTGCGCTTTTAGATGGGGGATAGGACCAGCTGAAATCTGATTGTACAGTACGAGAAGCAGCAAGGCCTAGTGGATAGAGCACGGGCCTGGGAGTCAGAAGGTCATGGGTTCTAATTGCAACTCTGCCACTTGTCTGCTGGTGTGACCTTAGGCAAGTTACTTCACTTGTCGGGACCTCAGTTACCTCATCTGTAAAATGGGGATTGAGAATGTGAGCCCCATATGGGGACAGGGACTGTGTCCAACCTGTTCGCTTGTATCCACCCCAGGGCTTAGTGCAGTCCTTGGCACATAGTAAACGCTTAGCAAATACCACGAATACTATTATTATTAATAATCAAGCCAAATGGCCATCTTAGGCTGGTTGGTCAGAACCGGAGTGGTAGTTGCTGCCCCAATCCATTCTCTTCCCCTGCCTGTGAAGAACAAAAGTAGCATCTGGCCTCTTTTGGCTATTGATGCCCCTTCTGATCCCTTATAAAGTCTGCAAACATTTGGTAACTTGAGGATATTCACCAAGATTGTAAAAGTCATTGCGTAGTGTTTCCTGATTCATTTGTTCTTTTTCTCCCATTCTCCCCTCAATCTTTCTTCCCTTCTCTTTCCTCAAGTTCAGTTCCTTGGAATAAATACCTGAAGCTTCTAACAGGAATTGATTCACGATATTTCAGAAGAGAAAAGGTCCACTGACCAAATCCAGATACAACACTGAACAAATCATTGATCAATTAATCGTATTTATTGAACACTTACTAGGTGCACAGCACTGAATCTAAGCATTTGGGAGAGCACAGTACAACAGAGTTGATAGACAACTCTGCTCTCAGTGAACTTACAGTCTAGAAGGGATCAGTCAGTCAATCAATCAATGGTATTTATCTGGCACTTTCTATGAACTGAGCACTTTACTAAGTACTTAGGAGAGTACAATACTAAATAATTAGGTGATACATTTCCTGACTGTAACAAGCTTACAGTCTAGAGGGGAAGAAAGACGTTAATATAAACAAATAAGTAATTTATAATATGTAATTTAAAGATCCCCTCTCAGGATCACACCTGGAGAGTTACCAGTACTCTAACAGTCTTGACTACCGGAGGGAGAGTCAGGCAGAGGCAAATCCATTCCATTCCTAGGTTGGGCAGAGGCTAGCTAGTGGAAGGCAATCTGCTACCACTCAAAACTCCCCTGTGCTGGGCAGCAGCAGCATGGGAGAGAGTCGAAGGCAGGAGACTCAGTTTACTGTGTGGAAGGAGGCAATGGTAAACCACTTCCCTATTTTTAACCAAGAAAACTGTATGGATCCACTACCAAGACGATTGCAAATGAAGGTGGGGCGTTCTGGGAGAGATGTGTCCATGGAGTCGATATGGGTTGGAGACATCTCAACAGATAAAACAAGACAAATTTGTGACTTAGTGTTGTATTGTACTTTCCCAAGTGCTTAGTACAGTGCTCTGCACATAGTTTGTGCTCAATAAATACGATTGAATGAATGAATGAAGTGGGGATTAAGATAAAATGGAACATGCACTGTGTCCAACCTGTTTACATTCTATGTGCCCCCAGGGCTTAGAACAGTGCCTGGCACACAGTGAGCATTTAGTCAGAGGTCATGGATTCTAATTCTGGCTCCACCGCCTATCAGCTGTGTGACTTTGGGCAAGTCACTTAACTTTTCGGTGCCTCAGTTACCTCATCTGTAAAATGGTGATTAAGACTGTGAGCCTCATGTGGGACAATGGACAACCTGATTACCCTGTATCTACCCCAGGGCTTAGAACAGTGCTTGGCACATAGTAAGCACTTAACAAATACCAACATTATTATTATTATTATTATTATTAACAATACCATAAAAATAAGTCTCTTCTCTCATGCCTCACCCCAGTTAGTACCTCAGCCTCATTCCCACAATCCCCCCAACTTGTTTAAAATGACACTGCCCCCATCCCCTCTTCTTTGTATGACTTAATAATAATAATAATAATGTTGGTATTTGTTAAGTGCTTACTATGTGCCAAGCACTGTTCTAAGTGCTGGGGTAGATACAAGGTAATCAGGTTGTCCCACATAGGGCTCACAGTCTTCATCCTCATTTTACAGCTGAGGTAACTGAGGCACAGAAAAGTGTAGTGACTTGCCCAAAGTCACACATCTGACAGGCGGCAGAGCCGGGATTCAAACCCATGAACTTTGACTCCCAAGCCCGAGCTCTTTCACTAAGAGGGCTTGACCTACACCAGCAGATACGGTGGTCAGGAAAGTCAAGCTGAGACGTGACCCTTTGGCATGCCAAAATATTCACCAGAAATCATGGTCCAACTTACTAATTAAACTACTTTAGGGGTGCATATTCTGGAATCAATTTGGCATATGGCTTGACCATTTTGCAGAGAGAGGATTCATCTTGAGTTGCTCTCTGCCACTGAAAAGCCTGACTCATCAATGAAGAATATTTCTTGTGGGAGCCACTGTGCTTTAAGGAACCTAGGGAAAGCTCTCTATTTAAAAGCTACGTCCCACTCATTCAAAAGAGAAGTCTTGTCTCGGTGGGATTAGCCCAGAGTTTTAGAAAAGATGGGAAATGAAGAAGTACCATTATCCGCAAAATCTTTCTACTATATATCATACTCTCCCAAGCTCTTAGTACAGTGCTTTGCACACAGTAAGCGCTCAACAAATGCAATTCAGTGAATGAATGAACAAACTGAAAGAATCTGAGGGAAACGTGGGTCTTGCACCAGCACTGACAGGATGTCCGATGAGGAGGAGGAGGGGAAGGAGGGGGAGGGCTGGGAGTAGTTTGGAAAATCAACAGATGGTACATGGAGGGAAAAGAAAACCGAACAGCAAGCTGCCCCGAGTTTCATAAAAAGCATTGATCAGGAGAAAAGAAGCAGGGCCATATGCTGCTTTCAGAATCTGGGCACGTTCTACTTTGAATTCTCTAAGTATTTTCCAGCCACCTGCCTGTTTCGTCAAGGATGCCTGTCCTTTCTGGGCACCATTCAACTTTGTGGGGGAGGGAGCGATGGAGGAAAAGAATATTTGGGAAGATGGGAATATTGCAGAGAATATATGATATAGGGCTAAATTCTTTCTGACATGTCTCTAGGAAGGCGCTGTCTTTGGAACTTTCAGGATATTACTAATCAAGATGAGAGGATTTTTTTTTGTTTTTTTGTAATGCCATAGTTACTTGAGTTTCACAAAAAGAAGGAAAGGGAAAAGCAGGCAATAACCTGATTATCATCAGAATGCCATCTGATATCACTAGGAGTCTTTTCAGCCAAAGGTGAGCCCCATATGGGAAAGGACTGGGTTCAACCCGATTTGCTTGCATCCACCCCAGTGCTTAGTACAGTGCCTGGCACATAGTAAGCACTTAACAATTTCCATGATTATTATAATTATCATTATTACGTTTAGTAACTTTGCACCCCCTGCCCCATTCCTGTCAGCAAAAGTACCTTCTGGCTTTTTTTTTTTAATGGTATCTGTAAGCATATAGAGAAGAGGAGTGGTCTAACAGAAAGAGCACAGGCCTGGGAGTTAGAGGACCTGAGTTCTAATTCTGACTCTGCCATGTGTCTGCTGTGTGATAGAGAAGAAACAGTCTGGCTTAATGGAAAGAGCCCAGGCTTGGGAGTCAGAGGTCATGGGCTCTAATCCCAGCTCCAGCACTTGTCAGCTGTGTAACTTTGGGCAAGCCACTTAACTTCTCTGTGCCTCATTTACCTCATCTGTAAAACGGGGTTAGGACTGTGAGTCCCACGTGGGACAACCTGATTACCTTGTATCTTCCCCAGCACTTGGCACATAGTAAGTGCTTAACAAATTTCATTACTATTATTATCTAGGACAACTTACTTAACTTCTCTGTGCCTCTGCTACTTCATTTGTAGAATGGAGATTAAAGCCTATTCCCTCCTACTTAATCTTTGAAACCCTTGTGGGGCAGGGACTGTGTCCAACTTGATTAACTTGTATCTACCTCAGTGTTCAGAGCACATAGTATACACATAGTAAGCGCTTAACAAGTACCCAAATTGTTATTATCATTATTGTAACTATGTGTCAAGACATAATCTTCTAAATTCTGGGGTAGATACAAGTTAAACAGGCCAAATACAGTCCCTGTCCCACCTGAGGCTCACAGTCTAGGTAATTAGTCTAGTATTTGCTAGGTGCTTACTGAGTGCTGTGCACTGTACTAAGTACAGGAGAGAGGACAGGTATTGAACATTAACTAGTTAATGAATCCCCACAGCTGCCCTGTGTATTGGGTCTGAAAACCAGGCAAAGGGAGTTCCTATCCTCACAGGACCACAGCCTCATCTGAAATCAGTTCCCAGAAACGCCCAACTTCTTGCTCTAACCTCTAGACAGGCCCATTTCCTGACTCTAAAATCCCAGACAAAAGCAACCGTCTGCCTCTTCCTTACTGTCTGCCCAGACCTCATGATTCTATCCCTTAGGAAGGTTGAAACCTCATCATTGGTCAACTAGGAACCAGGCTGAGGAGAGTTCTGAAAGTACTGGGCTTTGTTCCACAGACTTCTTTGAAGGGGCAAAGTGATGATGCCTCCTGACTTCTGTTCCCTCTGCTATGGCTGGATTTGTGACATTGCACGCATCTCTGCCTCAGCTTCCTCCTTTGTGAAATGGAGCTAATATAATCATAGTTTGCATGCCTAAAACAGCTTTCATCTGTGCATCCCAAAGAATCCTTACAAATGTTAATTAATTCTCAAAACACCTTCCAACTTTTATTATTGGCCAACTGTATTATCATCTCCTCTTCATAGACAAGGAAACCAGAGACACAGAAAGGTTAACCAACCTGCCCAAGGTCACACACTATGTGAGTGCCAAAGGGAGGGAGCTTCAGAAGATGTAATTATGAACCCAAGGTCGACCAGCAGGCCTTTGTTTGGGTAGCAGCGTGGCTCAGTGGAAAGAGCCTGGGCTTCAGAGTCAGAGGTCATGGGTTCGACTCCCGGCTCTGCCTCTTGTCAGCTGTGTGACTGTGGGCAAGTCACTTAACTTCTCCGTGCCTCGGTTACCTCATCTGTAAAATGGGGATTAGCTGTGAGCCTCACATATGACCACCTGATTACCCTGTATCTACCCCAGTGCTTAGAACAGTGCTCTGCACATAGTAAGCACTTAACAAATACCAACGTTATTAAAATAGTTTGAGAAAATGCTCACAGAAGAAAGCCCGATTAGTAGATGAGATCCTTGTCCTACAACCTACCTGGGGCCACTCTCTCATCCCTGCATTAAATCAATCCATCAATCAGCCACTTGTATTTATTGAGTGCTTACCATGTTCAGAGCACTGTAGTAAGTGCTTGGAAAGTATGATATAACAGATTTGGTAGACATGCTTCCTGCTCACAAGCAGCTGCAGGCTACAGTCCATATAAGACCCATATGGGCTTTATAAACAGACTGCTAAAGGGAAACAGCATGGGTTAGTAGATAGAGCACAGGCCTGGGAGTCAGAGGACCTGGGTTTTAATCCCAGCACTTCCACTTGACTGCTGTGTGACCTTGGGCAAGCCAGGTACCTTCTCTGTGCCTCAGTTACCTCATCTGTAAAATGGGGGACTGAGGCTGAAAGCCCCATGTGGGACAGGGAATGTGTCCAACCTGATTAGCTTGATTAGTGCCCAACACATAGTAAACATTAAACAAATACCTTAAAAAAAAGAGTAGCTCTGGACCCTCTCACACCCAACTGCTCACTTTGACGAATGTAGAGGGAACTACTTTTGTCCCAGATATCTTAGGCCTCCTGAAGAGGGGAAGGTCTAATACAGAAGAGAGAATGTGCCAACATGTGAAGGCATGATTTTCTTGCAACTACTGAGGAATTCACCAATACATTTAGAGTCACAAAGAATGGCAGAACTCCCAGTTCTGGTTTTTCTGCTGTAATTTACAAGCAGGGTGGAGTGGTACTGTTTAGATATATACATAGGCCTTTCTTCAACATATGGAAGAACTATTGAGGCAACACTATAGAATTTCAAAGACATACTCATCATCGCCATCTTCAAGAAAATTTCCACAATTAACGACTGGGATTGAACTGCCCTGCTGGAATTTATTGGGGCCATCTAATCAGGGATGTAAATCATGCTCCCCAAAATGCAATATGATTTAGTTGGCTAGTGGAATATTGGACGTGATCTTTATTGCATACTGGATAATAATAATAATTGTGGTATTTGTTAAGGACTTTGTGCCAGGCACTGTACTAAGCACTGGGATGAATACAAGCAAATTGGGTTGGACACAGTTCCTGTTCCACACAGACCTCACAGTCTCAATCCCCATTTTACAGATGAGGTAACTGAAGCCCAGAGAAGTAAAGTGACTTGCTCAAAGTCACACAATAGACAAGTGGTAGAGCTGGGATTAGAAGTCATGACCTGACTCTCAGGCACATATACTCTATGGGCTGCCTCCATCTAGCAAGCCAGCTAAATTCTTGTGATGTCGGAGCACTGGGAGGAGCTTCTAAGAGTGAGGGTTTTGGTGATTGGAGGGACAACCCTGGGGGCAGGGGCAGGAACAGGCTTCTTCACAGCAACCGGACATCTTATGTGTGTGGGACTCCACTCTTAGTCAATCGTATTTTTTCAGCGCTTACTGTTTGCAAAGCACTCTACTAAGTGCTTGGGAGAGTACTATACAATTCATTCATTCATTCAATAGTATTTATTGAGCGCTTACTATGTGCAGAGCACTGTACTAAGCGCTTGGGATGAACAAGTCGGCAACAGATAGAGACAGTCCCTGCCGTTTGACGGGCTTACAGTCTAATCGGGGGAGACGGACAGACAAGAACAATGGCACTAAACAGCGTCAAGGGGAAGAACATCTCATAAAAACAATGGCAACTAAATAGAATCAAGGCGATGTACAATTCATTAACAACAATATAACAGACACATTCCCACAGTGAGCTTACAGTCTAGAGACAACTTGGACCCTGGAAACTGCTGAACGACAGAGAAGTTCATTCAAGACCCAACCTCTCTCTAGGTTTGTTTCACTTGACTTCTTTTGCAGCATCAACAGAATAAAGTTGGATTGTGTAAGAGGTCTGGTCTTGTTCAGCCTATTTAGTATAGCCATGCTCAAAGATGTCATAAGGATCTGAATACACTTCTGTTCCTCTAGAAAGCACCTTATGCCACAACAGACTGTGACCATCTTGGAAACCCTTTGAAACTGGCATAGAGAAGCTACTAAACACTGATGACTGCGTCTTGGAAGCAGACGTATGGATGGTGGTTATGGACCACTTTGAAATTCAACAAAGGGTTGTGGCCTAACAATAAACTTAGGAAGACTTAGACTCAATATATAACTAGATTTTGATCATTCACACAAAGCTATTAGGTCCTACCAAAGTCTGCTCTCTGACTAGCACTTTGTCCATCATTATACTAAAAGAGAAAAAAATAGGCCACAAAAATCAAGAAGGCCAGTATGCCCTTTGGAGAAGGATAAAGTGTGGATATCACTCGGAATTACTCTTGTACAGTCAGCAACACCAATGGAACATATTTGCCGTCAAATGACAAGACAGGATCACAAAAATCAACGTTCAGTTTGTCTCCCTGCATTGAAGTACTGCTTATCTCTAAAGCGCTTGCCTGGCAAACATGAGCAGCAAATGACTGTAAACTCATGGTGGATAGGGAACGTGTCTGCCAACTGTTACATTGTACTCGCCTAAGTGCTTAGTACAATGTTCTTCACACACTAAGCGCTCATTGAAAACCATTGACTGAGTTAATGGTTTATTGACCATTCAATCGTATTTACTGAGCGCTTGGGAGCGTACAATATAACAGTATAACAGACATATTATCTACCCACAGTGAGCTTAGCTCAGAAGAAGCACTGTGGCCTCATAGAAAGAACACGGGTCTGGGACTCAGGGGCCCTGGGTTCTAATCCTGGCTCCACCACTTGCCTGCAGTGTGACCTTGGGCAAGTGCCCAGTGAGCAAGAATCATGTTTACCAACTCTATTATGTTGTATTCTCCCAAGTGCTTAGTAAGTGCTCAATAAATGCATTAATTGATTGAAGTCACTTAATATCTCTGTGCTTCAGTTTCCGCAACTGTAAACTCAATCAACTGTATTTATTAAGCTCTTACTGTGTGCAGTACACTCACTGTACTAAGCACTTGGGGGAATACAACACAACAACATAACAGACATATTCCCTGCTCACAGTGAGCTTACAGTCTAGAGGAAGAGACAGACATTCATATAAATAAATAAATGATGAAAATGTACATACGTGCAATGAAGCTGGAGAGGGAGGTAAATAAAGGGAACAAGTTAGGACAATGAAGAAGGGAGAGGGAAAAGAGGATATTAGTCAGGGAAGACCTCTTGGAGGAGATGTGCCTTCAACAAGGCTCTCAAGGTGGGGAGAGTAATTTTAGGTCTGATATGAACGGGGAGGGTGTTTCAGGCCAGAGCGGGTTGTGGGCGAGAGATCAGTGGCGAGATAGATGAGATGGAGGTACGGTGAATAGGTTGGCATTACAGGAGCAAAGTATGTGCCTGGAGTGTAGTAGGAGAGTAGTGGGGTGACATAGGAGGGGGCAAAGTGATTGAGTGCTTCAAAGCTGATGGTAAGGAGTTTTTGTTTGATGCCAAGGTGGATGGGCAGCCACTAGAGGTTCTTTAGGAGGAGGGAAATGGACTGAATGTGTTTGTAGCAGAATGAAGTGTAAACTGAATGGGCAAGAGTCAGCTAGGGAGAGCAGCAAGAAAACTGATGCAGTAATCAAGGCGGGATAAGATAAATAATAATAATGTTGGTATTTGTTAAGTGCTTTCTATGTGCTGAGCACTGTTCTAAGCGCTGGGGTAGATACAGGGTAATCAGGTTGTCCCACATGAGGCTCACAGTCTTCATCCCCATTTTACAGATGAGGGAACTGAGGCACAGAGAAGTTAAGTGACTTGCCCACAGTCACACAGCTGACAAGTGGCAGAGCCGGGATTTGAACTCATGACCTCTGACTCCCAGGCCCGTGCTCTTTCCACTGAGACACGCTGCTTCTCTTGGATAAATGCTTGGATTGCCATGGTTGCAGTTTGGATGGAGAGGAATATAGGGAGGATTTTGGTGATGTGAAAGTTGAATCGACAGGATTAAGTGATAGATTGACTACGTGGGTTGAATGACAGAGAGGAGTCAAAAATAACACCAAGGATACAGCCTTGTGAGACTATGGATTTGTGAGACAGGAAGAATGGTGGTGCTGTCTACAGTGCTGTCTATAGAAAGTCAGAGGGAGGACGGGTTTGTGTGGGGAGATAAGGAGTTCTATTTTGGACATCCTAAGATGGAGGTGATGGCAGGACATCCAAATAAGATGTCTTGAAGGCAGGAAGAAATGTGAGACTGCAGAGAGGGAGAGAGTTCAGAGCTCATCTGCATAGAAAGAATTAATTAAAATGGAAATTAAATACCTTATTTCTCTTTCCCTTAGACTGTGAGTCTTGTCTGGGACAGGTACAGTGTCTGATTTGATTTCATTGTACCTACCCAGTGCTTAGCACGTTGTAAATGCTTAACAAATGTCATAATTATTATCATTAGTATTATTAATAATTAATTAATAACAATAATAACAATGGTAAATACACTGAAAGTACTCTGAAATATATGCCTCTTTTTATTAATAATAATAATGAGAGATTGAATGAAGGAACAAGTATGAGCAGTGCAGAAGGGAGTGGGAGAAGAGGAGAGGAGGGTTCAGTTAGGGAAAGTTTCCTGGAGAAGATGTATTTTCAATAAGGCTTTGAAGTGGGGGAGAGCAAATTATCTGTCTGATATGTGGAAGGAGGCCTTCCAGGCCTGAAGTAGGATGTAGGCTAGAGGTCAGCGATGAGATAGATCAGATCGAGGTACTGTGAGAAGGTTAGCACCAGAGGAATGAAGTGTGTGGGCTGAGTTGTAATAGGAGAGCAGCGAGGTGAGGTAGGAGGGGGCAAGGTGATTGAGTGCTTTAAAGCCAATGGTGAGGGGTTTCTGCTTGATGCGGAGGTGGATGGGCAACCACTGGAGTTTCTTAAGTAGTAGGGAAACATAGTCTGAACGTTTCTGAAGAAAAATGACTAAATAACAAGGCGTAACTTGGGACTGCCAGGTGGGAGTAGCTTCCAGCTGTTCAGCCTGGTAAGTGGGCAGTCAGGAAGGGAGTCTTTAGTGGGTTCTTGTCTTGTCTTATGCCATCGAAATGTTTCTGACCCATAGCAACTCCATGGACACATCTTTCCCAAAACACCCCACTCTCCATCTGTATTCATTCTGGTAGTGTATCCACAGAGTTTTACTTGTTCAAAATAAGGGAAGCGGTTTACCATTGCCTCCTTCTGCACAGTAAACTCGAGTTTCCACCCTGGACTCTCTCCCATGCTGCTGCTGCCCAACACAAGTGAGTTATGACTTGCAGCAGATTGCCTTCCACTCTCTATTCATTCATTCAATAGTATTTGTTGAGCGCTTACTATGTGCAGAGCACTGTACTAAGCACTTGGAATGAACAAGTCGGCAACAGATAGAGACAGTCTCTGCCATTTGACGGGCTTACAGTCTAATCGGGGGAGACGGACAGACAAGAACAATGGCAATAAATAGAGTCAAGGGAAAGAACATCTCATTAAAACAATAGCAAATAAATAGAATCAAGGCGATGTACATTTCATTAACAAAATAAATAAGGTAATGAAAATATATACAGTTGAGCAGACGAGTACAGTGCTGAGGGGATGGGAAGGGAGAGGGGGAGGAGCAGAGGGAAATGGGGGGAAAAGAGGGTTAAGCTGCAGAGAGGTGAAGGGGGGGCGGTAGAGGGAGTAGAGGGAGAAGGGGAGCTCAGTCTGGGAAGGTCTCTTGGAGGAGGTGAATTTTAAGTAGGGTACTCTCCTGAGCACTTTGACAGTGCTCCCTAGCCACTGCCCAAGCTAGGAATGGAAATGCCTATGCTTAATTCTCCCTCCCATAGCAGAGACTGGTAGAGTACTGGAAACTCTCCAGGTGCCATCCTGAGAGGGGTCTTTAGTGAGGTAGAGGATTGTGATACAGAGAGGATTATAGAAGTGGACCAGAGCTCCAGAGGCTGCAAATAGCAAAGGCATCAGCTCAGCACAAATCTCTGTGCACAGTGTAGAACATTCTATCATTCGTCCGTGAGACCTTTAAGCCATGCCTGGGCATAAAGTCACTTCATCTAGCTACACCCTCAGTAAGTGGCTTTATCTTTGAACAGGAGAGAGACAGGCACACATATGTGAGTGTGGGATGTGTGTTTGTGTGTGTGTGTCTGTGTGTATATGTGTATTTAGAATGAAGGGTCCATATCTCTCCTTTAGAGCTACCATGTTCATTAGCAGTATTCATTTCCTAGAAGAAATCAATCAGTGGCTAAATAGAAAGTTTAATAAAAAACATTCATGGCCATGCATATAACCCTAGGAAGTAGGGTGAATATTTTGAAGGCTAGAAACACCTTCTGTGGACTCTGGCTCAAAATATCTTAATAAGTCAACGAAAAACAATGTGCCCTAGTGGATAGAGCATGGGTCTGGGAATCAGAAGGACCTGGGCTCTAATCCCAGCTTCCCCACTTGTCTGCTGTGTGACGCCGGGCATGGCATTTGCCTTCTCTGAGCCTCAGTTACCTCATCTGTGAAATGGGGATTAAGACTGTGAGTCTTATGTGGGCAGGGAGTGTGTCCAAATTGATTTGCTTGTATCCACTCCAGTGCTTAGTACAGTGTCTGTCACATAGTATGTTCTTAACAAATACCAGAATTATTATCATTATTATTTTGAAATGCTTTGAGGTGGGAAGTGCGGAAAAAGTCACTCATTCCATCATGGAGCAAGATGAGAGAGAAGGCTGCTATGCCTTGAGAGTTTTGGATACATCTTTTAATAATAATAATAATGTTGGTATTTGTTAAGCGCTTACTATGTGCAGAGCACTGTTCTAAGCGCTGGGGTAAACACAGGGGAATCAGGTTGTCCCATGTGGGGCTCACAGTCTTAATCCCCATTTTACAGATGAGGGAACTGAGGCACAGAGAAGTTAAGTGACTTGCCCACAGTCACACAGCTGACAAGTGGCAGAGCTGGGATTCGAACTCATGAGCTCTGACTCCAAAGCCCATGCTCTTTCCACTGCGCCACGCTGCTTCCCCAGCATCTTTTGGAATGAGACGTGTGTTTCTCCCAGGGAGCTATAGTTTGAGGGAAAATCAGGGAGAGGTGGCAAGATTGCTTGCAGGACAGAGTAGATAACCTTCAAAAGAAAAGCCCAAATCAATCAATGGTATTTGTTGAGTGCTTACTGTGTGTAGAGCACTGTACTAAGGTCACTGTGGGCCAGGAACGTATCTACTAAATCTATTATATTGCACTCTTCCAAGTGCTTACTACAGTGCTCTGCACACAGTAAATGCTCAATAAATTCAATTGATTGACTGATTGATTATTAAGGGATTGGGAGAGTACAGTGCAACATAATTGGTAGTCATGTTCCCTTCCCACAAGGAGTTTACAGTCTGAGTCAGGGAGACAGATATTAAAATTAATTCTGGACATGTATGAAAAATGCTGTGGGGCTGAGGATGTGGTGAGTCTCCAGTTCTTCAAGGATACAGATCTGCTCAATGGGGCCTGAGAACATGTCTATCAGCTCTGTAATATTGTTGATTGTACTCTCCTGAGCACTTTGTACGGTGCTCTGCATACAGTAAGTGCTCAATAAGTACAATTGATCACTGATTGATTGATCCAAGTGCCTAGGTGTTGTGGAAAGGAGAGGGAATAGCAGTAGTAGTACCAACAGCAGTACTAGTAGTAGCATTAATAATAATATTGATTATGGTATTTGTTAAGCGCTTACTATGTGCAATGCACCATTCTAAGCGCTGGAGTTGATACAAGGTAATCAGGTTGTCCCACGTAGGGCTCATAGTTTTCATCCCCATTTCCCAGATGAGGTAACTGAGGCCCAGAGAAATTAAGTGACTTGCCCAAGGTCACACAGCTGACAAGTGGCAGAAGCAGGATTAGAACCCAAGACCTCTGCCTCCTAAACCCATGCTCTTTCCACTAAGCATTACTATCAGTAGTAATGGTAATAGTATCAGTAGTGGAATCAGTAGTAGTAATAATGATGGCATTTATTAAGCACTTAATATGTGCCAAGCACTATACTAAGCACTGGGGTGGATACAAGCAAATTGGGTTGCACACAGTCCCTGTCTCACGTGGGGCTCACTGTTTGAATCTCCATTTTACAGATGAGCTAACTGAGGCCCAGAGAAGTGAAGTGACTTGTCCAAGGTCACTGTCACCCATCACCATGAGACAAATTGAATTATTTGGTAATTTAGCCACAACAGATCAGCCTTTCATTTTGGAGGGAATATGGTGTTAGAGCTTCCCTAATGGGAGGAATATACTCATATGTTACTTGCGTGTAGCCGGACACCTGGGCCCACCCAGGCGGGACCCACTTCTTATGATTAATTCACACATGGTGCGATGGCTAGCTCCCACCATGTGTGCGCCCCACTCAGGAGGAATCCACTTATGCGTTAAATACACTTATGCGTTAAACCCACTTAAGCGTTATGCTTATCAACCTCCGCACGAAACAAAAACTTCTCACTCTAGGCTTCAAGGCTCTCCATCACCTTGCCCCCTCCTACCTCTCCTCCCTTCTCTCTTTCTACTGCCCACCCCACACACTCCGCTCCTCTGCTGCTCACCTCCTCACCGTCCCCCGTTCTCACCTATCCCCCTGTCGACCCCTGGGCCACGTCCACCCGCTGTCCTGGAATGCCCTCCCTCCTCACCTCCGCCAAACTAACTCTCTTCCCCTCTTCAAAGCCCTACTGAGAGCTCACCTCCTCCAAGAGGCCTTCCCAGACTGAGCTTCCCCTTTTCCCTCTGCTCCCTCTGCTGCCTCTCTGCCCCCACTTCACCTCCCCTCAGCTAAGCCCCTTTTCCCCCCCTTTCCCTCTGTTCCTCCCCCTCTCCCTTCCCCTCCCCTCAGCACTGTGCTCGTCTGCTCATTTGTATATATTTTTATTCCCCTATTTATTTTGTTAATGAGATGCTTATCCCCTTGATTCTATTTATTGCTATTGTTTTTGTCTGTCTCCCCCGATTAGACTGAAAGCCTGTCAGTGGGCAGGGATTGTCTCTATCTGTTGCTGAATTGTACATTCCAAGCGCTTAGTACAGTGCTCTGCACATAGTAAGTGCTCAATAAATACTATTGAATGAATGAATGCATTACCCACTTTTGCATTACCCACTTCTGATGTGTTATTCGCATTTGGTGAGGTGGCTAGCTCCCACCATGTTCACATCGCACTCAGGAGCCACCCACTTAGGCATCAGATCCACTTAAACATTACATATCCATGGCGAAGCGTCTGGCTTCCAACCCCACGAGCATTCAGCAGGATGGGTCACTCAACCATCCCACAGCTCCTCAGTCGGGGCAGGCCGAGCGGCCTTCTCACGCTCTGGACAGAGGCGACCTGCAGCCGGCTGATGCAAGTCCAGTTCCTCAGCACAGAAGGTTAGAGGCGGCAGGTATTTATCACCTGTGCTCTTAGGCTATTCCGGCTTCTGGCCTCAGTTTATCCATTCTCTGCCCTCCCCCTTCCTCCATCCCTCATTTGATTGGCACGGGGGCGAGGGCCACCTTCTGTATTCCCAGCTTGGGCTGTCAATCTGGCAGTTTTGGTTGTGAGGGCGATGTCCCACCCTCACTTCCAAGGTTCACCTGCTGGCTCAGAAGGTCATGGGAAAGCATGTGACCTTGGAACAGTCACACAGCAGACAAGTGGCAGAGCCAGGAACCCATGACCTTCTGACTCCCAGGCCCATGCTCTATCCTCTCTGTCAAGCAGTAGTAGGAGCAATAATTCATTCATTCATTCCATAGTATTTATTGAGCGCTTACTATGTGCAGAGAACTGTACTAAGCATTTGGAATGTACAATTTGGCGACAGATAGAGACAATCCCTGCCCATTGATGGACTTACAGTAAAAATAGCAGTAGCTGTATAAGTAGTAGTAGCAGGAGTATCAGCAGCAACAGTAGTAAATTGGCTTGCAGGCTGGCCCAGGGGGCCGTGGCCCGTTACCCGACTATGGGAGCAGCTCCGAGGGACCCAGCTAAGGACAGAGCAGGGGTCCCGAAGGTCCTGTTGCCCCCCTACCCCCTTCAAGGAAGGCAGGAGGGACTGGCCTGACATCTCCTAGGGGGTCGGGGGAGCGTAGGCAAAGCCAGGGCTAGCACAATGCAGGCAAGAACAAGCCTTCCTTGGGTTGCCTGTGGCATGCCGAAGATCTGTTTCTCTAAACTATAAACTCACTATGGGCAGGGAATGTGTCTGCTAATTTTGTTATATTGTACTCTTCCAAGTGCTTAGTACAGTGCTCTGCATATAGTAAGTGCACAATAAGTGGACAGAGCACAGGCCTGGGAGTCAGAAAGTCATGGGTTCTAATCCCAGCTCTGCCACTTGTCTGCTGTGTGACTTTGGGCAAGTCACTTCATTTTTCTGTGCCAGGGGATTGAGACTGTAAAATGGGGACTGAGACTGTGAGCCCCACGTGAGATGGGGACTGTATCCAACCCAATTTGCTTGTATCCAACCCAGTGTTTAGACAGTACCTGGGACATAGTAAGCACTTAACAAATACCATAATAATAATTATTATTATGATTAATAAATTCCACTGATTGATAATACATTTGTACAATCCAACTGCTTAATACAGTGATCTGCACACAATAAGTGCTCAATAAATATGACTGAATGAATGAACGAATGAATAATAGCAGCAGTAGTATTAGCTGTAGCAGCAGCCTCAGCATTATTAATAATAATAATAATAATAATAATGTTGGTATTTGTAGAGTGCTTACTATGTACCAAGCATTGTTCTAAGTGCTGGGGTAGATACAGGGTAATCAGATTGTTCCACTTGAGGCTCACAGTCTTAATCCCCATTTTACAGATGGGATAACTGAGGCACACAGAGAAGTGAAGTGACTTGCCTAAGGTCACACAGCAAACAAGTGGCGGAGCAGGGATTAGAACCCAGGACCTCTGACTCCCAACCCCGTGCTCTTTCCACTGAGCCATGCTGCTTAGTAGAGTGCCTGTCACATAGTAAGCACTTAACAAATACCATCATTCTTATTATTAGAGCAGCAGCAGCAGCAACAGTAACAGCAGTGGTTGTTGTGGTAGTAATAGTAGCAGTAGCACTGTGAGCCCGTCGTTGGGCAGGGATGGTCTCTATCTGTTGCCGAATTGTACATTCCAAGCACTTAGTTCAGTGCTCTGCACATAGTAAGCGCTCCATAAATACTATTGAATGAATAGAATTTATTGAACATCCACTCGGTGCAGGCATTGTACAAGAGCACTTGGGAAGTTCTCTTCTATCTCACCCACATCGTCCCCCTAGCCCGGAACTCCCTTCGCTCCATATATGGCAGACCACCACTCTCCCCATCTTCAAAGCATTACGGAGCTCACCTCTTCCAAGAGGCCTTCCCCAATTAAGTCCTCCTTCTCCCAGCTTGCTCTCCCTTCTGCATCATCTGTGCACTTCATTCTGTGACCTTTGGACATTTGACATTCACCCCATCTCCACCCCCGTAGCACTTATGTACATAGCTTTAAATTATACATTAGAAATTACGCATTTATTTATCTTATTGCCTGTCTCCCCCTCTAGACTGTAAATTCGTTGCAGGTAGGGAATGTGTCTGATAATTCTGTCTTATTGTGCTCTCCCAAGGGCTTAGTATAGTACTCTGCACATAGTAAGTACTCAATGAATATGATAGATCGATTGATGCAGAATAAAGGAGTGACACATTCCCTGCCCACAAGGAGCTTACACTTTAATGGGGAGCCAGACATTAAAAAAATGAAGGGGTGTCCCAGATTGTTGAGTCTCTTCCACACAGACCCTCCCTTAGCTTCTAATTCATTCAAGTCATATTTACTGAGAGCTTAATATGTGAAAAGCACTGTACTAAGAGCTTGGGAGAGTACCATATAACAATAAACAGACACATTCTCTGCCCACAGCGAGCTTACTGTAAGGCACCCCTTGAGGTCCTCCAAAGGGAATTCAAATTATAATCAGTGGAAGAACAAAGTACTGAGTCATGTTGCCGGGATAGGAACAGGTGCCTCTTCAAGTTGCTTGTTGGTCACAAGATGTCTGCTTAGTACTCATCCCCTTCGACTCCTGCCTGAGTTAATCCCTGCCCTCTTCTTCTCACCCTCCTGCCATTAATATCACAGACCCAGTTTCTCAAAGCAAAGCAGGAGAGAAGAGATTATTATCTATAAACGTAACATCTTTCATCCTTTCAATTTTATTAACTCCAGATGGGATAGCATACAGTTCACATTTGAAAATCCTCTCTCTGAAGAGGAAAGCCCTTTTTCGTATAGTTTGGTTTATACTTCCAGGAAGATGGTAATTTGTCCTTTAAATTATTTTTCTAGTTTGGGTTTCCACCCTCCCTTCACAAGACACTTACTTTAGTTACCTCATGGCAGCTGGATTTTTTGGTACAAACAGATGAAAGCAACATTAGAAGCCTCCACCTTTGAAAAATCACCAATTTATTGCCAGGTTTTTCTTGATTTTTTTTGCTTATATAATGGGTTATGTTTTTATGTCCCTTTGCACATTTCATTGACTTTCTTTTTTTAGCTTTTTGAATCTTATCCCTCCATAATCATGCTTTCCTTATATTCTTTCTTAGATATGAGACCCAATTTCCATGGTTTTAATTTGTTCATTTGCCCTTCAGATCTCTGTTTAGGTCCCAGTTTGTCCAGCTTAATCTCCTCCTGGCTTTATGATCCTTCCAATCTCTGGTGGACATAAAGAAGATGTTAGCGTTGTCTGTCCATGTATTTTAATCAAGCAAGCAATCAATTGTAATAATTGAGCACATAGTGTGTTCAGAGCACTGTACTAAGGGCTTGGGAGAGTAAAAATAACAATATAACAGACATATTACCTGTCCATGATGAACTTGCAATCTAGAAGGGGAGACAGACATTAATATAAATATATTATTGATATGTACATAAGTGATGTGAGAGGGTGGAGGGGTTAATCAAGGGAGCAAAGGAAGGTGACGCAGAAGGGAGTTCATTCATTCATTCAATAGTATTTATTGAGCGCTTACTATGTGCAGAGCACTGTACTAAGCACTTGGAATGTACAAATCGGTAATAGATAGTCTCTGCCCTTTGACGGGCTTACAGTCTAATCGGGGGAGACGGACAGACAAGAACAATAGCAATAAATAGAATCAAGAGGATGAACATCTCATTAAAACAATAGCAAATAAATAGAATCAAGGCGATGTACATTTTATTAACAAAATAAATAGGGTAATGAAAATATATACAGTTGAGCAGACGAGTACAGTGCTGAGGGGATGGGAAGGGAGAGGGGTAGGAGCAGAGGGAAATGGGGGGAAAAGAGGGTTTAGCTGCAGAGAGGTGAAGGGAGGCGGTAGAGGGAGTAGAGGGAGAAGGGGAACTCAGTCTGGGAAGGCCTCTTAGAGGAGGTGAGTTTTAAGTAGGGTTTTGAAGAGGGGAAGAGAATTAGTTTGGTAGAGGTGAGGAGGGAGGGCATTCCAGGACCGCGGGAGGGCATGGCCCAGGGGTTGACGGTGGGATAGGCGAGAACAGGGGACGGTGAGGAGGTGGGCGGCAGAGGAGCGGAGCGTGTGGGGTGGGCAGTGGAAAGAGAGAAGGGAGGAGAGGTAGGAGGGGGCAAGGTGATGGAGAGCCTTGAAGCCTAGAGTGAGTTTTTGTTTTGCGCGGAGGTTTATAGGCAACCACTGGAGGTTTTTAAGAAGGGGAGGGACATGCCCAGAGCGGAGAAGAAGAAATTAGGGTTTCATCAAGGAAAGCCTCTTGGAGGAGATGTGCCTTCAATAAAGCTTTGGAGGTGGGGAGAGTAATTGTCTGTCAAATATGCACAGGGAGGGCGAACCAGACCAGAGGCAGGATGTGGGCGGGAGACTGGCAGTAAGAAAGGTGAGACTGAGGTACAGTAAGTAGGTTGGCGTTATAGGACTGAAGTGTATGAGTTGGGTTATAGTAAGAGAGTAGCAAAGTCAGGTAGGAGGAGTCAAGGTGATTGAGTGCTTTAAAGCCGATGGTGAGGAGTTTTTGTTTGATGTGGAAGTGGATGGGCAACCACTGGAGTTTCTTGAGGAATGGAGAAAAATGGACCGAATGTATTTATAGCAGAGTGAAGTATGGATTGGAGTGGGAGAGACAGGATGCAAATGAGGTCAGCAAGGAGCCTGATGCAGTAATCAAGGTGGGAGAGGATAAATGCTTGGATTAAGGTGGTAGCAGTTTGGATGGAGAGGAATATGGGGAGGATTTTTATGATGTGAAAGTTGAACTGACAGGATTAAGTGATAGTTTGAGTATGTGGGTTGATGAGAGAGAGGAGTTAAAAATAACACCAAGGGCTTGTGAGATTATGGGCTTGTGATACAAGAAGGATGGTGGTGCTGTCTACAGTGATGGGAAAAATCATGGGGAAGACAGGGTTTGGGTGGGAAGATAAAGAGTTCTATTTTGGACACGTTAAGTGGGAGGTGATGGCAGGAGATCTAAGTAGAGATGTCTCAAAGGCAAGAAGAAATGAGAGGCTGCAGAGAGGGAGAGAGATCAGGGCTGGAGATGTAGATTTGGGAATGATCCTCATCATGGAGATGGTAATTGAAACCATGTGAGTGAATGAGTTCTCCAAGGGAGCAGGTGTAGATGGAGAATAGAAGGGACGCAGAACTGAGCCCTGAGGGACTCCCTCACTTAGAGGGTAGGAGGCAGGGGAGGAGACCGCAAGAGAGACTGAGAATGAGCAGCCAGAGAGATAGGAGGAGAACCAGGAGAGGACAGTGTCAATGAAGCCGAGGTTAGACAATGTTTCCAGGAGAAAGGGGTGGTCTTCAGGGTCTAAGGCAGGTGGGAGGTCGAGGAGGATTAGGAGCCATTTGGATTTGGCAAAGGAAAATCACCTGTGACTTTTGAGCCGGCAGTTTCTGTGGAGCGAAGGGAACAGAAGCCAGAAGTTTGGGGAAGAATGGTAGGAAGGAGATGGGGTGATAACTGAGGGGAGCTGTGGAATCAAGGGAGGGGTTTTTTTAGGATAGAGGAGACATGAACATGTTTGAAAACAGAAGGAAAGAAGCCACTGGAGAGTGAATAGTTGAAGATGAGTGTTAAGGAGGGGACAAGTGTTCTGATAAGGTGAGAGGGAATGGGTTCGGATAAGCAGGTAGAGGGGATGGATTTTGAGAGAAAACAGGAGATCACCTCTTATGACTCTTTTTGGACTGTGAAATCCACAAAGCAAGGCAGCACCACTCCTTACCCTGTATCTTCACAGAATAATAATGATGTAATTTGTGAAGTGCTTACTATGTGCCAAGCACTGTATCAAGCACTGAGGTGAACACAAGATAACCAAGTTGGGCTCACAGACTAAGTAGAAATACTACTGGGTGCCCAGTAAGTGACTCAATTATGGCTCAATTAATATTTTTTTGGCAAGTTTGGAAAGAGGGGGTGGAGAAGCAGCGTGGCGCAGTGGAAAGAGCACGGGCTTTGGAGTCAGGGCTCATGAGTTCGAATCCCAGCTCTGCCACTTGTCAGCTGTGTGGCTGTGGGCAAGTCACTTAACTTCTCTGTGCCTCAGTTCCCTCATCTGTAAAATGGGGATTAAGACTGTGAGCCCCACGTGGGACAACCTGATTCCCCTGTGTTTACCCCAGCGCTTAGAACAGTGGTCTGCACATAGTAAGCGCTTAACAAATACCAACATTATTATTATTAATTATGGGCGAATCTATTTCTTTGCAGCTGAACCTAGATTTCAGGGCAGATCTCTGTGGCCTGACCAGATATCATGCCTCTCCTATATGATTGGATTCCATTCGTTCATTTGTTCATCCATTCGTTCATTTATTCATACGTGGAGTAATGGATAGAGCACAGACTTGGGAGTTAGAAAGTCATGGGTTCTAATCCCAACTCTGGCATTTTTCTGCTGTGTGACCTTGGGCAAGACACTTCATTTCTTTGGGCCTCAGTTCCTTAATCTGTAAAATGGGGATTGAAACTTTAGCTTTAAATTGAGCTTTAAATGGGACAGGGATTTTGTTCAATCCGATTACCTTTTATCCACCTCAGTGCTTAATACAGTGCCTGGAACCCAGTAAGCACTTAAAAAATATTATAATTATTCACTGTTATTATTGTTAATATTATTCATTCATCCACTCATTCATTCATGCACTCACACTCATTCATTCACTCACTAGCCCAATCATTCATTCATTCATTCACTAGTTCATTTGTTCATTCATTCATTTATTCACTCATTAATTCACTAGACTGAAAGCTTGTTGTCTAGACTGTAAACTCATTGTGGGCAAGAAATTTGCCAAATCTGTTGTACTCTCCCAAGCACTTAGGACGGTGCTCTGCACATAGTAATTGCTCAATAAATACCATTGATTGATCAATTGATTGATATTTATTGAGTGCTTAATATACACAGACCACTGTATTAAGGGCTTTGGTGAGTTCAGTATGACAGTCTTAAATATAATACCTGTCCTCAAGTAGTTTCCACCTTATAAGAAGAAGCAGACATTTAAATAAATTACAGATAAGGAAAATGGAAGAGTACAGGGGTAGGGGATAAGTGCTGTGGGTCTGGGGGGTGGGATGAATAATATCAAATGCTTAAGGAGTACAGATTTGAGTGCATTGGTCATGCAGAAGAGAGGGCAAATAGGGGAAGTGAGGGTATAGTAAGGAAGGACTCTTAGAAATCAATCAAATATATCTATGGAGCGCTTACTTTGTGCAGAGCTCTGTACTAAGTGCTTGAGAGACTACAATATAACAGAGCTATTAGATACATTCCCTGCCATGTACCCTAGGTGATGTGTTTTTAGGAAGGCTTTGGAGATAGGGAGACAAGTAGTGTGTGGGATATGAAGGAAGAGGGCATTCCATGTCTAAGGATCTCAGAAATTCTTCTCAATTTCTGCACCTGTACCCTAAGCTACCAAGGAGGCCCAGTTAGACCTAGAGTCCCATGCGCTGGCAGCCTCAAGGGCTCTAGCCTCATGGGTTCTAGCCTCATAGCAATCTGGTTGGAGCAGTCACAACCTCAACTCCTATGTGACAATCTGGGAATTCTGGGAAAAGACAAAACTGCAGTAATCCAATCGGCCAGTTGCAGCTGTTGGGAAAAGCTAAGAAATATTGCTTAAGCTGAATTTTATAAATCTTAAATATAAACCCCTCACTCTAGAAAGAAATTGCAGGCTCCTCCTTTACAGTAGGAGAATTAAGAATAGTGGCTAACTCTGTGGGCCCAGAATAGAGTCTGAATGAGGATGGTAGAAAATCTAGGGCTTTATGCCAAAATGCAAGGAGTGTTTGTTTCACAGTATCTGCATTTTAAACTCTTGCAACCTTTTTTCTTTGGTGGGAGGGGGGTATGTGTGGGGTGTTGGGTTTGGACTGTGAAGAGGGGGCTGACCTTCATTTAAAGAGACACATGTGCTTGCTCATAGCTCTTTTCTTTTCACGCTTACTCCTTTCCTCATTACTTTGGGGTAAAATAGAAGGCATCCCACTCCTACAACTTTCCGCCCTTAAACCCTCGAAGGTTTGTTTGTTGGGTTTCTTGCCAATTCTAGATGGCTGAAACAGATAATTCATAAATTGATTTTTCCAGAGGAAGAAAGAAAACAAAGAGGCTTTCATTCTGAGAAAGAAGACCTGTAAGTGCTTTTTGCAACCTTCCAAATCCCTGTCCGGGGGAGGAGGAAACAGGTTGGTAAAATTGTGAGGTATGTTAGCCTTGAGAACAATTCATTTGATGACATTTGATTTAATGAACTTGTAAAATATGTGGTGTCAATCTATTTTTATCCAAATGAAAATGTGCTCTGAGGACATTTGAATTTCCAGTCTGTTCCTACACTTCCCTTTGAAAAAAAGTCATATTTCCCTGCAACAGGTGTGACTCACTGACATACACTACTTCTAGGAGGAAAGGAAAGCTGTTCATTCATTATATGAGCCTCAACTGCATATCAAACAAGAGTTCCTCTTTTTGATAGATGCTATTTTCTTTTACAATGCATTACAGTGCTAGATCAGATACTGTGTTTATATTACTTTGGAGTGGCAAAGAATAAAGGCTAATTCTTCAGTGACTTGAAAAGAGCTACACTGGTTTTCAACAGTTTTGATGAAAACATTCCCTTTTCCCCTTGAAATGCTCACCTCTTCCTGCCTTTCTCAGTTAGGTGTCAGAACCAGCACCTTTTCCCTTAGGTACAGAAATGCAAATGGACAAAATCTAGTGACACCTAATCAGAGGATGTAAACTTTCCGTGAACCTAATTTGTGGATTAAAAAAAAAACTATTTCTGACAATTATTTCTAAGCTGTTTCTTCTCTCCTCCCTCTTCCCATTTGATTAGCCTTTCAGGTTTCCCTGCTTCTAATAACCAAATCACAGTTTGAGTGGAAGAAAGAAGGAAGAGAAGAAGACTGGGGAAGAGAGATGGCAAGTAAACCGGGGAGGGAGAGGGAAAGGAAGACACAGAGAGATATATGTGTGTGCTTGTGTGTGCCCAAACACTTATACAATCTCTAAACCTTATCAACTTTGCAGTGTCTTCCCTAAACAGTTCACTTTCCTTGCTCTTTTTTTCAAAAAAGATCAAGTTTTTTTTATTTTAAAAGTATAGACAGCATGGGTACATCCTTCACAATCAGCTTTTATCTATTTCCATTTCATTCAAGAGAACTTTTTTTTTTAGTGATCACTGTACAAAGTAATAGTAGCAGCAACATTTAATGAGAACCTACTTAGTCTGCTGCACTGCACTAGGCACTAGAGAAGTTGGAATAAGAAAAATAATCTAGGTAATTTGAATATAGAAAGGAGTCCTATAGAGATCATCATCATCAGTGATGTTTGAGTGTTTACTGTGTGCAGAGCACTGTACAAAGCACTTGAGAGAGTACAATACAACAGAGTTGGCAGACTCATTCCTGGCCTATAAGCTTACAGTCTAGAGGAGAAAACAGTTGAGGAGAAAGCAGCATTAGCCCAGAGGGCCATACATAAGGTTGTGTGTCCAGAACCGCTAACTGGGTGTACAGGATTAAGGCTCCCAAGAGCAGCATGGATTAGTGGATGAAGTACAAGCCTAGGAGCCAGAGGATCGTAGGTTCTAATCTCATCTCTACCCCTTGCCTGCTCTGTGGCCTTGGGCAAGTCACTTTTCTTCTCCAGTCATCAGCCCAGACGGTGACGTTCTGTATTTCTTGGGGCTCTGTCCCAGACTACATGGAAATCCAGAGTTTACTGTACTTACCCTAACCGACTAAGGGAGAGAGGAGGAGAGCACTCCCATGGGCAAGCTACAGTGTGGCTCAGTGGAAAGAGTGCGGGCTTGGGAGTCAGAGGTCATATGTTCTAATCCCAGCTCTGCCGCTAGTCAGCTGTGTGACCTTGGGCAAGTCGCTTAACTTCTCTGTGCCTGTTACCTCATCTGTCAAATGGGGATTAAAACTGTGAGCCCCACGTGGGACAACCTGATCACCTTGTATCCCCCAGCGCTTAGAACAGTGCTTTGCACATAGTAAGAGCTTAATACCACAATTTATTTTATTTTCATCTGCAAAATGGGGATTGAGACTGTGAGCCCCACATGGGACAGGGACTATGTTCAACCTGATTTGCTCATATCCACCCCCAGTGCTTAGTACAGTGCCTAGTACAGAGTAAGTGCTTAATAAATATTACAATTATTATTAAGAGCCTAGTGTTTTCCCTTCAAAGAAATCAAGGAACCAGTCTGCCCCACCAAAATTGGCAGTCATTTTAGTCAGACATTAAGGAAAGGAGGTTAACTTGTGTGGCCCTCACCTCACACGCTTTACTGTATCGCCAAACCTGCCACTTTTTGATGTTGACTCTTGGCCGCTTCTCCAAAGAATAAGTGTGGTAAATGACACTTAGCTTCCAGAGAAGGGATAGAAGAGCTCTAACTAGGAGTCTCTTTCATCTCATGTAAATGAAGCCATGGTGCCTTTCCCTGTAGCCAGGTAGTTTCCCTGGTGCTCCAGAGTTGGGATGAGCATTCTTTTCCCCAAGTTACCACGGGGTTGGAGGCCAGTGAGCATTGGCAGTCAGCCAGGGAGCTCAGACTGTAATTTCTGATGTAGCAATCCCGTAGTCATCATACAAAATTCTTCGAGAGTCTCAACTTCATCCACATAGTGCCCATTACAATGAGTTTGGGGCCCAAAACGTCCCTGGTGCTCGGGGAAAAAAAATCTGAAGCATGTACTCTTTAGTGGACAGGTAGGAAGGTTAGGGAAGACCTAGTTCTACATTTTATTCTTCCTTTCAGCTCTTCTAATGCCAGTACCACCTGAAGTCCAACTTTCAAAAGCTTTCTGCGAGGATGACTCCCCTTTGAAAGATGACAACAGGTAGGCATTCAATTCCAGAAATATTGAACACCGCTACTGCATATCATGATTAAGCGGTACAGGGGAAAGGAGAGGAAGATGGCCAGGTTGAAGCTCCCATCCCTAATCTTCTCATGACTCACCGCCCTAAGGCACAGTTGCCCTTTCTGAAGTCACAGTTGCCCGTTTCTGAAGTGTTTGGGTAACAGAACAAGTAGTCCACTGGGTTGTCTGTTTAATTTCGTGGGTGGATGAGGTAATTTTGGGTCTTAGAATGTTGCACCAGCTGAACACCAGCGCATCACTTGGAAACACTGATTTCATCTCCCTCACTAGGCTTTCTTTTCTACAGAGGAAACCACTTTTGAAAAAAGAGATCTATTCTGAAATAGTATTGTTAAAGTAGTGGGCAGGTTTTTTTTCCCACCTAGCCATGATCTAATCAAGCGGGGAAAAAGTGTCCTTCTGAGTTTTCCTATTTTTTTAAATTGAACTTTGTGTCCCTGCTTAATTTACATACCAAACCATTCACCTCCCTCCCTAAAAGTAAAGAGGACTTACAGGCAAATCTGCCACCTATTTTTAGGTTTTTCTCCCTTCCACTTAGTTAGGAAGAAGGTGAGAATTTAGCATAACCTGAACAAAGACATCTGTTTCAATCCAACAGTGAGGAGGGGGGAAAAGACCCTCCATCAGAGCATTACAAAAGAGGTTTAAATGAGAAGGCTAACAAATCAGGAATTTTCCATTTTATTTCATAGGTCTCACTGACAAAGAGGGAATGGGACAAGTTTAATCTCCCTCCTCTAAATCATTTCCCTGCCTCTGCTAAGTTCTAATTGTTTCTCACTGAGAACACTAAGGCAAGGTCTCCAGCCAAAGAGGCCCTTATTTTAAGAGGGAAAAATTTTTAAAACTTCACCTATAGAAAAGGCTTCAATTCAAAGTTCTCAATTATTTTTAAATGACCATGTATTACTCCATCATTCTGCACTTCCCCACTTCTGCCTTGGGCGCAGCCGAAATGTGAGACTGAATATTAACTTCTTCATGCCTGTGAGATTTGAAACGTCATAAAAGTGTTTTATTTTACCTTTTTTAGAAAGTTTGAAAATGTTGCACTCAGTTTACAGATCTCTGGGCCTTGGTATTCAGAACAAAGCCTAATACATTATGCTGTCTCGGAATTGGTCTGTCACCATATTGTTTATTTTAATATGCTAATTTTCTGAGTTAGTTACACACACCCAAACACACATACACACCCTCAAAATCAATGGATCAACAACAGTAGGTACAAGAATAAGTGCTTCACCGCCATCGTTGCTTCCCCACAGACACGGACTCGTGAACAGCTAACACCAAATGGCTATAATAAAAACGTGGGCTCAGAAGTATAATCATACCCCAAAATACATGCAATTGTGAATTGGATCTTTTATTAAACATTAAAAATAAAACATTTGACACCCTAATATACATAAACTCAACACGTGCTAAAAGCAAAATGTGCATAAGACACTTGTTTTCTAAAGGCACCCAGCCACCGGTGTTTAAACGGCCCTCTACAACCCAGCCAACCTCTAATTTATTCTTCCTTCACTGAAGGTAGGAAAGTCTAGATTTCTAAGTAATAACTGCCTCTCCGGACCAATCCCTTTCAGAGATCTTTCACGCTGTCACTAGGACGGACGCTTGGGCCCATTTAAAAGTTGTGCTCCGGCCATCCCCATGGTCAGAGGGCACCATCGCTTCCCCCTCACCCCCAACCCTCACCCCAGAGGGGGGAAAAGGTAGATGGACTGTAGCGGGCAGGGTTGCCAAATGACTCCTGGACCGTTGTCAGGAAAGCTCTGCTACATCATCAACTCTCCTGCCTCCTCTCCCTCCTTCACGGGCCGGGTCAAGTGTAAAACCCCCAATTCTACAGAGCCAGAAAGGCAATGGGGAAAAAAAAGAGAGAGATAGATGCCATGAAACGTTAATATACATTTAACTATTATCCTGTCAAGCTCTGACAGTAAATCAGTGCCTTCTACGATGTAGTTCTGAAATACAACTACACACACACACCCCGTCGCTCGCACGCACAGCAAACACTCTCTCTGGGTCCTGGTCCAAGGCCAGTCGATGGTCCAGTCCTTGCACTCGCTCATGTTAGGTGGGTGGGTAGGTAGATAGGTAGGTGATCGTTGCGTCGTCTGGTGCAGTGTCCACTACCAGGGCCTCCACATGGATTTGGAAGCGCTGGCGTTGGGCAGGTTGTGTGTCCGGGAAGTGGGGTCCAGCCCGTCCGGGGAGACGGGGCTGAGCTCGCCGTCGGGGTCTTCGGGATCGGAGCCCACCTCCTCGCTGGGGGCCGGGGACGGGGCCAAGGGCCCGGCCAGCTGGCTCAGGGCCGCGGGGGCCAGGCCGGCCGACGAGCAGATGCCCGCCGGGTCCGACAGCGCGTCCACGAGCAAGTCCTGGAAGCTGCCTTCGTTCAGGGGCATGGACTCCAGGAGGTGGTTGAGCAGCTCGGCCGCGATGGTGGCGTCGATGCCCGGGCAGCTGGAGACGAAGGTGTGCACTTCGTGCATGCACTGGATGTAGCCTGCGGCGAAGCGCTCGCTGGCCTCGCGGTGCAGCTTGTCCGTCTCTGCAAAGGAAGCATCCCCGGGGCCGGGGGTCAGGGTGGGCCTCGCCTCCCAGCCCCCCAACTTCACGGCCCCCCAACCTCCCAGCCCAGCCCACTCACCTAGAGACCGGTTCTGCAAAATGCCCTGCACCCGCTTCACCGTCAGTTCCAGCACTTCTGCGTTCTCCATCTTCGTCTGAAACTGACACCGGGCAGGAAATAAAGACAAGGCCGCGCTGAGCTGGGCAGGTCGGTGCCAAGGTGGGGGGGCACCTGGGACCCTCCCCTTCCCCGGCCAAGGAGAGCAGGGGGGTCGTGCACCGTGCATGAGGCCGAGCCGGGATCTAACTCGCCCCACCACCCCTCTCTCCACCTCCGGCCCGGGAATTAGGTACCTCGGCGTCGGCGAGGATCAGCCTCAGCTCTTGCAGGCTCTCGTTGATCCGGGCCCGCCGCTTTTTCTCCACCAGAGGCTTCCTCGCCTGGGAAAGGAGAAAGAGGGAGGGGCGTAAATGCACTGTGTTGCGGGCCCCGTTTGCGAGCTCCGGGTTGCAAAGCCCCGTTTGCGAACACCGGGTTGCAAAGCCCCGTTTGCGAGCACCGGGTTGCAAAGCCCCGTTTGCATGAACCGGGTTGCAAAGCCCCATTTTCATGAACCGGGTTGTAAAGCCCCGTTCCCGAGCCCCTTTTTGCAAAGTCCCGTTTGCATGAACCGGGTTGCACAGCCCCGTTTGCGAGCAACGGGTTGCACAGCCCCATTTGGGAGCCCCACGTTGCAAAGCCCCGTTTGCATGAACCGGGTTGCAAAGCCCCGTTCCCGAGCCCCTTTTTGCAAAGCCCCGTTTGCATGAACCGGGTTGCAAAGCCCCGTTTGCGAGCCCCGCGTTGCAAAACCCGATTCAGAGACGGCCTCTCCGCTCGATGCACTTTGCGGGGCAGGAGGGGCCGGACGAGTCGCAGCCATCACCGGCCCCGGGGTCGTCCCCGCCCCCGGCCCTTCACCTTCCGATCCCCCTTCAGCTCGTAAAAATCCTCGTCCTCTCGGCCGGATCGGTTTCTGCTGGGACGGAAGGATGGAGCCATGGCATGCGCTAATCCACAAGCAAAAGGCAACCAGGGAATCGGTTCGGCAAAACGCTGGGGCGGAAAAGAGGCCTGGGAGGAGGAGGAGGAGGGAGGGAGGGAGGAGGAGGAGGAGGAGGGAGGAGGAGGGAGGAGGGAGGGAGGAGGGAGGAGGGAGGAGAAGGAGGGGAGGAGGAGGGAGGAGGAGGGAGAGGAGGAGGAGGGAGGGAGAGGAGGAGGAGGGAGGGAGAGGAGGAGGGAGGGAGAGGAGGAGGGAGGGAGAGAGGAGCAGAGTGCAAGGGCTGAGCCAGGCACGTCCCAGAGCTGCAGGCTGCAGCCGCCTATGCGCATGCGCAAAAGGGACCCGCCGCAGCCCGACCCCTCCCCCCTCGAGCGCGCCGCCGCCCCGGCCCTATTTATAGCCTCTCATTTGCATAGCAATGAGCCTATTGGTCGAGCCGGAGCAGGGAGCCGCCGGCCAGGAGGGAGCCGACCAATGGGAGCGGAGCGCTTTGTCTGGCCCGGAGCGACGGGGCGCCTCCTGGCGGTGGGCTGCGAGCGGCGCGCCCGGGTGTCCCCCTCCCACCCAGCTCCAAAGGGACCGCCCCCCCCCCCACCTCCCTCCTACCTCCTTTTATTTCAATCGTATTGATTCATTCAATAGTATTTATTGAGCGCTTACTATGTGCAGAGCACTGGACTAAGCGCTTGGAATGGGCAAATCGGTACCAGATAGAGACAGTCCCTGCCCATTGACGGGCTCACAGTCTAATCGGGGGAGACGGACAGACGAGAACAGTGGCAATAAATAGAATCAAGGGGAAGAACGTCTCATTAAAACAATAGCAAATAAATAGAATCGGGGTGATGTACATCTCATTCACAAAATAAATAGGGTAATGAAGATATATACAGTTGAGCGGACGAGTACAGGGCTGAGGGGATGGGACGGGAGAGGGGGAGGAGAAGTTTTAATTTTAATTTTAATAAGATTTTGAAGCTGGGGAGAGTGGTGGGTAATAGTGTTGGTATTTGTTAAGGGCTTACTATGTGCAGAGCACTGTTCTAAGCGCTGGGGTAGACACAGGGGAATCAGGTTGTCCCACGTGGGGCTCACAGTCTTAATCCCTATTTTACAGATGAGGTAACCGAGGCCCAGAGAAATTAAGGGACCTGCCCACAGTCACACAGCTGACAAGTGGCAGAGTTGGGATTAGAACTCATGACCTCTGACTCCAAAGCCTGTGCTCTTTCCACTGAGCCACGTTGCTTCTCTAGCCACGCTGCTTCTCTAGCACTGACTATGTGCAGAGCACTGTACTAAGCGCTGGGAATGTACAATGTATGGGAAGCAGCGTGGCAGCTGTGTGACTGTGGGCAAGTCACTTCACCTCTCTGGGCCTCAGTTACCTCATCTGTAAAATGGGGATTAAGACTGTGAGCCTCATGTGGGACAATCTGATTACCCTGTAACTGTCCCAGTGCTTAGAACACTGCTCTGCACATAGTAAGCGCTTAACAAATACCAACACTATTATTATTATTACAATTCGGCAACAGATAGAGACCATCCCTGCCCAATGACGGGCTACCCCCTTTTCTCACCCACCCCGGCCGCCCCAGAATTTGCAACCCCGCAGACCTCAGCAGAGAGGAACATATTCTTCACTCATTCATTCAATCGTATCGATTGAGAGCTTACTCTGTGCAGAGCACTATACTAAGCGCTTGGAGTGTACACTTGGGCAACAGAGAGAGATCATCCCTGCCCACTAACGGGTTCAAGGACTAAACGGGGGAGACGGACAGCAAGGCAAAAGAGAACAAAACAAGCAGTCTAGTGCAGACATCAGCAAGATAAATAGAATTATATAATGATGACATTTGTTAAGCGCTTACTATGTGCAGAGCACTGTACTAAGCGCTTGGAGTGTATAATTGGGCAACAGAGAGAGACCATCCCTGCCCACTAACGAGCTCACGGTCTAAACAGGGGAGGCGGACAGCAAAGCAAAAGAGAACAAAACAAGTAGTCTAGTGCAGACATCACCCCAAGATAAATAGAATTATATAATGATGGCATTTGTTAAGCCCTTACTCTGTGCAGAGTACTGTACTAAGCACTTGGAATGTACAATTCGGCAACAGAGATAATCCCTGCCCAATACTGGGCTCACAGTCTAAAAGGGGGAGACAGCAAAACAACGCAAGTAGTCAGGCCAAATGACTCGACTTAGATTAACATGTTTTGGACACCTCATCAGAAGGATGATTCTCTGGAGAAGACACTACTGCTAGGAAAAGTCGAGGGGAAAGGAGGAAGAGGCAGAACGGCAGTTAGATGGATAGAGACCCTAACAAGTGCTTAGTACAGTGCTCTGCACATAGTGAGCGCTCAATAAATTCGATTGAATGAATAAATGAATAACAACGGTATCAGAAGAACCATTAGAAAGCCTGCAGATTCTGGCAGAGGCCAGGACGTTCTGGAGAAAATATATCCATGGAGTCGTCATGAATTGGAAACGACTCGACGGCACTTGATGATAATGGCGAGGAAACCAAGGTCTTGAGACTCAATTTTCTCCTCTCCTCCCACTCGCCAAATAATGTCAGATTGGGAGAGGATGAGACCTGCCTCGAAACCACGAGTTATATCTCCCAGGCTGCGATTAAACCCAGGTCCTCTGATCGCCAGGCCCATGCTCTTTCCACAGGACACCCTGCTTCTCTACTGACCCTGCTACTGACCCTGCAAACAGTCCCCAGTCTGCAACCAGTTAATGCGGCATTCAATAAAATGAGCCCTATTCCCACCCCTGTCCAGGGTGATTCTTTCTTTTAGAGGAAAGTGTCTACCAACTCTGTTAGAATGTACTGTCCCAAAAGTTTAGTTCAGTGCTCAGTGCCCAGTATAAGCACTCAATTAACACTACTGAATTTAGAAAAGTGCCTGCTTCTCCTTGTCAAGTCATCCCCTTAATAATAATAATAATAATAATAAATAATAATGATTATGGTATTTGTTAAGCGCTTACTGTGTGCCAGGCACTGTATTCGTACAAGCAAATCTGGTTGGACGCAGTCCATGTCCCACAGAGGGTTCACATTTTTCATCCTCATTTTACAAATGAGGTAACCAAAGCACAGAGAAGTGAAGTGGCTTGCCCAAATCCACACAGCAGACAAGTGGCTCTGCTGCCCTATCTGTCAATGTCACCAACTACTACTAGGACCCAAGGTGTTCTGAGCTTTTCAAGGCCGCTGCGGTCCTACCATTTTTTAAAATGTAATTTGTTAAGCATTCACTATGTACCAGGCACCGTACTAAGTACTGGAGTAGATGGAAGCTAATCAGGTTGGACAGAATCCATGTCCCACATGGGGATCACAGTCTTAATCCCCATTTTACAGGTGAGGTAGCTGAGGCCTAGAAAAGTGAAGTGACTTGCCCAAGGTCACACAGCAGGCAGGTGGAAGAACTGGGTTTAAACCCAGGAGCTCTGATCGCCAGGCCCATGCTCTTTCCACAGAACACCCTGCTTCTCTACTGACTCTGCCACTGACCCTGGAAACAGCTCAGAGTGTGGGTTCTGCTCCCCCAAGCCTGTAATATTTTTGTGAGCAGGGAAAGTGTCTGTTATATTGTTGTATTGTCCTCTTCCCAAGTGCTTAGTATGGTGATCTGCACACAGAGCTCAATAAATATGACTGACTCTTATCAGCAATGCCTGTCAGTCCTCCACAACTTCATTCCAATTCTTTCCTAAAATTTGTAACAGTTCCTCTAAAGGCCCTAAAAAAGTTATATGTCACCCCCTCAGAAGTTAGGTGGTCTCCAAGTGCCCTGAGGAAGCAAGAAGACCAGCCTTGCCGTCCTCTGAAAGGAATTTCCTGAATTTACCCAACTCTAAGACTTTATGTAACCTGAGGGAGAATTGGTGAAGAGCAAGTCCTTATGGCTCTGTCTTTACAGTTGCTTCTTATCAATAGTGTGTGTTATGACAAATGTGGGGCCTATAAGATTTGTGACTATCAGCATTTGGGGAAGAGGCTGCAGTCTAGAGGGAGGAAAAAACAACAACCCATCTCTCCATGTAATGATGCAACTTTGAAATTCCAAAGTTCATTTAAATACGTATAAACAGAGCTATAGTGGGTGGCAACAGTTATTCTAGAAGGATGTTAGTGGTTTTCATCTTGGAGGAGTAATATTTCTTTTGGCCGGTTTTTCCTTTCTCTTTAAGTCCTGGAGGTAACTCAATTCTTCTAATATGCATTCACTTCCCAAGGGCCGGCTTTGTTGTCGAATAGTGAGGTTGAAACACACTCAGAATATCACTAAAGGAAGAAGTTTTTGCTAGTTAAAAACAGTCCTCCTCTCCTGCTCCCAAGAGTGGGCTTTGTTGACAAACAGCGAAGCCGAAAGCCTCACGGTAGAAACCAGAAGGAAGCAGCCTGGGCTGGTGAAAATTTCCTCCCTTCCTGCTCGAATTCTACTCTTCTTCCTGTTCCCCAAGCTAAAGAATGAAGCAGTCTGGCTTTGTGAATGTAACTTGATGCTGATGACAGTTGGCAGCTGCAGTCGCCTCAACAGACTGAATCAAATAAAAGCATTAGGGCTTGTCCCCAAGGAAAACGACAGGTGTTCGCCCTCACTCTTTTGTCTCTCCCCCCCCCCTTTTTTTTTCGGTTGGTAATGCGTTTATGTCATATTTTTACTACCCAGGAAAAGAAACCCCGACGTCCAACAAATAGATAATAAAATAAATGCATTTGCCTCCTCTGTGTGTGTGTGTGTGTGTGTGTGTGCGCGCCTGCGCAAACGCCAATGAATTGGCACACACACACACACACAGATTCGTGTGTGTTTTGCATTCTCAGGCTGTAAAGTCTGTCCGGGGCTTCCCATCTGCCAAGCGCAATCCCCACAGCATGCCCTGTATTCTGACTGTTTTTATGCATCTGCCTTCATTGTTAAAAGAGGCTGGTATGTGGGGTTGTTGGCTTGCCAATCTCTAGAGCATACCAAAGGAGAAGCCAACGGGGGTGCGGTGGTGCTTGCTTGGGAGCTCGTCTGCTGCTTAGAGTCCCTTTGGAGTGAGCACAGGGAAAGAATGACCCACAGGCCCAAGGAGTGTCTCGGGAAATCATGGTCAACCACTTGGACTTTGCTCTCAGCCTAACCTGCAACATTTCTCCACTGAGTCTGTAGGTATTGAGTTGTTCTCTTCGAGCTCACTCTTGGTGTTCAGAGAGATAGCATTTCCTGTCTCTCTCTGCTTCCTATATCTTTGGCTTTTTCCTTTGCCCACCAATCAAACCTGGCTGTTAAAAAAAAGTATTTAGGAGAGTTCTTTAGGGTGAAGCAAGGGATTTTGTTTTTTTTCCATCTAATTATCAGAGTATTTCATCACTGAATGGGATTATTTCACATTTATCATATGAAGTTCTTTTCTTCCCCCTGCCTCACCCTTACTCCATGACACCAAAGCAGTTTAAAGCAGTTAAGGATCTTTGCACAAGTTAAGAATTTTGTTTTGCCTAGAAAAGCGAGAATGACAAGAAGCTGGATTTAATAGGATTATTTTGGGTTCAGGTGAGATCTGTGGCAAATGACTACAAGATCTAAAGCGTTGCTTGGAGTCCTGAAATAAAAGCTAGAAGCCTATGTGCAATTGGGAGAGAAACCGTTTTAAAGAAGTCTGTAGTTCCAATTTCCAAATAGGAAGCAAATCTTATGTTTTTGTAACCTTATGAATTTTGTTTTCGTGGAAAACCAAACGGCTACCTCCTAATCTGCAAAATGAGCAGTAAAAGTGGGAAGTAGCCAGGTCGAAACCACAAGGGGATATTAAAAAGAAGTCCTAAAGAATTAAGAAAAACAAAATGTTCTGTCAAACCGAATGAAAGTCTTTGTTTCTCAGCCTAGGGCTTTATTTTGGCTGGCAGCCACGCAGCTATTGCATTTTTTTTTCCAACAGAGGAAGAGCTATCATCAGAGTGACCGAATTTCTACAGTGGAAAATGTGGTTCTACAAAAATAGAATGGAGGGTTGTGGGTAAGCACATCCTTAGAGATAAACTCATTTCTCCACAGTGGCGAAATTACAAGGGTGGGCATATATGTTTTTTGTGTGTGTTTGTCATTGCCTAGAAGAAGGAGTATGAAGATGTAATAACGGTTCTGGAAGAAACAATCAGACCTAAGCAAAGTAGCAAGGAGACATAAGCCATGTCTGAACTGTAGGTGTGAGAAAAATGAAGTCCTGGGAGATTTATTGAAAAACACAAGTAATGCAACAAACTTTGAACTCTATAGTCCCGTAAAATCAAACCTCATTCATTTATTCATTCATTCATTCAATCGTATTAATTGAGTGCTTACTATGTGCAGGGCACTGTACTAAGTGCTTGGAATGTACAATTCAGCAATAGATAGAGACAATCCCTGCCCAACAGCGGGCTCACAGACTAAATGGGGGAGATAGACAACAAAACCAAACAAGTAGTCAGGCATCAGTACCATCAAGATGAATAGAATCATAGATAATAATAATAATAATATTGGTATTTGTTAAGCACTTACTATGTGCAGAGCACTGTTCTAAGCGCTGGGGCAGATACAGGGTAATCAGGTTGTCCCACGTGAGGCTCACAGTTAATCCCCATTTTACAGATGAGTTAACAGAGGCACAGAGAAGTGAAGTGACTTGCCCACAGTCACACAGCTGACAAGTGGCAGAGCGGGGATTCGAACCCATGACCTCTGACTCCCAAGCCCAGGCTCTTTCCACTGAGCCACACTGTTATATACACATCATTAATAAGTAGAGAAATAATATTTACAAATATGCACAAATGCTGCGGGAGGAGAAGGAGGAAAAGCAGAGGGAGGGAGTAGGGACAATGGGGTGGGTTGGAGGGGCAGAGGGAAAGGGAGGGCTCAGTCTGGGAAGGCCTCCTGGAGGAGGTGAGCTCTCAGTAGGGCTTTGAAGAGGGGAAGAGAGTTAGTTTGGCGGAGGTGAGGAGGGAGGGCATTCCTGGTCAGTGGTAGAACATGGGCCAGGGGTTGACAGCGGGACAGGCGAGAACGAGGAACCATGAGGAGGTTAGCAGCAGAGGAGCAGAGTGTATGGGGTGTGTTGTAGAAGGAGAGAAGGGAGGTGAGATAGGAGGGGGCCAGGTGATGGACAGCTTTGAAACCAAGAGTGAGGGGTTTTTGCTTCATGTGAAGATTGATAGGCAACCACTGGAAGTTTTTGAGGAGGGGAGTTACATGCCCAGAGCATTTCTGTAGAAAGATAATCTGGGCAGAGGAATGAAGAATAGACTGGAGCAGGGAGAGACAGGAGAATGGGAGATCAGAGAGGAGGCTGATGTAATAATCCAGTAGGGATATTATGAGAGCTTGTACTCGCAGGGTAGTAGTTTGGGTGGAGAGGAAAGGGTGGATCTTGGCAATGTTGTGAAGGTGAGACCAGCAGGTGCAGGTGACGGATTGGATGTGTGGGGTGAATGAGAGAGCAGAGTCAAGGATGACACCAAGGTTGTGGGCTTGTGAGATGGGAAGATTAGCAGTACCATCCACAGTGACGGGAAAGTCAGGGAGAGGACAGTTAAGTCCCGAAGTTAAGTCTCCAGCAAATGATGAAACAATTAGAACTTCACATGACTTTTCAGATTTCCATTTCATTTCATGCCTCTGGGAAATCACACGAGTCTCAAGTCTCACCTTTATTACTCTAGATTTTTGTATTCTTGAAAGGGGAACTACAATATGAAGAAAATTACCAATCTCACTGGACAAATCCAAGCACTACCTCTACTCAGTACTAAGGATATCTGGTACAGCCAGAAATTGAGAGTATTGATACACCAAAGTCAATGCTGGGTATCTGGATTGCAACTCAAAAATCTTAGACCCATTCTTATTCCAACTTGAATAAGAAGTAGACTCACATAATAGTAATAATGATGATAATCTCTAGATTATCTTAACTTCTTATCTTAACTTCTGTGAGCAGGGAGCATGTCTGATGGCTCTGTTGTATTGTGCTTTCTCAAGTGCTTAGGACAGTGTTCTGCATAGAGTAAGCACTCATAAATTTCACTCAATGATTGCTTCTGATTTACAGTAATTGTGGTATTGAGAAGCAGCATAGTTTAGTGGAAAGAGTACGGTCAGGCCTGGGACTCAAAGTGTCAAAGAGGTTCTAATCCCAGCTCTGACAAGTGCTTGTTGTGTGACCTTGGGCAAGTCACTGCTCTGTACCTCAGTTTCCTCATCTGTAAAATGAGGATTAACTACCTATTCTCCCTCCTATTTAGATTGTGAGCCCCAATCAGAGACTGTGTCTAAGCTGATCAATCCATCCATCATTTGCACTTTTTGAGGGTTTATGGTGTGCAGAACACTGTACTCAGCTCTTGGAAGACAAGACAGTTGGTATACATCTTCTCTACCCAAAGAATTTAGAGTCTAGAGGGGAAGATAGACATTAATATGAATTATAGATAAGTATGTATTTGCTATGGGGCTGAGGTGTGAGATGAATAAGTGGGACAAATCCAAGTGCAAAGATGACAAGAAGGGAGAGGGAGTAGAGGAAATGAAAGTTTAGCTGGGGAAGACTTCTTGGAGGATTTGTGATTTTAATAAGGCTATAAAAAGGTGGGGAGAGTGATGATGTGTCACAGGTGAATGGGAAGGGAGTTCCAGGCCAGAGGCAGGACATGGGTGAGGGGTCAATTCAAGATAGATGAGATTGAGGTAGAGTGAGTAGGCTAGCATTAGAGGAGTAAAGTATGAGGGCTGGGTGTAGGAAATCAGTGAGGTAAGAAAGGAGGGGACAAGTTGATTAAGTGCTTTAAAGCCAATGGAAAGGAGTTTCTGTTTGGTTTGGAAGTGGATGGGCAACCACTGGAGGTTCTTGAGGAGTGGGGAAACAGACTAAACTTTTTATTTTAGAAAAATGATCCAGGCAGCAAAGTGAAGTACGGACTGGAGTGGGGAGAGACTGGAGGCAGGGAGGCCAGCGAGGAGGCTGATGCAGTAGTCAAGAAAAGATAAGGGAGGTCAGTGAGGAGGCTGATACAGTAGCCAAGAAAGATAGATAAGTGTTTGGATCAATGTAGTAACAGTTTGGATGAAGAAGGAAGGACAGACTTTAGCGATGTTGTGAAGGGAGAACTGACAGGATTTGGTGACAGATTATGGTCAGGGAATGTATCTATCAACTCTGTTATATTGTACTCCACCAAGCACTTGGTATAGTGCTGTGCACACAGTAAGCACTCAATAAATAAGATTGATTGGTTGACTGATTGAATGAAAGAGTTAGGTTGAGGATAATGCCAGGGTTTTGGGCTTGTGAGATCAGGAGGTTGTCGGTGATGTCTAAAATGATGGGAGAAGACAGGTTTGGGGTGAGAAGATAAGTGAGTTCTGTTTTGGACATATTAAGTTTGAGGTGTTGGCGAGACATCCAAGTAGAGATTTTCTGAAGGAAGGAGGAAATAGGAGATGGCAGAGAAGGAGAGCATTTAGTGCTGGAGATGTAGATATGAGAATCATCCACATAGAGATGGTAGTTAAGGTCATTGGACCAAATGAGGTTTCCAAGGGAGTGGATCTAGATAGAGAATAGAAGGAGGCCTGGAACTGAAATGAGAGGGGTCCACGTGGTGAGAGGGTGGGAGGCAGATGGGCCTGCAGAAGAGACTGAGAAGGAAGTGAGAGAGACAGGAGGAGAACCAGGAGAGGACAGAGTCAGTGAAGACAAGGTTAGAAAATGTTTCCAGAAGAAGAAGCTGGTCCACAGTTTTGAAGGCAGATGAGTGGTCTAAGAGGATTAGGTTGGAGTAGAGGTGAGATTTGGATTTGGCAAGAAGGATATCACTGGAGACCTTAGAGAGTGTGGTTTCTGTGGAGCAAAGGGATCGGAAGCCATAATAGAAGGAGTCAAGTAGATAACTGGAGGAGAAGAAATAGAAGCAGAGGATTTAGACAACTCTCTCAAGGAGTTTAGGAGAGGAATGATAGGAGGGAGATGGAGGGATAACTGGAGAGAACCAAGGCGTCAACCTGATAATCTTATATTTACCCTAGCACTCAAACAGTTCTTGACACATAGTAAGTGCTTAAAAAATACAATAATGATTATCATTATGAATAATAATATGAAAATAGTATTCATTATTCATTTACTGTGTGCCAAATACTGTACTAAGCACTGAGATAGATACAAGATAATTAGGATGGGCACAGTCCCCATGCCATGTGGGGATCCTAGTCTAAGCGAATCGAACAATCAAGCAATCAACAGTATTTATTGAGTAGTTAACTCTGTGTAGAGCATAAAGAGCTCTTACTACGAACTTGGGAGAGTACAATAGAGTTAATAGACACCTTTAAGTCTCTGGCTTAAAGGACCTTACAATCTAGCAAAACTGAGTAGAAAATCAAATATTCATGAGAAACCAATAAATTGACAGTACAGGGTTGGCGGGGGCAGTGGCAAACTCTACCAGGAAGCATAAAACTAAATTTTCATCTATCCAAGCTGGATTTCCACAATTCCATGAAGCAGACAGACTTTTTTTCAGTGTTTAGTATAGAGCATGAAATGAACACTCAGTAAATATAACTGTTGGGTAGATTGTTTGATCCATTTTTTTCCCCAGGGAAAATATCCCAGAAGTGGGATGCATGGTAGTCCAGGTTGAGCATGCCATATGTGCAGTGCACGCACACACACACAGTCACACACACATACACACACACTTTTGGGAAACAATGCCAGGGGGGGATAGTTTGGGCAAAGGGCAATGTCCTTTTATTAGTTATGGAAGAGTTGATTTTGAATTTTATAGCTTGTCATTAACTATTCTTATCAAACCTTCCCTTTTCTCTTCTCCTCATCACATGAACATCTTCTCTTTATCTTTACAGCATACAGAGATTGCATAAATCAATAGTCTCTTGGATCAGTACTCCTTTCTCTCTCTGGACATTATTCTTATTTTTCTGCAGCCACGTCTTCTCTTAAATCCTATCCTTTCTATTCACTCTTCATATGATGTTCTCAGCCTCGCTGCTGTGCAGTCCTGACTTTTCTCTCTTACCCACTGGATTTATTTTCACTTGCACCTACCATAGCTCTAGGCAGATATAAACTAAAAGGCACAGCCCTAGAGAGAGTGAAACAAGATAGATTTGGGAATTGGAGTCCCATAATAGTGTAGTCATTGTTCCCCTTCCTTGGGACTCCAGAGAATTTCTTCATTTGCCTATGCCTTGGGTCCTCTGACACACTGGAAGAAGAGTATTCCTTTGGCACAAAGTGTTTTCACATTAAAGGTGCTATTTAAATAATGTACCAGTTATTACAGTGTTACTGGAAAAATCTCAATTTGGTGTACCATGATAATATATAAGAAATTTTAATTTTGTTCATCTCTAAAAATAGCAACAGAAAAGGAAAACAAAATTCTGACCAGCAACCCCAAGGATAGTCATCTGACCATTTCAAATTACTTAGTTTGAAAAGGACATTTCTGTTTAGCTTTCTCTTTTCAGATAAGCTAATGGAAAGAGCATGGGCCTGGGGATCAGAGGACCTGGGTTCTAATCCCAGCTTTGAAACTTGGCTGCTGTGTGAACTTGAACAAATCATTTCACTTCTCTGTGCCTCAGTTCCCTCATCAGTAAAATGAGGATTAGGACTGTGAGACTGTGTCCAACCTGAATATCTTGTATCTACCCCAGCATTTAGTACAGGGTCTGGCACATAGTAAGTGCTTAGCATGTCACCCCTCTCCTCAAAAATCTCCAGTGGTTGCGACCATCCTTCCTGTCTCTCAAGCCCACAGCCTTGGTATCATCCCTGACTCGGCTCTCTCATTCACTCCATACATCCAATCTGTAACCAAGACCTGCTGGTCTCACCTTTATAATATCACCAAGATCTGCCCTTTTCTCTCCACCCAAACGGCTATCTTACTGGTACAGGCTCTCATAATATCCGGGCTGGATTATTGTGTCAGCCTTCTCTCTGATCTCCCTTCCTCCTGTCTCTCCCCGCTCCAGTCTATTCTTCATTCCTCTGCCCGGCTCATCTTCCTGCAGTAATGCTCTGGGCATGTCACTCCCTTTCTTAAAAACCTCCAGTGGTTGCCTATCAACCTCCACACGAAACAAAAACTTCTCACTCTAGGCTTCAAGGCTCTTCATCACCTTGCCCCCTCCTACCTCTCCTCCCTTCTCTCTTTCTACTGCCCACTCTGCACGCTCCGCTCCTCTGCCTCCCACCTCCTCACCGTCCCCTGTTCTCGCCTATCCCGCTGTCGACCCCTGGCCCAAGTCCTCCCGCTGTCCTGGAATGCCCTCCCTCCTCACCTCCGCTAAACTAACTCTCTTCCCCTCTTCAAAGTCCTACTGAGAGCTCACCTCCTCCAAGAAGCCTTCCCATACTGAGCTTCACCTTTTCCCTCTGCTCCCTCTCTGCCCCCCCTTCACCTCCCCTCAGCTAAACTCCCTTTCCCCCCCTTTCCCTCTGCTCCTCTCCCTCTCCCTTCCCCTCCCCTCAGCACTGTGCTCATCTGCTCATTTGTATATATTTTTATTAACCTATTCATTTTGTTAATGAGATGTACATCCCCTTGATTCTATTTATTGCTATTGTTTTTGTCTGTCTGTCTCCCCAGATTAGACTGTAAACCCATTAATGGGCAGGGATTGACTCTATCTGTTGCCCAATTGTACATTCCTAACACTTAGTACAATGCTCTGCACATGATAAGTGCTCAATAAATACTATTGAATAAATGAATGAATGAATATCAACCTTCGCATGAAGCAAAAACTCCTCACTATTGGCTTCAGAGCTCTCCATCACCTTGCCCCCTCCTACCTCACTTCCCTTCTCTTCTTCTACAGCCCACCCCATACGCTCCGCTCCTCTGCCACTAACTTCCTCACTGTGCCTCATACTCACCTGTCCTGCTGTTGACCCCCGGCCCATGTCCTACCTCTGGCCCGGAATGCCCTCCCTCCTCACATCCGCCAAACTAACTCTCTTCCCTCCTTCAAAGCTCTACTGAGAGCTCACCTCTCCCAGGAGGTCTTCTCAGGCTGAGCCCCCCTTTTCCTCTGCTCCTTCTCCTCTCCCCATCACCCCTACTCCCTCCCTCTGACCTACCCCCTTGCCCTCCCCACTGCACTTGTGTATATTTTTACATATTTATCATTCTATTTATTTTATTAATGATGTGTGTATAGCTATAATCCTATTCATCTATTTTGATGCCCATCTACTTGTTTTGTTTTGTTTTCTGTCTCCTCCATTTACACTGCGAGACCGTCGTTGGGTAGGGATTGTCTCTATCTGTTGCTGACTTGTACTTTCTAAGTGCTTAGTACTGTGCTCTGCACACAGTAAGCGTTCAATAAATATGATTGAATGAATGAATGAAATATACCATTTTTTAAAAAGTTCACAGGCGGTTCACTTTTGAAGCAGACAACACATGCCCCAGTACAAAGTCTTTTCAAATTTTCTCTTCATTAGAAAAATACAATAAATAGCTATTTAGGAATGATAAGGACTATTAGGCTTGGGAAGGGGTAAACAATCAATCAAACGATCAGTGATATCAAACGATTACTGTGTGCAGAGCATTGTACTAATCTCTTGAGAGAGTACAATGTAACAGATCTGGCAGACACGTTCCCTGCCCTGGGTATTGAGAAGAATGGCTGAAACTCCAAATTGTGAGCTCACTGTGGACAGGAATGTGTTTGTTTGTTCTTATATTGTACTCTCCCAAGCTCTAAGTACAGTGTTTTGCACACAGTCTTATCTTATGCCGCAGAGTCGTCTCTGACCCATAGTGACCCCATGGACACATCTCTCCCTTAATGCCCCACCTCCATCTGCAATCATTCTGGTAGTGGATCCATAGAGTTTTCTTGGTAAAATATGGGAGTGGTTTATCACTGCCGTCTTCCATGTAGTATACTTGGGTGTGCGCCCTCGATTCTCTCCTGTGCCGCCGCTGCCCAGCACGGGTGAGTTTTCACTTGAAGTAGATTGCCTTCCACTTGCTAGCCACTGCCCAAGCTAGAAATGGGTAGGCCTCTGCTTGACTCTTCCTACCACAGTCAAGACTGGTAGCATACTGACTGGAAACTCTCCAGGTGCGACCCTGAGAGGGACTGCACATAGTAAGCACTCGATAAATACTATCGAATGAATGAACCTCATGTTTTAGAGATCTTTAAAAAGAAAATTCATTCTCATTGGTCTGAAATCGTTTAGGTTTGCTTAGGTGGTTAGACTTATGACCCCTCAGGTCCCCCCAGCTCCATGATAGCAGCAGTAGTATTCATAATAATAACAATTATTTTAAGTACTTACTTTGTGTAGAATATTTTATTAAGCACTGGGAAAGAATACAAAGATGGGAACGAGACATGGTCTCCCTCTCTCTTGGTTGGGGGCTTGCAATCCAAAAATAAAAAAGGGGGAGGATGATCTGAGTAGAGACACATAAAGAGAAATGAAACAAAACACTAACAATAATAATAATAATAATTGTGGTATTTGTTAAGTACTTACTATTTATTTGTGTTGATGTCTGTCTCCCCCACTTTAGATTGTGACCTTATTATGGGCAGAAAATGTTGCTGTTTATTGTTGTATCATACTTTCCCAGGTGCTTAGTACAGTGCTCTGTACACAGTAAGCGTTCAATACATACAATTGAATGAATGAATGTGGCAGGCAAGGTACTAAGTGCTGGAGTTAGATACAAGATAATCAGGTTGGACACTGTCCCTGTCCCACAGGGCTCACAGTCTTAATCCCCATTTTTCAGATGAGGTAACTGAGGCTCAGAGAAGTTCATTCATTCATTCAATCACATTTATTGAGCATTTACTGCATGCAAAGCACTGTACTAAGCACTTGGGTGAGTACAGTATAACAACAAGTAGACACGTCCACAGCAAGCTCACAGTCTAGAGGTGAAGTGACTTGTCCAAGGTCACACAGCAGACAAGTGGCAGAGCCAGGATTAGAACCCATGCCCTTCTAACTCCCAGGCCTGTGCTCTATCCACTAGGCCACACTGCCAGGATCCTGGAGGGGTAACCCCAGGGGATGGATAGAGGGGGGATGCAGAGGGTTCTGAGAGTCATGAATGTGGGGGTAAGGAGAGATGAGGGCTGCAGGAACCTGGAGGCATCACCAGCTGACTGGTGCAGGAAACCTTTGAATAGGTAAGAGCTTGTGTTATGCTTATGTTGGACAGCAAACATGAAGTCTTCAGGCTTGTAACACAATTAGCTCCTGAAAAATGCACCTTCATTTTTTTTAATGGAATTTGTTAGACACTTACTATGCATGAGGCACTGTACTAAGTGCTAGGGTAAGTATAAGCTAATCAGGTTGAAAACAGTTCATGTCCCACATGGGGCTTACAGTCTAAATCCCCATTGTACAGATGAGATAATTGAGGCCCAGAGAAGTGAAGTGATTTGCCTAAGGTCAAACAGCAGACAAGTGGTGGAGCCGGGATTAAAAACCAGGTCCTCCTGACTCCCAGGCCCATACTCTATCCACGAGACCATGTGGCTTCTCAATTGAAATTCTTCAGAACCAATTTTCCCATAAGAGCAATATTAGCCAGACTGAAGATTCCAAGCCCATTCATTCAATCATATTTATTGAGGTTTTACTGTGTGCAGAGCACTGTACTAAGCGCTTGGAAAGTACAATTCAGCAACAAATAGAGACAATCCCTACCCAACAACAGGCTCACAGGCTAGAATAACAAGCAGGGATCATGTCTGCTAATTCTGTCATATTGTATTCTCCCAAGTGCTTAGTACAGTGCTCTGCCCATAGTAAGTGCTCAATAAATACAATTGATTTATTGATTGAAAAATGGGGGATTGGTTCCACCAACATCAGATATTCTATTTTATTGAAATTAATCAGGATTATATATCAATCAGGTCAATATAATCAGGGTGGTAATTATGAATAAATATCTGTATTAATGCATTTTTAATGAATCAGAGAAGCTTTGAGACAGGATAGCTGATGTTTATTCATTCATTCAATCTTATTTATTGAGAACTTACTGTGTGCAGAGCACTGTACTAAGCACTTGGAAAGTACAATTTGGCAACAGATAGAGACAATCCCTACCCAACAATGGGCTCACAGTCTAGAAGGGGGAAACAGACAACAAAACAAAACAAGTAGGCATCAGTAGCATCAAAATAGATATATAGAATTATAGATCTATGCATGTATAGATATATGTATGCGTATACATATATACATATACGGATAGATATACAAATGTTCACTTCATTAGAAGTAAAGTGAGCGGCTGTTTCACCCCTCCCTGGTGACTATTCTGATGTATTGCATTGTACTCTCCCAAGCACATAGTACAGTGCTTTGCACAGAGTAATTGTTCAATAAATATAATTGAATGAATGATCAGGTAACCCCTCCACAGCTAACCCCAGCTTCTCTGTGTCTGCCCCCATCCTCCCTAAACTTTCTTCCATATTTTTAAAAAATGATTTCCCCAGTCCCCTCACCCCAACCTCCTGCCTGTATCCCCAGAGCTAGTGTCATAAAGCTGAAGTCAGTGTGATTTAAAGCTGAAACCTGGTGTAAATTCAGAAATGCTTTAAGTGCTGTTTGACTTTCATGCAGTCATTCAATAGTTTTCATTCAGCGTTTACTGTGTGCAGAGCACTGTACTAAGCCCCTGGGAGAGTACAATATAACAGTAAAGACACATTTCCTGCCTATAACAAGCTTACACTCTAGAGGGGGAGACAGGTGATCAATATAAAAAAATCAATTACAGATCTGTACCTAAGTGCTGGGGGTGGGGCGGGGGGGGATGAATAAAGGGAGCAAGTCAGGGCGATGCAGAAGGAAGTGGGAGAAGAGGAAAGGGGGGCGTTAGGGAAGGCCTCTTGGGGGAGATGTGCCTTCAATAAGGTTTTGAAGTGGGGGAGAGTCATTGTCTGTCGGATTTGAGGAGAGAGGGCGTTCCAGGCCAGAAAGAGGACATGGGCAAGGGGTCTGCGACAGACAAGATCGAGGTAGAGTGAGAAGATTAGCATTTTAAGAATGAAGTGTGTGTTTTGGGTCTTAACTCGGAATGTCTTAATCTAGACTAGTTTGATCTAATGGTAGGAGTAGGCGATCAGATCTAGACAGTTTGATCTAATGGTAGGAGTAAGCGATCAAAGACAGTTTGATCTAATGGTAGGAGTAAGCGATCAAAGTTGGGGACCTGAATTCTGTTCTTGGTTTACTGGGCTACACAGGACAAATTTCTTCCCATGTCAGGACCTGCTTTGTGTTTTTTCATTCATTCAACTGTATTTATTGAACACTTACTGTGTGTGAAACACTGTATTCATTTACTCATTCATTTATATTAAGTGCTTACCTGTATGCAGAGCAAGGTACTAAGCACTTCATTCATTCATTCAATAGTATTTATTGAGCGCTTACTATGTGCAGAGCACTGTACTAAGCACTTAGAATGAACAAGTCGGCAACAGATAGAGACAGTCCCTGCCGTTTGACTGGCTTACAGTCTAATCGGGGGAGACAGACAGACAAGAACAATGGCAATAAGTAGAGTCAAGGGGAAAAACCTCTCGTAAAAACAATGGCAACTAAATAGAATCAAGGCGATGTACATTTCATTAACAAAATAAATAGGGTAATGTAAATATATACAGTTGAGCGGACGAGTACAGTGCTGAGGGGATGGGAAGGGAGAGGGGTAGGAGCAGAGGGAAATGGGGGGAAAAGAGGGTTAAGCTGCGGAGAGGTGAAGGGGGGGCGGTAGAGGGAGTAGAGAGAGAAGGGGAGCTCAGTCGGGGAAGGCCTCTTGGAGGAGGTGAGTTTTAAGTAGGGTTTTGAAGAGGGGAAGAGAATTAGCCTGGCAGAGGTGAGGAGGGAGGGCATTCCAGGACCACGGGAGGACGTGGCCCAGGGGTCGACGGCGGGATAGGCGAGACCGAGGGACGGCGAGGAGGTGGGCGGCAGAGGAGCGGAGCGTGCGGGGTGGGCGGTAGAAAGAGAGAAGGGAGGAGAGGTAGGAAGGGGCAAGGTGATATAGAGCCTCGAAGCCTAGAGTGAGGAGTTTTTGTTTGGAGCGGAGGTCGATAGGCAACCACTGGAGGTGCTTAAGAAGGGGAGTGACATGCCCAGAGCGTTTCTGCAGGAAGATGAGCCGGGCAGCGGAGTGAAGAATAGACTGGAGCGGGATGAGAGAGGAGGAAGGGAGATCAGAGAGAAGGCTGACACAGTAGTCTAGGCGGGATATAACAAGAGCCTGTAGCAGTAAGGTAGCCGTTTGGGTGGAGAGGAAAGGGCGGATCTTGGCGATATTGTAAAGGTGAAACCGGCAGGTCTCGGTAACGGATAGGATGTGTGGGGTGAACGAGAGAGACGAGTCAAAGATGACACCGAGATTGCAGGCCTGAGAGACGGGAAGGATGGTCGTGCCAAGCACTTGGGAGAGTACAATACAACAATAAAGGATGATATTCCCAGCCCACAAGGAGCTCACAGTCTAGAGAGGGGGAGACAGACATCCATACAAATAAGTAAAATTACAGATACATACATAGGGTTGTGGGGCTGTGGGAGGTGGGAGAAGAACAAAGGGAGCAAATCAGGGTGACACAGAAGGGAGTTGGAGATGAGGAAAAGTGGGGCTTAGTCTGGGATGACCTCTTGGAGGAGATGTGCCTTCAATAAGGTTTTGGAGGTGACTGGGGAGAATAACTGTCAGATTTGAGGAGGGAGGGCGATCCAGGCCAGAGGCAGGACGTGGGCCGGGGGTCTACAGAGAAACAGGAAAGATAAAGGCACAGTGAGAAGGTTAGTATTAGAGGAGCAAAGTATGCCGGCTGGGTTGTCGAAGGTGAGAAGTGAACTAAGCGCTTGGGAGAGTACAATATAACGATAAACAGATGGCCCTCAGTTTCCCCATCCATAAAATGGGAATAACAATGCCTGCTTTCTACCTTCCTCTCAGGGCTTTTATAAGAGTAATTCAGATCTTTTTTTCAATCTGTCAAGCACTTTCAGCTCTGCAGAAATTGTTGCAAACCTGTTATTATGCTTTAAGCGGCAGCAAATAAATTCCATTCCTTGAGCCACCTTCAAGTTTTACTGAAGGGTGTGAGGGTATTAAGGACATTTCTTTGTCCTTAACAACTTTAGAAATTCATAAATTCCAGCCTTTGCTGCTATCTACTAATGTATTGTTTTTACATGAATTCCAGGTAAGTCAGTCAGTGGCCTAAAGCCTTTTTGTCTCCGGCCTGGTTAACCCAGCAGGGGTTCAAGGAATTTGCCAGGGAGTTGTCTGTAGTTTTTGCCTCTCCAGGACACTAGTTCAAATCCAGCTCCCGGGCAGCGGGTGAGAGGTGCTGATCAAAGGTTTCTGCTATCTGGTGGTTGTTCAATGTCCTGCATGCAATTAGCTAATGGTTTCTGCTCAGTTCCTACAGCCCTGGTGGTAAATCACTAAAAGCCCTGGAACCATTTGGCTACCCAAGGTGGAAAAAACCTCTCCCTAGCCCAAATCAGCCTGGAGGCCCAAGCATCCCCAAGTAAAGCTAACCCGGAAACAGGAGGTAAGCACCTGAGCAATGAAGACAGGGCAACAAAAACCCTCAGTGGCCACTGCTGGGTTTGCCTGTGCACATTTCAAAGTAAGCCTGATGGATACAAACCTTAGAGCCGCCCTGTGGTCTAAAGTTCAGTCAGAGAGAAATTCCTTCCTTAACATACAGTGCATGAGGGGTCAGACAAGAGATGAGAAGAATACCCAGCAATACCCTCTAGACTATATGTTCGTTGTGGGTAGGGAAAGTGTCTTTTATATTAATAGTAATAATAATCATTAATAATAATTATGGTATTTGTCAAGAGCTTTCTATGTGCCAAGCACAGTTCTAAGCACTGGGATAGCTACAGGGTAATCAGGTTGTCCCACATGGGGCTCCCAGTCTTAAATCCCCATTTTATAGATGAGGTAACTGAGGCACAGAGAAGTTAAGTGGCTTGCCCAGGGTCACACAGCAGACAAGTGGTGGAGATGGGATAAGAACTCATGTCCTCTGACTCCCAAGCCCTTGCTCTACTTTCCCAAACACTTAGTATAGTGCTCTGCATACAATAAGCGCTCAATAAATATTATTAACTGACTGAATGACTAAACATTACTCTCTCTCCAGAACATGCAGATGGCTCCTCTCGGGCCACTCTTACTCCTTCATGAAATATATCATCACACAAACCCCATCTCCTTGTGGGAAGGGAACATCTCTACCAACTCCATTGTATTGTACTTTCCCAAGTGCTTAGTGCAGTGCTCTATACATGGTAAGTGCTCAATAAATACCACTAATTGATTGACCTCATTTGTGAGCCCCACACTCCTTCACTGCCTTTTCTACCACCAATTCACAGACAGTGTATGCTCACATCTTGCCTGAGCAGGCTAAAAGCATTTTGTAAACAACACTTCTCTCCTGACTCCACAGCACTTATGTGCATAGCTTTACATTGAATATTGTAAATTATTTATTTGCATTAATGTCTATCTCTCCCTGTGAACTGTAAGCTCATTGTGGCAGGGAATATGTTACACAACTCTGTTGTATGGTACTTTCCCAAGCACTTAGTACAGTGTTCTACATGTAGAAAGCCCTCAATAAATACCACTGATTGATTGATTTGCTTGAAACTTGCAAATGTTGTTTTCATAGCCTTGAGGTGGTGATTGGAATCCATTGAGAAGTCTCAGGATGACCTCCCTTAATATGGAGGGCTCTTTTCAGCTGTCCTGAAAAGCCTCCTGAGCATTTCCTGAAGAAGAAGGTCTGCCTCCCCACCTCTTTATTGGGTGCATCCACTATCTTTGTACAAGAAGCTGTTTCAGGAGGCTGCTCAGCACCCTGGAGAATCAGAGGTTGTGAGGTGGCTTGCTCTAGAAGTGATTGAAATAGTATTTATTGAGCACTGTCCAAGTACTATGCGTGATTCTAAATGCTTAGGAAGTGGAAAACAAAAAAATATCATCTTCCCTGCCCTCAAAGAGCTTTCACATAGAGAACAGTCATAAGAAAAATCAGTTTTCAATTAAATGAATATATATATATATATAAATATACACACGTATAAGTGTATACATGTATACATAGGTATGTATATGTATAAGTGGTTGATGTGTCTAGGATCTTGGCAGTGCACTTCATTTCCTTCCCTGCCTGAGCTTCTTTGGTGTGTAATATGGGCTCTAGTGTTGAGGGTGGGGTGGAGGGGAGACCTGGAAGGGCCAGGATTGGAAACCCATTGGGTTTTTGCAAGTCGATCTAGCCTGCCATTTTCAGCTGCTAATAATGGTGCAAAAAGCGTGCCATTGAAAGGTCAGGACTTATGCTTCCTCCCATAATTGCCTTCTGATGGAGTATGTAATGGGAACCTGCAGATAGGGGCCCTTCCAGTGGTAGAGATGAGGAAACCGAGGCATAAAACCCATTGTTGGGTTGGGATTGTCTCGATTGGTTGCCAGATTGTACTTTCCAAGTGTTTAGTACAGTGTTCTTGCACACAGTAAGCACTCAATAAATATGATTGAATGAATGAATGAATGAATAAAAGAGTTTAGTGTCTTTCCCAAGGTCACCCAGCAGATAAGTGGCGGGGGTCGGACGTGAACCCAGGTCTCCTGGCTCTGAGTCCTGTATTTTTTCCACTTGGCCATACTGCCTCTCTGCAATCTGCATCAGAAATCACATTTCCTATAATACCTTCCACCAGCAAGAAGTTTCACCTAATAATGGTGGTATTTGTTAAGCACTTACTATGTGCCAGGCACTGTACTAAGTACTGGGATTGATAGTATCGTTGTCCTGCATGGGGCTCACAGTCTCAATCTCCATTTGACAGATGAGGTAACTGGGGCACAGAGAAATGAAGTTAATTGATTCATTCAGTAGTATTTATTGAGCGCTTACTATGTGCAGAGCACTCTATTAAGCACTTGGAATGTACAAATCAGCAACAGATAGAGACAGTCCCTGCCCTTTGATGGGCTTACAGTCTAATCGGGGGAGACAGGCAGACAAGAACAAGTGACTTGCCCAGAGTCACACAGCAGACAAGTGGCAGAGCCAGGATTAGAACCCATGTCCTTCTGACTCCCAAGCCCTTGTTCTGTGCACTAGGCCATGCTGCTTCTCTAAACACCTCCAAACACAAAGTAGTAAAGTATTTAAAAGTCAGCCCTACTGAATTGCTCTCCAGGGGGACAGAGGGAGAACAATTGCTGATTCCACCTTCTGACCTATGATTAGAGGGAGTCCAGTTCCCCAGCCCATGGGGCGGCAGGGCTGGTTTCCAAATTCTGAACAATGATTGGCACCCACACGGTTTTTCTGGCAACCTCTAGGAAATCCTGAGATTGTTTTTTCACATTTCTCAGGGTCATCGATTGGGGATAGGTTTCCCATGTAATGGGACAGCCGATACTTGCCTAACTCCAGGAACCTACCCGCTTACATTTCTGAAAGCCCTGTATGAAAGGAGGCACATAGGGAAAGAAATAGTAGTAATAGTTTGAAGTGTTTATTGTGGGCAGAGCACTGTTCTAAGTGCTGGGAATGAATACCCAGATGGGAATTAGACACAATGCCAGTCCCTTAGGGCAGGGGAATTCTCACAATCTAAGAGTTTAAGTAGGGAGAAAAGCTCGATGAGGGCAGGGAATGCATCTACCAACTCTGTTATATTGTACTCTAGTAGTGGTATTAATGGTATTCATTAATTATTACTATTTAATGGTATTATTAATTATGGTATTGGTTAAGCAATTACTCTGTGCCAAGTCCTGTACAAAGTGCTGGAGTAGATTCAAGGTAATCAGGTCAAAGTCCCTGTTCCACAGGCTAGAAGAGAGGGAGAACAGTTATTGAATCCCCAAATTACAGATGAGGAAACTGAGGCACAGAGAAGCTAAATGACTTGCCCAAGGTCATTCAGCAGGCAAGGGACTTGCAGCCCTGGCAGTGTGAGCAGGAGGGGCCCTATTAGAGTACATTGAGGAGCATTAATTAATTTACATTAATGTCTGTCTCCCCTTTTAAACTGTAAGCTCTTCATGGGCAGGGAACATTTCTATCAACTCTGTTATATTATACTCTCCCAAGCACTTAATACAGTGCTCTGCACACAGTAAGGGCTCAATAAATACCATTGATTGGTTGAGAGATACTCTCCCAAGCACTTAGTAAAGTGCTCTATACACAGTAAGCACTAAATAAAGACCGATTGATTGAGAAAAGATTAGATACAGACCCATCAGAAGTGAATGTCACTGTTGATTGTTATATTGTACTTTCCCAAGCGCTTAGTACAGTGCTCTGTACTAATTAAGTACATAGTACTTAGTAAGTGCTTAATAAATACCACTGAATGAATGATTGAAACATTAAAATCCCAACATAGAAGAATATACAAAATAGGCTCAAGGTTTTTGTGGGGGTGGAAGAGTCTGAGAGCAGGAGACAGCAGCTTTTAATCCCCAACCGGGAGGTGACTGGCGCATGCTAGGAGTAGGAGAATCCTCAGGGTCAGGAGGGAAGGAGGTGGATACTATGGTGCTTTTCTCTTTGGGATTGCAGTGGATCTCAGGAACTCAGGCAGCTTTAGAGGGTTAGAGAAGCAGCGTGGCCTAGTGGATAGAACCCGGGCCTCTGAGACAGAAGGACTTGGTTTCTAATTCTGGCTCTACCACATGTTTGCTGTGTGACCTTGGGCAAGTCACCTAACTTGTGTGGACCTCAATTCCCTCAGCTGTAAAATGGGATTAAGACCGTAAACCCCATGTGGAACAGAGACTGTGCCCAACCAGATTAACTTGTATCTATCCCAGCACTTAGAACAGTGCTTGGCACATAGTAAACTCTTAGTAAGTACAATAAAAATTATTATCATTAAGTGTGGAAAAGTACACAGCAAGGAGATATTCCTCTTGACCCCACCCAGGAAATAGCCCCAATTGCCTCACCCCGTTTAGCACAGGCCAGTCAATGGTCAAACCCAAACCCCAGTTTGGGGGGACCAGGCCCAGGGGTGGCCAGTCCATGCCTGTGTTCAGCCCCTAAGGAGAGCCCACCTATCCGTGGTGCTGTCTCCCCACCCCCAACCTTGAAGGTTGGTGAGTTTGCTCACCAGGGTGACCTCGGGGGACCTCAGGATTTGCAGTTGTCATCACAGAGCACACTTTACTGGTGATTCATTAGAAAGACAGCAAGCCACCCAGTTGGCACAGCCTGGTTGGCTCAACACCGAGCTCCACCCTCCCAAGCTGGCAAGAAAACACCGCAGGCTCAGCCATGATAGACCAGAGTTAGTCTTTCCAGTTGGGAAATAGGGTCCCAGAGCCCTGCCTGATGGGCGGGTAGAGTTAGGGGAGGTCATGGCAGGCTGCTTTTACACAATTCTGTGGCTTATATCACCCCTCCTTTGTCCACTGGTTAATTCACATCTTTCATTCAATCATATTTATTGCGAGTACTTGCTGTGCACCAAGCACTGTACTAAGCACTTGGGAGAGTGCAATATAACAAGAAACAGACACATTCCCTGTCCACAGGGAGCTTACAGTCTAGAGCACGAGCTTACAGTCAAGAGGATGAACTTACAAGCTAGAGGACGAGCTTACAGTCTTTAGCTTCCAGTCTAGAAGAAAACATCTGCTTTTTCTTTGTTCCTCCCCCCGGGGAGACACCCTTTGTCCTCTTTGGATGGAGCCCAAATTGGAGATCTCTACTCCTACTGCTCAGAGGGAGGAGCCTTGTTTGTCCTTGGAGGCATCTTGGTCAGATGGTTTCCTACTCTATACTCCTTTTTCCTGATAAGTGCTTACTATGTGTTACTAAGCACTGGGACAAATACAAGGTAATCAAGTTGGATACAGTTCATGTCCCACATGGGGCTCACAGTCATTCATTCATTCATTCACTCATATTTATTGAGCACTTACTGTGTGCAGAGCACTGAACTAAGCTCTTGGAAAGTACAATTCAGCAAAAGGGACAATCCCTGCCCACAGTAGGCTTACAGTCTAGAAGGGGGGAGACAGACAAAAAAACAAGTAAACAGGCATCAAAAGCAGCAAAATAAATAAACAGAATTATAGATATCTACACGTCGAAACAAGTAAATAGGCATGAATGTAAATAAATAGAATTATAGATATGTACATATATACACAAGTGCTGTGGGGCGAGGAGGGGGGTAGAGGAAAAGGAATGAGTCGGAACTATGGGGAGAAGAAGGGAAACTAAGGAAAAGGAGGGCTTAGTCTGGGAAGGCCTCTTGGAAAAGGTGAGCCTTCAGTAGGACTTTGGAGGGGGAAGTGTGATTGGTGGATATGAGATGGTGGGGAAGGCGTTCCAGGCCAGAGATAGGACGTGGGCCAGGAGTCGACGGCGTGAAAGGCAGAACGAGGCACATTGAGAAGGTTAGCACCAGAGAAGCGAAGTGTGCGGGCTGGGCTGTAGAAGGAGAGAAGGGAGGTGAGGTAGGAGGGAGCAAGGTGATGGAGAGCTTTGAAGCCAGTAGTGAGAAGTTTTTGCTTGATGTGGAGGTGGATAGGCAACCACTGGAGATTTTTGAGGAGGAGGGTGATATGCCCAAAACGTTTCTGTAGAAAGATAATCCAGGCAGCAAAGTGAAGTATAGACTGAAATTGGGAGAGACATGAGGTTGGGAGGTCAGAAAGGATGCTGATGCAGTAATCCAGTCAGAATATGATGAGTGATTGTACCAATGTGAAAGCAGTTTGGATGGAGAGGAAAGGGCGGCTCTTGGTGATGTTGTGAAGGTGAGACTGGCAGGTTTTGGTGATGGATTGGATATGTGGGGTGAATGAGAAAGTAGAGTCAAGGATGACAACAAGGTTGTGGGCTTGTGCCATGGGAAGGATGGTAGCGCTTCCACAGTGATGGGAAAGTCAGGGAGAGGACATGATTTGGGAGGGATGATAAAGAGCTCTTTTTTGGACATGTTGGGTTTTAGGGGGTAGGAGGTCATCCAAATAGAGATGTCCTAAAGGCAAGAGGAGATGCGAGCCTGGAGTGAGGGAGAGAGAGAACAGGGAAGGAATGTAGATTTGTGTATCATCCACATAGAGATGGTAGTTGAAGCCGTGAGAGCAAATGAGTTTAACAAGGGAGTGAGTATAGATGGAGAACGGAAGAGGGCCAAGACCTGACCCTTGAGGAACCCCTACAGTTAGTGGATGAGAGGGGGAGAAGGAGACCACGATGAGACTGAGAATGAATGGCCAGAGAGATAAGAGGAGAACGAGGAGAGGACAGAGTCAGTGAAGCCAAGGTTGGATAACATGTTGAGGAGAAGGGGAAGGTTGACAGTGTCAAAGACAGCTGAGGGGTCAAGGAGGATTAGGATGGAATAGGAGTCGTTTGATTCGGCAAGAAGGAGATCATTGGTAACATTTGAGAGAGTGGTTTCAGTGGTGTGGAGGGGTCAGAAGCCAGATTGGAGGGTCCAGGAGAGAGTTAGAGGAGAGAAATTTGAGACAGCAGGTGTAGATGACTCACTCCAGGAGTTTGGAAAGGAAGGGTAGGAGGGAGATGGGGTGATAACCTGAGGGGGCTGTGAGGTCAAGGGAGGGGTTTTTTTTAGGATGGGGGAGACGTGGGCATGTTTGAAGACAGAGGAGAAGAAGTCATTGGAGAATGAGCAGTTGAGGATGGAAGTTAAGGAGGGGAGAAGGGAAGGGGTGAGAGTTTTTATAAGATGGGAGGGAATGGGGTCTAAAGTGAATGTGGAGGGGGTGGCACTTGAGAGAAGGGAAGAGATCTCCTCTGAAGATATGGCTGGGAAGGATGGGATAGTAGAAGAGAGGGGTTGAGAAGAGGTGGGGTGGAGATTGGGGGGTGGATTTGGGGGAGCTCAAACCTGATGCTGTTAATTTTCCTAATGAAGTAGGCGGCCTGATCACTGGGGGTGAAGGTGGGGGAGGGGAGGAACAGGGGGCCTGAAGAGAAAGTTAAATGTCCGGAACAGCTGACAAGAGTGATGGGCATAGGTGTTAATAAGGGAAGAGAAATAGTTTTCATTCATTCAATCGTATTTATTGAGTGCTTACTGTGTGTAGAGCACTGTACCAAGTGCTTGGAAAGTACAATTTGGCAAAAGAATAGTTTTGCCGGGCAGATACTTTTGCTGAGCAGTGGAGAGGGCAGAGTTAAAGCAAGAAAGGACAAATTCAAAGTGGACAAGGTCGGCCTGGTGTTTAGATTTCTGCCAGCAGGGTTCAGCGGCTTGAGCATAAGAGCCAAGCCAGGGCTAGGTGATCCAGTCTTAAGTGACGTGACTTGCCCAAGGTTACACAGCAGGTACACGGAGGAGGCAGAATTAGAACCAAGGTCCTTCTGACTCCCAGGCCAGTGCTCTATCCACAAGACCATGCTGCTCCTGATTGTCTTTCTTCCCTCTTTGATCTTACTGTTCACAGGGAAGGTTCTTTTTGCATGGTAATCACCTATTCTCTACCAGGTCTTAGTGCCGTTGGCTCATGCTGATTCATATTGTCCCCCTGAACTAGAAACAGGGTCCCCAGAAACCTCTGTTTTGCTTGGTGCCTTTCCCTTACAATCTGGAGTAGTAAATGGAAGTCTCAGGGTCCAGAAGGGAATTGGACAGTGGGGGAGAGGGAAGGGAAAGGGAAGGAGAAATGGACTTAACTAAGTATATGACAGAATATAATCAAATCAAGACACACATTCCCAGCCCCTTACAGTCTAATGGGGAGAGAGGCAATTATTCTTTACCAACACCCCAAGAAGGAAGAACAAGACAATAATAGGTATTAGTACAGATATTTCCCCCTCTCAGGGTGGTACCTAGAGAGTTTCCAGTACTCTACCAGTTTTGGCTACAGGAGGGAGAGTCAAGCAGAGGCCTATCCATTCCATTCCTAGCTTGGGCAGTGGCTAGCGAGTGGAAGGCAATCTACTACAAGTCAAAACTCACCCATGCTGGGTAGCAGCGGCATGGGAGAGAGTCGAGGGAGAAGAGTCGAGTTTACTGCGTGGAAGGAGGCAATGGTAAACCACTTCCCTATTTTTACCAAGAAAACTCTATGGATCCACTACCAGAATGATTGCAGATGGAGAGCGGGGCATTCCGGGAGAGATGTGTCCATGGTGTCGCTATGGATAGGAAACGACGTGACGGCTTAAGACAAGATAAGACCGATATTTCAGATGAAATAGCTGAAACATACATATATACATACATGTTTAAGATAGGAAATAAATAAGTGATAAGAGTGGCAGTAGAAATGATGCAACTAGGATGTAGGATGAATTGACTGGGGAAAGCTTCCTTAAGGAGGTGGGATTTTAGAAGGGCTTTGAAGATAGGGAGAGTTGTGATCTGGGGGATTTGGGGTGAGAGGTAGGCCAGGGGAACCTCACCAGTGAAAGGTTGGAGACAGGAGAGAAGCAGCATGGATTAACAGATGAAGCATGAGCTGGGAGTCAGAAGGCACTGGGTTCTAATTCCCACTCTGCCACTTGTTTGCTATGTGACCTAGGTTACCTCATCTGTAAAATGGGGATTAATGCCATGATTCCACCTATGAGACGTGGACTGTGTCAAACCTGATTAGGTTGTATCTGTCCCAGAGCTTAGTACATGTGCCTAGCACATAGTAAGCACTCAAAAAATACCATAAAAAGGAGAGTCCAGACCTAGGTTCAGTTAGGAGGTGAGGAGCTTCAGAGGAGGAAATACTGCAAAATGGGGAGAATCCAAAAGCTATTTGTGAGGAATTTTGGGGGGGAGCTTCTTGTGAGCAGGAAACGTGTGCCTACAAACCCTATTGTAGTGGACTCTCCATAGTGCTTAGTTCAGTGCTAGGCACACAATAAGCTTTCAGTAAATACTATTGATTCAACAACTGACACGAATTTTAATGAGATGTTCTTCCCCTTGATTCTATTTATTGCCATTGTTCTTGTCTGTCTGTCTCCCCCGATTAGACTGTAAGCCCTTCAAAGGGCAGGGGCTGTCTCTATCTGTTACCGATTTGTACATTCCAAGCGCTTAGTACAGTGCTCTGCACATAGTAAGCGCTCAATAAATACTATTGAATGAATGAATGAACTAAAGGTTTCTGAAACATAGAGAAATGGATTGTCAGATACAAGGATGTTCACTTGAAATAGTAGATATGCTAGTTACTGTACTTAATGAACACCTGTAAAATGGAAAACATATATTAAGCACTTGGAAAAGTACAACAGAAGGGAACCATATATTAACACACAGGGAATTTCACAGGGAATTTATAATCTAAAAGGAAAAACAGACCTGCAAAATTGTTTACAAAAATCAAGGGCAGACAGGAAGGCAAGGATCAGCTAGAAATTAGAATAAAGATGTCAAGATACAATATTAGAATAGATAGGATAAATAATTGAATGTTGAAAAATGCACACATCCATAAGCGTTGAGGTTGGGTATACTCACGTACTGAAAGTGGCATGGAAAGTTTTCTTCCTGAGCCAGTTAGTCTCCTTTACTTTTCCCTCCTCAATCCCCTCCACATTTAACTGCAAATCCATGCTTCAAACATAAGAATAATTGTGGTTTTTTAAAAATGCTTTCTGTGTGTCAAGCATGGTACTAAGTGTGGGGATAGATAGAAGATAATCACCTTAGACCCAGTCCCTATCTCATATATAGCTCACAGTCTAAATAAAAAGAAGTGGGATTGAAATAACCATTTTACAGATAAGGAAACCGAGGCACAGAGAAGTGAAGTGACTTTCCTATGATCACACAGCAGGAAAGTCGAAGAGTTAGGATTAGAATCCAGGTCCTCTGACTCCCAGATTTGGGTTCTTTCCACTAGGCCAGGCTACTTCATTGTATCCCTTGTGGTACATACTATGTGCCCCAGTTCTGACCATTCTATCCTTGGTCTCTACGAAGAAGTAGCATGGCTTAGTGAATAGAGTGTGAGCCTAGGAGTCAGAAGGTCATAGGTTCTAATCCCAGCTCCACCACTTGTCTGCCCAAGGTCAAGTCACTTCACTTCTCTGGGTCTCAGTTACCTCATCTGGCAAATGGGGATCGAGACTGTGAGCCCCAAGGGGGGAAGGGACTGTGTCCAACCCAATTTGCTTGTATCCACCCCAGAGATTAGTACAGTGCCTGGCACATAGTAAGTGCTTAGCAAATACCATAATTATTATCATCCTCTACCAGCAGCCCCAGAAGTATCTTCGGAACCTGAGGCCACTCACTCACCAAACTTATGGAAACCTCCCCAATTTCTGCATTGGTCTCTCTGACTCCAATCTCTCTCCTCTTCAGCTCATATTACATTCTGCTGCCCAGATTATCTTTCTATAAAGCAATTCAACACGTTTCTCCACTCTTCAAAAACTTCCATTTACTATCAATTGTATTGATTGAGTGTTTACTGTGTGCAGAGCCCTGCAGTAAGCGCTTGGGATAGTACAATAACAAAATAACAGACATTCTCTGCCCACAACGAGCTACTTCCACATCAAGACAAATAGCTGAACTTTGGCTTCGATAGCTGTCATTTTTTGAGCACTCACTACTCAGAGCACTCTGGAAAAATACCAGCTTTTGCCTTCTTATGTATCTGTGGTTCTTCACTTGGTATACCTATTTGTGCCCTCTACTACTCTTAAGGTAGCCTTCTTCTGCTGTACTCTGCTCAGCTCTTTTGCCTCCTGTCTTGGCTTTGCTCATGCCCTTCCTCCTGTCAGGGACTTCCTTCCCCTTTAAATAATAATAATAAATACTACTAATAATAATGATAGTATTTGTTAAGCACTTACTAAGTGTCAGGCACTGTATTAAGTACTGGGATGGATACTAGCAAATTGGGTTGGACACAGTCCCTTTGTCCCACGTGAGGCTTTCAGTCTCAATTCCCATTTTACAGATGAGGTAACTGAAGCACAGAGAAGTGAAGTGATTTGCCCAAGGTCCCACAGCAGAACATTGGCAGAGCTGGAATTGGAACCTACGACCTTCTGACTCCTAGGCCCGTGCTCCATCCACTAGGCTGCGCATTCACCATACTTCCTCTCCCCCCATCATCTAAGTTCCCCTGAAAACCCACTGTCCCAGAAGACATTCCCAGATTAATTTCTACCACTCCAGGTCATATTAACAGCTTCCCACAGCCCCCTTTTTTAATGGCATTTGATAAAAAAAAATTAGAGTATTTGGTAAGAGCTTACTATGCAGAGCGCTGGGGTAGATACAGGGTAGTCAGATTGTCCCCCGTGGGGCTCACATTTTTTAAGCCTATGATCTATACATTTGATAAGCACTATGATCTACATTTGATAAGCACTTACTATGTGCCAGGCACTGTACTAAACACTGGGGTAGATACAAAATAATCAGGTTAGACACAATCTGTGCCCCACATGGAGTTCGCAGTCTTATTCCCCATTTTACACTTGGAAACATGCATTTATCTTTAGCACTGATGTGTATATCAATTTATGTTCACTACATATTTTTTCCATTTATTTATTTATTCATTTTCCTCTGGAGTCTAAGTTCCTTATGGGCAGGGATGACATGAACCAACTCTTATATTGTACTTTCCCAAGGGCTTAAATACAGTACTCTACACATAGTAAGCACTCAATCAATACCATTGATTGATTTCTGTGGAACTATCAATTGTAGTTTTGCTCTCAATAACTCAATCAATGCTATTTATGCACTAACTATGTGCAGAACACTGTACTGGGGAGAATATAATGCAACAGAGTTAGCAGACATGTTCTCTGCCTGGAATGAGCCCTGCTTTGACTAAATAATAAATTATTTATGTCTGCTCCAATTAAATTTCAAAATTCTCTGATGGCAAGAACTGGGTGTTTTGCTTTCAGTGTACTCTCTCTAGTATGGTAAGTTGCATGCAATAAGTGCTAAATTTATAGCATTCAATGTCAGTGGTATTTATTGAGTGATTACTGTGTGCAGAGCATTGTGTTAAGCACTTGGGAAAGCACAGTATAACATAGCTGGTAGACATTTTCTCTGTCTACGACAAGCTTCCAAGCTGGCGAGGTAATCTATTTATTGATTGCATTTTTAAATAAATCAAATAAGTAAAATATGTGAGGAAGGACCCACCTATATGATGTTAAAGGTAAGTGTACTCTCCCAAGTGTTTACTACAGTGCTCTGCACATATTAGGCACTCAATAAATACCCTGGAATAATTGATTGATTGAAGTTATACAGCAGAAAACAGGTAGACTGGCTTTCCATTATCCAAAGTGACTAATGATCTGAGCTGTGATTCGTTTGAATAAGTAAACACATCCAGTTCTTGAACAAGGAAGTTGTGTTCTTTCAGAATCTTGTATTGAGAAAAACTCATGCTTTAATACCCACCTGTTTCGACTCAGTATGCAAAATCACAAACCATGTCTTCAGCACAGCATGTTCCTTATTCAAACAGGCTCATGCTATCAGATGAACATTTCCTAATTCCCTAACAAAGTGTAAGTCAAAATGTGTAGTGAAAACGCCAGTTATGGTTCAACTGAGAAGAATTTAAAGCAAAAGCTTTGTTACCGTTGACAGAAACATTTGTTCATTCATTCAATAGTATTTATTGAGTGCTTCCTGTGTGCAAAGCACTGTATTAAGCGCTTGGAAGGTACAATTCAGCAACAAATAAAGACAATCCCTGCCCACGGTGGGCTCACAATCTAGAAGGTGGGAGACAGACATCAAAACAAGTCGATGGTGTGGGCAGTGAGAACACAGCACTCTGAGTAGCATGACCTAGTGAAAAGAGCATGAGCCCGAGAGTCAGAAGACTGAGTTCTAATCCTGACCACCACTGGTCTGCTGTGTGACCTTGAGCAAGTCACTTAACTTTGCTCTGCCTGAGTTCCCTTATCTGCAAAATGGGGATCCAATACGTGTTCTCCCTCCTTCGTAGGCTGTGAGCCCCATATGGGACCTGATTATTTTGTAACTAACCCAGTGCTTAGCACAGTGCTTGGCACATAAGTACTTAACAAATACCACTATTATCGTTATTATTATACTTGAATCCAATTGCAAGTGGGCTTTGACTTCAACTCCATGAAGCTTGCATTGCCTCCATGGATGGCATGAATGGATTAAAACCGTTCACTTTGCCCCCATAGCTTTCTGAACATAATGGGCAGCCTCAGCTAGCTCCCACAACCTAAGTGCTTAGTACAGTAGTCTGCACACAGAAAGTGCTCAATAAATACGATTGAATAAATGACTGAACCCTTGCAGACAGGCAGGTTCTGGCGGTGGTGGAGATGCTCTTGCCAGCAAATGATGGAGGAAAAGGAAAGTGATATTAATTGGTTGATTGAGGAGAAGGAGGAGGAGGAGGAAAAGGAGATGGTTATCTCCACCCCCACTTTTCTCATCATCCCATGGGCACTGGGGCTGGGCAGAAGTTTCTCTCGACCCCAAAATCCTTCTAATTTCTGTCCCCCTGTCCTGATCTGCCCATCAGCAGATATAGCAGTAGGATCCCTACAGGGTAGAGCCTGGAAGCTCCTTGTGGCAGGAATCACGTCTGCCAACTCTGTTGTATGTGCTCTGCACACAGTAAGTACTCAGTAATTACCATTGATTGACTGGAGGAGCAGGTACAGTTGTTTGTACTGCTCTCCACCCAGGGTCTAGGGACTTCGACTGCCACCATGGTATGAGCAAACCAGCTTCATTGTCATGGCCAGGTATCCTGGCCAGAAAATGGCCTAGCAAGTGTCTGATCCTCATGGATGCACCTGCAGTAGGGCACTGGAGCTCTAAGCTCCACCCCTGGGTGGCCACCAGGTAGTCCCGGTAGATTGGCCAGAGCTGAGCTCACTCAATCAGTAGTATTTAATGAGTGCTTACCAGATGCAGATGGTTATACTAAACACTAGGGAGAGTATAATACAACAGAATTAGCAGGCATATTTCTTGCTCATAATGAGCTTACAGTCTAGGGATGGTTCTTTTTCCTGGGGTTTCAGGAGAGGAACGTCTTGTGCCCAGTCCAGGAGCTTGGTGAGGACCAGAAAAATGGCAGTGGTGGCAATGAAGGTGAAGGAGACAACTTGGGTGAATATGTCTTTGGCAAGAGGCTTTCCCAGACTAAGCCCTCATTTCCACTTCTCCCATTCCCCTTTGCAGAACCCTTACTCTTGGATTTACACCCTTTATTCACCTCATCCACGGAACTTCTCTACATATCAGTACACATCTATCTCCCACTCTAGCTTGCAGGGAACATGTCTACCATGTCTGTTATATTGTACTCTCCCATGCACTTAGTATATAGAAAGCACTCAATATATGGGATTGATTGAATGCCTTTTCCTTCCTCTCCCTGCCCCCTCTTCCTCTTTCCTCCCTTCTCCTCTTCTTTCTTCTCTCCTACCTTTCCCATTTTCTTCTTTTCTTCCTCCCTTTTTACCTCTCTTCTCCCTTCCAAACTCCACCCCCAATGCCCACCCCTTCCATTCCAAGTGAAGTGAGCATCTCTGAATGTGTGCCTGATCACAAAACTTAAACCCCATTTAGTATCCTAACTTTTGATTGTTCTCATCTCCCATGATTGTCTTGGTAGTCCACTTCCTGTGGCAAACATAATAGTCTAACTGATTCCGATAGCTCTGATTCAGAAGGGGAGAGTTCCCTTCATCTTTGCCATGTTCAGGCCATCACCATGATGGAGATTAGCTTGAACTGTACTAGGTGTCAATCAGGGAAATCAACATTACCTTTAAGGAGGGATGCTTGTTTAGCTTTTTTAATAAATGTGGCATTTGTTAAGCACTTGCTATGTGCCAGGCATTCTGTTAGGTACTGAGGTAGTCACAAGGTAATTGGGTTGGACTCACCATCTTAATCCCCATTTTCCAGATGAGGTAACCGAGGCACAGAGAAGTGAAGTGACTTGCCCCAGGTTACACAGCAGAAAAGTGTTGGGGTCAGGATTAGAACCCAGGTCCTTATGACTCCCAGGCTCGTGCTCTATCCACTAGGCTATGAACCCAAGGTCCATTTCTTCTGCCATGGAAGAAGCAGTCAAATGCCCCGACAATGTCTGCAGTTTCTGAGCTATAGCTACAGGGAGATGGACTGCCAGGAAGAGTTTGGAGTGGCAACCCCAACCAGGGTGACTGAGTTCAGACCCGGGATGAGTGGAGGGGTGAGTCACTCCTCCCATTGGCCCACCGTCACCCTCTTTCCAGTGGGGCAGTGCCAGCAGAAAACATACCCTGTTTCAGACTCATGAACGCAGGTCCAAATCCCAGCATTGAAAAAACCTAGGCCAGGCCCTCAGTTGGAAGAAAAAGAAAGATTGCATCCAGCTGGCCCTTAAAGCAAGGCAAAATATTAATGGTATTTGTTAATACCAGTGTACTATCTGCTAGGGTAGATACAAAAAAATCAGGTTGGACACAGTCCATGTCCCACATGGGGCTCACAGTCTTAATCCCCATTTTACAGATGAGAGAACTGAGACACAGAGAAGTTAAGTGACTTGTCCAAGGTCACACAGTAGTCAAATGGAGGAGCTTGGGTGAGAACCCAAGTCCTTCTGCCTCCCAGGCCCATACTCTATCCACTAGGCCATGCTGCTTCTTAGAATCCTGAGAATCCTTCGGGAATATAGATGGAACACAGAGCCTCATATCTCTCTCTCGGCCAGTCATGATGTTCACCCACTGATGGATAAAAATCACGTGTGGCAGTTCGGACATTCTCTACATCAGATCAAATTTTTCACAGCTAAATGACAACATGGTTGACAGCTGGGAGGCTGCCTGGCTTTGTTCAGGGGTCAGATTTGCCTGAGCTCAAAGCAACCCCTCTTCCTCCTCCTCTCCCTCCTATCCGATATCCAGGATGTTTTGTTTGGTACGTTCAGGGCATAAAGTGTTGACTTAACATGTGAATGAAACATAGAAATGCAGCTCCTTCCATCTAGCCTCCAACCCATCAATTCTTTCTAAGTCTCTGGAGAGGGTCATTACCTTATAGCTTTAGTTACACCTCCGGCATATCCAGTGTAATTGATAAATTCCAGTCTAGCTTCCAGTGGGAGTTACGGGCTGCCAGGTTGGGCCTTTTGAAGCTCTACAGGAGCACTAAGGCCTGACTGGAGTGGGCAGGTCTTGGATCACTTAATGATCCTTGATCTGTCTGTTGGTTTTGACACCGGCCGAGACCTTCTGGAATGTTTGGAGCCACACGGCGGGTAGCCTGAGCTTCCTTCAGAGCCTTCCGGCAGTTGGTTGGTTATGAGTTTCGGTTCAGGACGTTCACCCCTGCCCCTCACAACTGCTGAGTCCTAGAGGCCCCTCTTAGGGACTCCGGCTTATCGGTAGCTCTCACTGGATTTCAATCAGAATTTCTGGAGTGTTTCCTCAGTTCCCAGTCCAGATGGGGACCAGTCAGCTTGGAACTTCAGTTTATCTGGGCCATCTTCTTCAGTGCTTGATGATGAAAATTAGAGTGCTTTTCTGTGAGCCTGAGGTCTGTTGTTAGTGGATTTGCTTTAGCAGTTGAGAGAATAATCCTGGCAACATGGGGGTACGGGTCATTTGAGAAGCAGCGTGGTTTAGTGGAAAGAGCACGGGCTTGGGAGTCAAAGGACATGGGTTCTAATCCCAGGTCTGCCACTTGTCTGCAGTGTGACCTTGGGCAAGTTACTTCACTTCTTCACTTCTCTGTGTCTCAGTTACTTCATTTGTAAAATCAGGATTAGTACTGTGAGCCCCACATGGGACAATCTTATTACCTTGTATCTAACCCAGCACTTAGAACAGTGATGGGCACATAGTAAGTGCTTAACAAATACCATAATTATTATTATTATTATTATTGAAAGTTCTAATCACCAGATCCTCTGCCTTGGGTGGAAATGCATTTTGACTGGACCTTCTGTTTATAGCTAAACATAGTAATAATAATAATAATAGTTATTATGGTACTTGTTATGCACTTACTATGTGCCAAGCGTTGTTCTAAGTGCCGGAGTAGATAAAAGTTAATCAGGTTGGACACAGTCCCTGTCCTACATGGGGCTCATGGTCTTCATCCCCATTTAACAGTTGAGGTAACTGAGGCACATAGAAGTTAAATCACTTGCCCGAAGTCATACAGCAGACTAGTGGTGGAGCTGGGATTAGAACCCAAGTCCTTCTGATTCCCAGGCCTGTGCTCTATCTACTAACCCATGCTAACCAGAGGTTTAAATATCCTGGATATTTTGCATAATATCAGAATTTTTTCAGGGGTGGGGAGTGGTGGGAACTTTTCTATATGACTTTATGACTTTTCTATAATATAATAGCAGAAATGTGTTTTTAACTGTGGTTTCAAAGTGCCATCTTAGAAAAAGGCCAGCAGTGATAAAGGGAAAAAGGGAATGACAGATCAAACTACTCGTCTTGTTCACTGGCTGGGGAGTGGTCAGATTTAGGGGCAGACATAGCCCGCAATTTTCTGGAGTGCTGAGTTTAGAGGATCTGGAGGTCTCTGGACAGAGGTCAACCTCGCAGGGTCATGGTAGCGGGTGTGGTCATTGATCCTTGTAGCCACCCAAACAACTTTTTTATCATGTCTACCAATTCTGTTGTACAGTTCTCTCCCAAGTGCCTAGTACAGTACCTCCACATGCAGTACGCACTCTATCACACACTCCTTTCTTCTAGTGCTAACCTTCTCATTGTGCCTCGATCTCTTCTGTCTCACCACTGACCCCTGATCCTGCCTCTGGCCTGGAATGCCCTCCCTCCTCAAATCTGACAGATGATTACTCTTCCCCACTTCAAAGCCTTAGTGAAGGGACATCTCCTGGAGAGATCGTCACTCTTTATTGTTATACTGTACTTTCCCAAGTGCTGAGAACAGTGCTCTTCGCACAGTAAGCTCTTAATAAATAAGACTGACTGAATGAATCTCCTCCAAGAGGCCTTCCCAGACTAAGTCCCATTTTTCCTCATCTCCCACTCCTTTCTGAGTTGCCCTGACTTGCTCCTTCTGCTTTTCCCCCCTCCCAGCCCCACAGCGTATATGTACCTATCTATAATTTTATTTATTTATATTGATGTCTATCTCCTCACCTCCAATCTTAAAGTCATTGTGGACAGGGAATGTCACTGTTTATTATTGTACTGTACTTTCCCCAACACTTAGTGCAGTACTCTGCACGCAGTAACTGCTCAATAAATACAATTGAATGAATGAATGAATATAAATACCACTGGTCGATTAATGGCATCACTGTGGCAGTAAAGTTTGCCACCCCTCAGTTAGCCAGTTGCATAAATTTTCTTAAGCTTCCTGGTCCTGCCTCACTGATTAGAGAGGACCTAGTGGGGAATTTGGCTCCCGGGGCCTTCTCCCCTCCCTCACTGACCCTGCAGCGGCATGATCCTCCATCTTCTTCAAATGCCGTCGAGTTGTTTCCAACCTATAGCGACTCCATGGACACAACCTTTTCAGAACATCCCAGCTTCTGTCAGAGCTTTCTTGTTAAAGATAAGGAAGTGGTTTACCACTGCCTTCTTCCATGCAGTAAAATCTTCAGTCTCTGCCATTATCTTTGTCTCAATGTTTCGATCTCTTGATTATCCACCTTTGACTCTTTCCCTTGCTATGCTCCCAGTATAGGTGACCCTCCATACCCACAATGAAACCTTCCCTTCCGTCACTCCCCTATCCCTCTATGCCTGGCTCCCAGGTGTAGGACTTGAGCTGCTGAAGCTACCCCTCGCTTGAGGGGCCATCTGATCACACAAAGGCACTTGAATTCATTTCAATCAATAATAATGTTGGTATTTGTTAAGCGCTTACTATGTGCAGAGCACTGTTCTAAGCACTGGGGTAGATACAGGGTAATTAGGTTGTCCCACATGAGGCTCACAGTTAATCCCCATTTTACAGACGAGGTAACTGAGGCACCCAGAAGTGAAGTGACTTGCCCACAGTCACAAAACTGACAAGTGGCAGAGCTGGGATTCGAACCCATGACCTCTGACTCCAAAGCCCAGGCTCTTTCCACTAAGCCACGCTGCAGTAGCATTAATGGACTGATTAATATGTGCAGGGCACTGTACTGAGTGCTAGAGGGTTAGAGTTAGGGTACAACAGAGTCAGTAGAAAGGTTTCCTGCCCACAGCAAGCTTACAGTCTAGAGCAGGGGACAGACAATAAAATAAATTACAGATAAGTACATAAGTACTGTAGGGCTGAGGGTGATTGTCAACTGCTGAAAGGATAGAGATCCAAGTGCAGAGTTGACCAGAAGGGAGAGGAAATAGGGGAAATGAGAACACAGCCAGGAAAGAACTCTTGGAGAAGGTATAATTTTACGAGGGGTTTGAAGATGAGGACAGCGACGGTCTGGGGGATATGAAGGGAGGCGGCGGAATACGGTTCAGAGTTGAGATAGAAGAGATTGAGATACACTGAGTAGGTTGGTACTGGAGATCCCCTATCTCCAGCCTGTAATGCCATTGTCTTGTCTTATTCTGTCGAGTCGCCTCTGACCCATAGCGACAACATGGACACATCTCTCCCAGAACACCCCACCTCCATCTGCAATCTTTCTGGAAGTATATCCATAGGGTTTTCTTGGTAAAAATACGGAAGTGGTTTACTATTGCCTCCTTCCATGCAGTAAACTTGAGTCACCGCCTCCGACTTTCTCCCATGCCGCTGTGGCCCAGCACAATAATAATAATAATGTTGGTATTTGTTAAGCCCTTACTATGTGCAAAGCACTGTTCTAAGTGCTGGGGGGATACAAGGTGATCAGGTTGTCCCTCATGGGGCTCACAGGCTTCATCCCCATTTTACAGATGAGGTAACTGCGGCCCAGAGAAGTGAAGTGACTTGCCCAAAGTCACACAGCTGACAGGTGGCAGAGCCGGGACTAGAACCCATGACCTCTGACTCCCAAGCCCGGGCTCTTTCCACTGAGCCACGCTGCTTCTCTAAGCAAGAGAGTCTTGACTTGTAGCAGATTGCCTTCCACTTGCTAGCCATTGGCCAAGCTAGGAATAGAATGGGTCTGTCTCTGCTTGATTCTCCCTCCCTTAGTCGAGACTGGTAGAGTACTGAAAACTCTCCAGGTGTGACCCTGAGAGGGTCTGGAGTGCCCTCCCTCCTCAAATACTCCAAACAACCACACTTCCCTTCTTCAAAGTCCTACTGAAAGCTCACTTTTTCCTAGAGGCCTTCCCATTCATTCATTCATTCATTCATTCATTCAATCATATTTATTGAGCACTTACTGTGTATAGAGCAGACCAAGTCCCCCTTTTCCTCAGCTCCCCTCCATTGCCCCGACTTGCTCCCTTTACTCTACCCTCCTCCCTGCCCCACAGCACTTGTGTATATATACTTGTGTCTACATGTATATACATATCATATGTACACATCTATACTTCTATATCTATAATTCTATTTATCTGTACATATACATACATATATATACATATACATATCTATAATTCTCTTTATTTATATTAATGCCTGTTTACTTGTTTCGATGTCTGTTTACCCCTTTCTAGTCTGTAAGCCTGCTGTGGGTAGGGATTGTCTCTCTTTATTGCTGAATTGTACTTT